>NC_081558.1:23370444-23670444 GCF_022355385.1 Mustela nigripes
CATATGTTTCCTAAATCCTGTTCTCTGCAGGTGCAGCCCTAGGATTGACATTTTGGTCGGTGGCTCAGGGACCACATGTTGTGAGTTAGGAGGGTCTTTGTGCCCCCTCCGTGGCCCGGCAGGGTGAAGACCATCCACGCTGCAGCCTGCTGAGGGATGTCACACGGCACAGTAGTGTTCCCAATGGATCAGGCAAGGTCCGCTCAGGGGCAGAAACCCTAAAGTTATTTATCAGAGGGAATTTAATGTTAAGAGCTGTTGACCAGAGAGGGCCAAAGGAGAGGTATAAGGTGTCATGGAAGTAGCAGCTTTCCTACCCCTTGGCTGGTGGGGGCAGGCAGGAGAGAGGAAGGGAGCAGGAGAGGCCATTAGTAAAACTTGAAGCTGGGAGGAGAGGCCTCGGGAGCTGGGACCCAGACCTCTGAGAAGGGCACACTGGTTGGGAAGGCGGGCAGGCTTTTGGGGAGGGGTGCTGCGGTCTTTGGAGGGAATAGACGTGATTCCGTGCGTGTTGGAAAAACTATAAACTAACTTTGTTCGCTGCTGTGGGGATGAACTGTCCCTGGCCGGGGCAAGGAGACTTGATGGAGCGATGGCACGGGGAACCAGAAGCCCGCAGGAGCTGAACAGGAGGGAGCGAGTGCCATGTCCCTCCTCCATCCTTGTAAACCCTCCCACCCCCCCAGGGACCCTTCTGGTGGAACCTTGCCAGAAACAGCTGGCAAAGTGGGAAGGTGGTTTGCAGAGCCCAAGCCTCGGCCTCATAAAGCCAGGTGGATTTGGGGCTGGGACAACTCTAGCTTGTTAACCGTCACCCCCAGGAAGAGCTAGAAGCTTCTTGAATGAGTTCAGCCTTGTTTTCAGGGTAAGGACACATCAAGGTCTTATTTCCTGGGTTTTATTCCTCTTGGTCTATTTTTTTTTTTTAAAGATTTTATTTATTCATTTGACAGATTACAAGTAGGCAGAAAGGCAGGCAGAGAGAGAGGGAAGCAGGCTCCCCGCTGAGCAGAGAACCTAATGCGGGACTCCATCCCAGGACTCTGAGATCATGACCTGAGCCGAAGGTAGAGGCTTTAACCCACTGAGCCACCCAGGCGCCCGCCTCTTGGTCTACTGAGTAGGACTCTTGGTAGGTGGGCAAGGTAGGGAAGTAGCATTGTCTAATGGAAAGAGGGTGGTGTCTGGACGCTGACAATTCTGTCCCCCACATGTGTCTATCGGGGTTAATTATACACACCTTGCAGCGTTGTTCAGAATGAAATGAGATGATGTGCTGGCAAGATCAGTGCTGGGCACAGAGGAGGCGGGGAACGTGATGCTATATTCTCATCATTGTCACCGTGACTGACAAGCACCGGTATTGTTAAAATCTTGTTATAGTTAGAATGCAGTGGTACTGGCTGAATTCAAGATGGGGTAGCAATAGTTTTTCAGATGTGGAAAATAGAAAGTACATTTTTATCCCTGAATATGGATTAATCTTATGCAGTGTCTTGGTTGACTTATAAGAAGATTAAAGTATTCAGAGGCATTTTAAAAGCATTTTTAAGCCTTTCCTTTTACCTGTCTCATGAATAAACATACATAGAGAAGTAAACTTCTGACACTCTGTAAAAGACACTGAGATCTGTTTGGTCATTCACTATCATTGATTAATTAGTCTACATCACAGCTAATATACCTCAATTCAGACAAGCAGCTTATCTGTATTAGTGAAACATGAAAAGGACATTTGCAAAGTAGTGCTGCTTTTATATGAGTTCTCTCTTCTCTTGAGTGGTGGTTAAGGCTCCAGGCTTCACTGTCTCAGTGGGGTGAATTTTGGGCAAGTGATTGACGCTCCCATGCTTAGTATCCTCATCTAGGGGATAGGAGGGGGCAGCATGCTCTTTGGGCAGGGCTGTCGTGGTTTGGGGGGCAGGTGTCTCAGGTCCTGGGCGGTGGGGAGGGGGGCAGCAAATTCTTGGCAAACGTCAGCACTGGAGAAGAGACAGCCGTCTGCAGGATTCCGGGCCAGGTCCCACGGGCGCGTCCTCGGACGGCCGGCTCTGCCAGGAAGCAGAAGAGGATGCAGACTTGGCACGGCGGGTTTGTGAAGGTGGCAGGTTTGGGAATGCATGTGGGTTTGCAAGTGCCTGGTCCTCATAAGCGGCCTTGGATCATCTCCTTTCGTCATTGGCTCCCTCCAAAAAACTCCCCCCATAGACGGTTTGGCGGGAAGCCTCACAAGCAGGTGCTTGTGGGGGACCTTGGCTTGCGAACTGGTCAGACCAAGTCAACAGAGGAGCCCCCAGCAGAGGCTCCGTGGCTCTGCTAACGGAAGCTGTCCGGAGGCCGTCTGGGAGAGCCCTGCTCACACTCAGCCCGTCTTGCAAGTTCGCCGCTTCGTCAGGTGAGCTCTTGCCCACTTCGCGGCACGTCTGTCCTGGGATGGGCTGGAAGGGGTGCTTAGCAGGCCTGAGAGGAGGGCAGAGCACACATCTACTATCTGGCAATGTGCCCCGGGGGGCGGGGGTCAGGAGCCTCCAGGTCTAGAAACCACCTGTACTCCCCCAGCCTCGGTTGTTCTCACACCTGCATGTAAATTTCAATCAAAGCACATTTCATCCCGGGCTTCAGATCGATCGGCTTCCTCGGGGCGCCCTCCACAGGCAGTCAAGCACATTGTAAACCAGAGGCTGGTTGTGCCCGTGAACTCCCCGCAAACGTGACCGGCTCCCTGCGCTGTGCTGTCTCAGCTGAAGTCCCAAGAGAGGTCCACAGGGCCTGGCCCGATGGGTGCCCAGTCATCTCAGACTCCTCTCCACTGCTGTGGCCTCCTGCCCTCCACACAGCCCGTGGCTCTCAGCCATGCCTGGTGCACCGTCACCTTAGGGCATGAGCACAGGCTGTTTTCTCTGACCGGGGCACTCTGCCTCCAGACTTCTAGGTGGCTCACCCCTCACTTTCTTCATGTCCTTGTCCAGACATCAGCTTTTCAATGAGACCTACTCTGACTCTCTGATTTAAAGTTATCCCCGGCCCTGACCCCCAGCCATCTTAGGTACTGTTTCCCTCTTAATGGCAGCATTTGGGGTCTGGTCTATAACATAACTAGGTAACCATCCCCAAGGAATTGTGCCCCCCAAATCCCCCCAAATTGTGGAGTTTTTCTAATTTCCATTAGAAACATGACCGTACGTATGAAACAGAGCAGGTGCTATGTCTGGTTTGGCTGTCAGTGTGCCCCCAGTGACCGGAGCAGTGGCCAGCACGCCGTGTGTGCTCAGGGAACCTTCCCAGCAGGAACGATCCTGTGCAAGCGAGGCACTTTGCTGAGCGCTTTCCAAGAATCATCTCATTTGACCCTGGCAGCAACTTTATGTATGGATATTTATAGAACATCCCTTTTATAGGTGGGGAAACGGACTTGACAGCAGGTTAAGTAACTGGGCTGCAAAGTCCTAGCTTTAACCTGCTCGCCAGCACCCCTTTCTGGGGTAGCCAAGCATAGAAGCCTCCTGAGTACTTCCAGGGGAGGGTCTCTGGGACCTGGTGAAAGGCCTCCTCCAGGTAATGCAGTTTCTAGGGCCTTGAACATTTGGGCAGCATTTCGTCCTGAGCTGGTCGATGATGATGGTGTCATTATCTCTGCAATGGTCATCTTTCCAGTAGAGGCCAGACTGGCTCCTGTTTCATTCTCTCCTGAAGCTTAGTACTTGACGCCATGATGGATATGTACTAGGTGGTCATTAAACAGCTGGGGAGGGGAGGGAAGAACAACTAGATTTAGGTCAAGATGGGATTTCAGCTGGGGAGGGGAGGGAAGAACAACTAGATTTAGGTCAAGATGGGATTTCTGCATCCCCTTGTGAATCCTCACCTGCTTTGAGTTTCACATGTCGTGCCCACAGAGGTCTGACTTGCCCTTTGAACTTGATCCCAACAGCCCAACAGAAAGGCTCCCCAGCTCCAACCTGACCCTGAGCCTTGCACCCCTTGGTATCTCTTGCTTGTTTTCACATTGTGGGATCTTCCTCATAGATGAGCACTTCGCTTTTTTAGCTAACTTTATTGGTAGAGAAACCCCTGAAATCACCTTTATTCCTCATAAATGAAATTCCTTTTTCCAGTAGATTTCAGGAAATCCAGTATTCTTTGTAGGCTGACCCTTGTATGCCCTCTTCGAACATCTGGGGATAAAACCTGAGGCTCCCAGTGCCAAACGGTTCTGGCTGACGACCTGGTATCCGCCTGGCCAGCCTTATGTTAATCATTCCCATAAAAAATATGAAGGGAGGAGATGGATAGAGCTTACTGAACATGTTCCATCCCTGCTCTCAGCTCCCAGCCTCCCAAGAGGCCTCTTCCCTCCCTTTTCACATTGTAGCGAAGTTGGCCTTGCTTCATTGTTCACTGGTCCATAATCTAATCATAGTTCTGAGTGATACTCTTCACCCCCCAGGGACTCTTACCCACATGGGGGTGACCCGTGGGGCCTCTCCAGGGTAGACTGGTATGGACTGCATGCTCACTGCCCAGTGGGAAGCCTGCTGCCTTATTATAAAGCAAGAAGCCCAGTCTAGGAAGGTGTGATGTACAGGGAGGTTTAGCTAATCAGCCCCGCAGGCTCCTGGGGCCACCTCAAGCCCTGCAACAGATTTCCACGGTACCCTCTGATGTGGAGAGGGTGAATCTAGTTGGGGCCAAGATTCTGGTGCCTTTTGGATCAGGAGCCTGATTTTTTGGCACTCCCCGATCCTTGGGTCCATGAATTGGATCCTTCAAACTTGTAGAAACGTTAAGACTTTCAGTATTTGGATCATTTTCATTTTGCTTTCACCTGATTTGTTTCTGTGCCTCCATGGGACAGAAAAATGATGGTTTTAGAATTTCAAAGAAGAGTGCTCAGACTCCAAATGAAAGGATCTGTGTGTAAGCCAAAGAAAGATACTTACTGAAATGTATTTTCTTCGCACAGAATAATTATCTGAACCCTGCTAAAAATCCGGATCCTTTCTCTTCCTCTGGACTTAGGAAATGATCCGTTATGAGCTCGTCTTATTAAAAACAATCGGGGCCTGCTTTAAAAGACAACATCCAGTGAAGAGTTGTCTTGGGTTAGGGATGGACAGCTGGTCCCCCGCCATTGGAGGAAACGTGTGAAATGCTGCGAGCTTCTAATTTGTAAAATGGCCTTACCAGTAGTAGCTCCTTTCCAGTTTTCTTGCAAACACCATGAGAAAAAGCACCTGGCAGTAGCTTCTGGTTCACAGACCCAGTGAGGGACATGGGACAGAATTCTTGAAGAAGGGGAACAAAGTGAATGAGACAGGATCCTTGAAGAGACCTAGACAGAACCTGAGATCTTGAGAATGCAAAAACGCTTAAGAGGAGTCCTCTAGACCTTTCTGGGAGGATTGCTCTCTGCCCTTGCTGTGGCCCCTGTTTTCACTGACTGAATTCTAGGCTTTGAGGCTGGGACTGACCACTGTCTGCTCTGTTACCTCTGCAACCTTGCCTACTTTATCGCAGGCATGGGGCTCTGCGGGCCTCGACGTCTATGAGCTCGAGAGGGTGTTGGCTTGCGATTAGGGACAGTGCGGGTCCCCCTGTCATCCTTTTCCCCGTCTCAGTACAAGGAGCGAGTGTGGGTTAACATGTCCACGCCTCACGCGAAGCCTGGGCTTCTCTCTGAGCTATCGGTGTGATGACTTGGTCTTTAGGACACACAGACTTTGATCAACCTGTGGCAGAAGGTTTGTGTGAAACCCTTCCTGGTTTTCTTTCTTTCTTTCCTTCTTCTTCTTTTTTTTTTTTTTTTTTTTTTTTAACAGACAGGGGATCTGGAATTGATCCCAGATAATACATCTGCCTCTTCATTTCACTTCAGAGGGGCAGGATAACAGGAAAGGCAATGAAGACAACTAAATGCATTTATGATTTATGCCCCTGTGATAAATCAATGGGTGATTTCTCCCCAAAATGTGGTCACTGCCCGGCTAACTCACACCAGCTGCCGCATCTGTGAGATGCGAAAGGGGTTGGGGGCCGAGCCTGCCCCATGCCATGTGCACACCAGGCCTGCAACTCGTACCCTACAGGTGGAACTGGGACATGGGAGCGGGGCCGGCTCTATGCAGTCAGGAAGATGGCTGTCTCGCCTGCCACCTTTCCCTCTCCCTCCGGTCCCTGTGCGCCTCCCTTGCAGCCTGCCCATGCAGTTCCATGCTGGCTGGCCTTGTCTCATCTCCAGCATTCCTTTCTGTGCTTGCCTTCATGTGTGGGGAGTTAGATTTTTCCATTCCCTAAAGGTGATTCGATCAGGCCAGTTCTCACCAGAGTCCCTCAAAGCAAGCAGGGAGAGTGGAAAAGCACATTAACTCTTTCATCAACTCCAGCTGTTTTGCACCCATTGGGAGAGAGCAGAGAGCTTTCCTCTGGAGGGTCAGCCCCAGGCCTGGGGAGGGGCTCCCTGGAGCGCTGGCTTGGGAAGGGGTGCAGGGGCCCATCTGGCTGGGAGGGGACAGGGCCATGGCCAGAGGGCAGTGTCTGCCCACGAGAAGGCCGGTGGAAGCCCTGGGACCATGCATCTGCCCTTCCTCAACTCCATGGTCTCTCTGCCTCCTGAAGGCCCAGCCTTGCCTTTCTGAACCTGGGAAGCTAAATCTACATGTTCCAAAAAATTCTGTCACTAGGAATTTTCAAAAATCTCTTTTTGGCTGCTTGGCAGTCACATAGCAGCTGGATTACTTACTTCTCCACCATTTTTTTTTTTTTTTTTTTTTTTAAGCATCATCTGAAGCTAATTTATCCAGGAGTAACTTGGGCTTTGGGGGGGAAAAGTCACATTCGTTTTATAAGTTACCTGCAAATGAAACTGCCTGGTTTTGCCTCTCATTTTCCTCTTGTTGAAAAATGTCTTTGTTACTCCATTTTTGCCTTTTATTACACGAACTTGAGAAACTCTCAGGAATGCAGTTTAAAGAGTTCTGCAACATTATTGTCCTCAACTTGCTTTCTGGGGGGGAAAAAAAAAAAAGTGCCAAAGCCATTTCCTGGGCCTAGACTAGGGGGTGAGATTCCCCTGGAGATGAAAAGGCAGAACAGGACAGTCCAGAGGTCAGCGAGATGGCTGATGGCCCTTGTCACGGCCAGTAGCTGAAGATGGAGAGACGCCGGCTGTGGGCAGGGACATGGGACTCCAGCTGGAACCTTGGCCTCTGGGCCAGATCTCCCTGCTCCGTACAGACTAAGTATAGAAAGGAGAAACGAGCCAGCTAGTAAAGGTTGTTCATTTGATGTCTCTGCTGATACTTCACATTACCATTGTCCCAGCCAGAAATAATATACCTGCAGCCGTGTTTCTGTAGGACAACGGGGACATCTAATAATATATCGGGCTGATCTAAGCTGCCTTTTCTCCAGCAATGACCCAAGGGGAAGATAGATACTCTACCTTTATGTTATCCACTGGTACTAATCAGAAACCATTGCCGTGGAAACGACTTGTCCTGTTCCGTTCCCTTCTAATAGGAAATCATAAATTAAAACAGAGTTTGATAGATTCTGCTTAAGGCCAAAATGAAATCCTCACATATTTTGTTGGATATTACATAATGAGTTGACTTCTCAAAGGAGTTCTAATTATGCCTATGGAATCAGCTCCAGATAATGAAATGCATTCATCTCTCTGGCAAGCTGTCTGTTGCTTAGCACTGAGCTCCGAGTCAGTCCTCTGGGGCTCGCCTTCTCGCTCTGAGAGCAAAGCTTTATTTACAGCCACAGAACTTGGAAATGAAATACAAAGTTATTTGGTTATGTACTTCTTTCTTTATTCCTTCTTAGGAAATCAGTTTTCCTTAGCTCCATAGACTACATAAATGGCCTTGTGTAAAATAGCGGTACTAATCCCCAAACATAAAGATTCCCCCCACACACACCCCGAAATGCATCGCTAAGATTCGTAATACCAGAAAAACTGCCAGAGATAGGAAGAGAATAATGACAGGGCCAAAGGGAATGACTGCTTTGACTCTGAATTGTATTATCTGTAACATTAGTCCTTGGGAAAAGAGTTAAATACATGGGTGGGTGGGTGGGCGGGTGAAGAAGCAAGTGGATGGTGAAACGGGAGGGCAGATGTCTATTCGCACAGATGGATGAATATTTAATCAGGAAGGGATGTAGATGGGACAGAGCTAGTGCACAAAAATCCACCTTTGCATATGTTACTGCGAACTTGATTGTTAGAGAAAATTATGAAGAGGGAGAGGGCATTTTTTTTCTAATAATTTCTTATGGGTAAAAGAAGAGCTCAAAATTCTTTTAATTGCGCAGCAGACAGCTCTGGGAGGTGACAGCAACGATGTAGGGAAAGTTGGCTTGGGAGGGACGTAAAAGAAACGTCTCTGAAACAAACCAGGTGAGAGAGAGTATTACATTCCAAGAGCAGAAAATATCAGATACAAATTTATTCTCTATAAATAAGTCATTCATAGCCAAAATTAGAACAAAGCTCTGCTTAAATTTCACTGGAAAGTAGACTGTTCCAAATCACATTAGTGAACGAAACCCAAGCCAAGAAGGAGCCATTCAGAGTGACATTTATGGAGTGTTTCTGCCTCAATTTTTACATTTAATAATGAGGATGCCCTGTCCAATGCTATTGTTGACCCAGCCCTAGAGAAAGTGCAGGGATGCCCACTGGTTTTCCTCCCCCAATTTAAGTAGTCATGAATCTCTTCTGATGGGCATAAGCACCAAAGGCATTTTTGCTATTTGCTGTGAAGTCACCTCCTTTCCAAATATGCCTTAAAAACAAAACAAAACAAAACAAAAAACATGTAGCAAGAAAGCACTGGAAAGGTGTTAGACCAGGTTTTCCTAAGACAAAAGATGTCTTGGTTTATGACATGTGATTCAGGGTGACTAGGGAATTACCTAGCAGTGAGAGGACAACCTAGGCTTACGTTCTCCGTGGTACACTGGGAAATACTTTGTGCCATCAAATGCCTTCCATCCAGCCTAGCACCTGGGGCAAGAGAGAGGAATCCCTCCCAGACCCTGTCTGTGTGCTTGGTGGCTGAATGCCTGTGGAGCACTTGTGGGCTATTCTTCTGCTCTAGGGTTGGATTCTCTTCCCATCCAATGCACCATCCATGAACTCTCCGCTGCCCAAAGCATTTGTTCTTTCATGTTTTCAGCAGAAGCAACTCACCTTGTCTTAAATTCCCAAAGATCAAGTCCCATTGTGTTACTCACTCATCTGGGTTCCAACTGGCACAACACTGTAGCTCCATGAACATTGTTTTAAAAACCCTGCATGGGTTGTGTGTGTGTAGGGGGGTGCCTGGGTGGCTCAGTGGGTTAAGCCTCTGCCTTTGGCTCAGATCATGATCCCATGGTCCTGGGATTCAGCCCCACATCCGGCTCTCTCCTCAGCGGGAAACCTGCTTCCCCTTCTCTCTCTGCCTACTTGTGATCTCTCTCTCTCAAATAAATAAATAAAAATCTTTAAAAACAAAACAAAAAAAAAAACCCAAAACCCTGCATGGGGTCCTTTCATGAGATAGTCACACGAAAGGACCTTTCCTTGAACTATTCTTTCAGATATAACATTGGGATCCTAGAACCTCAGGAATGCTAGGACCTCATTTGATGTAATGAAAGATAGGAATTGGTCCTGAAGACTAAAACATGACATTTACAGTTTTGTTTTGTGCCAGTTGGACATATAATCAGTAACCACGATTGAGCACCATCACGAAGGCAGAGGCTGAAAGAAGCAGTAATAGGTCAGGCAGCATTTGTCCTGGATGCATGTGTGTGCACTGATTCCGTGAACAGATTTCCATTTAATCTCTGTTCCTTCAGAGACAGCAGCCACACTCTCAACCAAGCCAAGGTGTTGAGCCCCGATAATTGATGCACTGCCTGTTACCAACAGACCACTTTGTGCTGAGTTCTAGGGAGAGATACAGTCTAGGTTTTTGAACAATTGTGCTAAATATTTGGACCCTGTATTAAGAGTCAAAATGGGCATTATTCATTTTGACTTTTCTAACCGACTTCAGAGGGCAAAGAAAAAAATGCAGATTTGGCATGAAAAAAGCATTTCTTATTCAAACATTCAAAGAGCTGTTGATTTCTTATAACTACTACACCATATGTAAACACAACTTTATTTTAAGAACAAATATCATTAGTAGGTCTCAAAAAAAGCAAACCCTCTGAGTGTGGGAGGCGATGCTTTATATATTAGTAATAAATTAGGTCCTATATGAAAAAAGTGGGTCAATCCAACATATGCCCCTTTAGTGCCTACTCTTTTTCCAAGTTGAGTGACTACTATGTGGCTGAGAGGCAGAAGACCCTAGCCTTTGTTCTCCCTTCTCCTACTAATATTTAATCAAGCCTGGCCGAGTCCAGGAAGCCAGAATTTGGACTGAAATCAAGAATCAGACGCTTGAGCGCCTGGGTGGTTCAGTCAGTGAAGCCTCTCCCTTCAGCTCAGGTCATGATCCCGAGATCCTAGGATCGAGACTCTAGGAGGGGCTCCCTGCTCAGCAGGGAGTCTGCTTGTCCCTCTGCCCCTTCCCCCTTGCTTGTGCTCTCTCATCCGTTCTCTCTCAAATAATTAAATAACATCTTCAAACAAATGAACAAACAAAATATAACCGAGTTGGATGCTTAATCGGCTGAGCCACGCAGGCTCCCCTGCTCGTCTTTTGAATTAGAAACAGAATCACTCATTCCTTCTGGGGTTGTGAAAGCAAATACCATCATCGAGCACACCCAGATTGCTCTAGGGGTAAATCATTCCAGTCACCTGCGGTGGGGGACAGGACCCTGGGCCATGTGAATGAGAGAGAACCAGTCGACTGTGGGCTCACCGCCAGCGTGCCTTCAAGACTGGCCTGCAGGGACCTGCAGAGGGCAGGCATCTGCTCAGCTTTGGGCTTGACCCCAAACCTGGGCTTTTTCTGCACCCTCCCCCAGAGGGCATTTGCATATGCCGCCCCATCCCTTGCCGTGCTGCCCTTCCTGTTTCCTGACTCAATAGCCTGCACACCTCCGGCCGTCAAGCCTTCACGTGGGACACGGCATTCCTTTCCCTCTGAGCACCAGTGTCTGCCTCTTTTCCCCTCATCAGAGGTGTTGTCTTACTGTTTCCCTTCCTCATTAAGCTATACTCTCTGCACGGTAGAGTCAGGGCCGTCTGCCTGGGCGTGCTACAGCATCATCGCTCAGAACTCCATGTTTAGAAGGGCCCTGGGCTCATCCTGATGCTCTGCTCTTGTTGTCCTGAACTCCTTCGCATGTTTCGAACCAGGGACCTATAATTTCATTTTGCAGTAGGCCCCACGAATCATGTCGTCGGTCCTGGGTTGGGCTGTATCTATTTCTCTCGGATCTCCAACCCATGGTGTACATTCAAGAAGTATTTTTTTTTTTAAAGATTTTCTTTATTTATTTGACGGAGAGATCACAAGTAGGCAGAGAGGCAGGCAGAGAGAGAGAGGGGGGTAAGCAGGCTCCCTGCTGAGCAGAGAGCCCGATGCAGGGCTTGATCCCAGGACCCTGAGATCATGACCTGAGCCGAAGGCAGAGGCTTAACCCACTGAGCCACCCAGGCGCCCCATTCATTCAAGAAGTATTTTGTAAATGAATGTTTCATTGACAAAAGATGATCTCTACTCATGAGCGCATGAAGTAGACAAGGCCTGATACCTAATTTCAAGTCAGGATGTTATATATTTTCCTGGCAGCTCACTACCTACTCTTATTCTTTTCATAAAGTCTGGCGCACACAACCAAAATTGAATTAAAGAGACACGCATATTATAATCTAAGAACAAAAACGGGTTGTCAACCATAGGAAGTATTAAAACTGGGCTGATGTGTTGTTCGTTTTTATTCTAAATTTAGAACGGGAAGGGTGCTGTTCAGAGAGCAAAAATGCTAATTGTCTTCCAAAGGGTGCTGTGGTAAGCTGGGGCCAACACCACATTGGAGACCATATCCTTCACATGATAGAGGACGTTGAGACAGTGACTGGGGCTCCTCGGAAGCAGATACAAGCACTTTCCCCGGTGCTCATGAGGGCCAAGGAAACACTGAAATAACAAAATGTCCAGTTTGATCTTCCTATCACCCAGCTGGGAAACTTTGCTCTCTTGCACGTAAGCTTGGCCAAAAGTCGGCCGAGGAGTCGGGGAAAAAAATGCAAGCCTTCCCCGTGTTAAGCAGCGTGTCCACACATTCTCTGTCAATTGTCTGGGCCGGACGCATTTCCTGGTTTCCCCCTTGCCCACCCCAAAGGTGACTGCCACAGACTGTGGAGTTGGCAGGATTTTCCAGGCTGTGCCGGCACACGCTGTTAATAAATTAGGTGCACAGAAGTGTGATGGCAAGGCGTTTCCTCCCGGAGTTCATAGGCCTTCCAGAACATTTATGTCTCATTACAGCCCGTACAGCAGTTTATGCCCTAATAAATCAGAGACGCTTTCCAGAGATGGGCTGGACGGTAATGAATCTTTCTGCTGGCATTTTCCCTTTACAGGCGCAAATAATGGAGCAAAACCGCCCCATCTGGCCACTCTGTAAGAGAGAACTCACAGTGGGAGCAGTTTTCTCAAGCATGACAAAGGTCATTGCAGGTAGCAGGAGCTGGGGGGGCGGCAGCCTAGGCTGGGACTGACAGGGTGGAATGAAGCCGTTTACAAGCCTTTATCACTGCGATTATAGGCATTAGCTGAACTGTCAGAGCCCTGTTCTCCCTTCCTGTGATGGGCCTCGGGTCTTCCCTGATTTTTCACATTTAATTTCCAGACCTGTTTGCTGTCTTACAAGCAGTGCAAGACAACACACACCCTCAGCATGACATGTGAGCCAACTCACTTTGATTTACGTTCCATTATCTTAATAAGGTGTGCTCTCCGCTAACCGGCAATGGTTGCCAAGCTGGGGGGTGGCGGTGGGGGTCATCTTCTCTCTCTCTGCCTTCCCTCACCAGTGCAAAGAGATGTGTATGGAGAGCCAAGTAACTGTGGAAATTATTGCTAATTACGTAGTGATGGACAGAAATACGTTATTCTGGCTGGGAGATCAACTTATCTCTGGTGGAGGTTTACCAGATGTACAATAAATAAATAGATGAATGCATAAATAAAGAACTAAATCTATGTATGTACATATGTATGAATCATACTAACAGCAGTGCCTAGAAATAAGTGAGAAACTTGTTTTTTGATGCTTAGGCATTTTCACATAGGAATCCGTCACCCATTTGGGAAGTAAACAAAGATCAATCATTTCCTTCGAACCTAGTAGCTGAGGTCTCATTCACGGAAGGAAAAAGTTACATCTAGTTACATCAAGGCGACCATTTTGTTTTTCCTGCATTTTCATGTGCTCCATGCTCCTGCCCTTCGCCAGGCTATGAAGGAGCTCTAAAGGTGCCTGGGCTTCTTGTCTGTGTTTGTAGAGAGGCTTCTGGGGGCCGTCAGAGAGCAGACTGTATCCAGCAACACCTATTCTATTCCATAAAGGCTTGCCTGGTGCGTCTGGGAAGGCAGAGGAGTAGCAAGTGAGGGAGTGCACGATTTATCAAAAGTGACAAGGAGAACAGAGCTCCTCCATCAGCCTCAGCTACCCTCATATTTACATAACACCTTCCTTCCAGTGTTTTCCCCAGCAGATGGCCAGGTAAGGTTCACAGACTCTGCACGGAAATACAGCTGCCCCGGAGCACGCACAGGGGATATTTCGAGCTCTCGCTCAGCAGAATTATGCAACGGTCCATGGAGGGAGGGAGGAGACAAAGTCACTCCCTAGTTGAAGAAGCCCTGGAAATAGATAGTCAAAGCCAAGTGCCGCTTTGCAAATTAGGAGGGGGCTGAGGCCTGGTCCCCCAGGACTCAGGGAAAAAGCCAAATCCTGGGAGAGTAAGCAATCGATTGTCAGTGGGTCTGCCCATCTGCTCTGCTGTAATGGGAAAGTTAACAAGACTTGATGGGGTCACAGAGGGACGTTAATGTATTGACCGAGATGATCACACTCTGGCCGAGGGGAAGAGTGGTTGGCCCTCCAAAGGGATTCTCCAGTTGGAATGAAAGCGTCCTCATCGTCCTGCTTCATCAAGCTCCCAGCACCAAGTGAAGGACTTTGGGACTTCACTCTAGGACTGAGCATGTGTCAGGAGACCTCATGTGCAGGATGTTGAACCCACACGGCTGCTTTTGTTTAAGGTTTCTATTTGAAACTGGCTGAGCTCTAGCAGGTGGTCAGCACCTTTGCTGTTGGAGCAAATGGTACTGGTGTTGGTTGGGGTTTCCTAATGGAGTTCTTGGTAAGAGAGTCAAGAGAGAGAGAGAGAGAGCATGCCAGAGTGGGCTGGGCATGCTGGCTTGTCCCAAGGGATGAAACCAAGATGAGAAAACATCCAAAGAGTCTTGATTCAACACCCTGCCCCTAGTGCCGTGTTCTAACCCCACTTAGGCCTTTTCCTCCCCTGAGATCTGGGCAGACCCCAGAACTTGTTCATATATCGCATTTCTCTTCTCTAAAATCTGCTGATGGAGACTATGAGGTGGTTGTTTCCAGAATAAAAATTATAGAGAAAAAGTGTTTGTTGGGAATAGTCTGCTGTCCCAGAGCCGAACATCTTGGTTGTTTAAGTCAGTATTACATTTATGACTTAGACAGGACTGAGGCAGTACCCTGGGGGTGTAGCTAAGATGCCAGATAAGCCACTTCCAAACTGGGTGACCTTGTGCAAGATGTGAAAGGTATCCTTGCCTCAGCTCAGATGTGTGAATAGAGATTGTCATGTGAACTCTTTCAAGGTTGTTGTAAGGATTGAAGCAGACAGCTGTGTAAAGCCATAGCATGGTGCTAGCACAAAGTCAGTACTCAAGAGGTGACAGTTGTGGTGACGATGATGGGGCAACAACAACAAGGATGGTGATGTTGTTACCTTGGACACCCACAGCCTGAAGACCTGGCAGCTAGTTTACAGATGAACAATGGATTTCATTCCACATGCCAGTGTCTACTGGTGGGATGACTGTGTTGAGCAAGATGCTGAGCCTGCTTCTGGGCTCAGTGAGAAATCAGTTAGGGATGTTTGCCTTTAGAGGTGGAATTTACTGTGAATTTACTGTCTCTTTAATGTTTCATTACAGCCCTCAATAGCTGTGTGATCCAGGGTACATCTACCTCTCTTGGAATCATTTTTTTAACCCATACATAGAATGGGGAGGCTGGGCCAGATCGGTTTTCCTGGAATTGTTCAGCTGGATGTTAGAAGAGGGTGGGAGCAGGTGTAGAAAATCTTCTTTGGGTAGGTTTTGGAAATGCTCTGGATAATTTAATAAGTCAAGGTAGGTCTTCTTATTGCAGGACTTCTCAGAACCTTTAATGTGCCAAAAATTCCAAGAGGGGACATGCTTCCCAAACTTACCTGCTCATGAACACATTTGTTTTCATAACAGTAGCAAGTGGTGAGGCTTGTGTGCACACATAAGCCAAATGAGATAATCCCTGAGGTCCATTCTTGCTCTAAAAAGTCAGGAAAGCTGTTAAGTCTCAAAATCTCAGATAATTTAATGACTGCCTCTCCCCACCATGAGTTTTTCATATCTTATAAAATATGCAACTCTTTCTTAAAAGCCACATTTAAATGATGATTCTCCATTGGCTTGGAACACCTTTGAAAAATACCAAAGGTGATACTTAGGAAAACACTAAGCCTTAACATTTACAAACACTTCGTTCTGAATCTCCACTTCAGGTAGAGGTCATTCTGAAGGGTTTGGTTCACTCTGACTTCTTTCTCAGTATTTGACTTTCCTCTTTTTTTTTTTTTTTTAAAGATGTTATTTAGTTATTTGACAGAGAGAGAGATCACAAGTAGGCAGAGAGGCAGGCAGAGGTGGGGGGAAGCAGCCTCCCTGCTGAGCAGAGAGCCCAATGTGGGACTTGATCCCAGGACCCTGAGATCATGACCTGAGCCAAAGGCAGAGGCCTAACCCACTGAGCCACCCAGGTGCCCCTTGACTTTCTTCTTTGGGCTGGTCTATACTGAGGTCCTGTGGAGTGAGACACGGCACCCTCTCCTCTCTCCACCTTAGACCCCTGTCATCTTGTCATCCTGTCTGCGCTATCTAAGAGGCAAAGGAAAGCCCCAGGCTGTCTTTTACTCTTGCTTTGGTCAGTGTGTTTTCCACTGCAGGGGAGGAATAACAAGGATGTGCCCTGATGGATGGCACCAGAAATTTAAGGGTTTGTGTTGATTTCTTATTTGTCATCAATAAATAACGTTCTCTTTTGTATCATCTCCAAAGGTGGTTGAAATTATTTTCTTGGTATCAATAATGCTGTGCTGTAATTTTGCATAATCAGCAAGCAAAACCTGAGAACGTTAGAATGTAGATATGGTCCCCAGTGTTCTTTTCTTCTGCTGGGCAGCACAGAGCATTATTTCCCTGAAGGGTTCCTGCAGTGCACTCATTCACTTACTCATTCATGAGTGAGAGAAGCGGGGCTGGGTGGCTGCGGTGGGGAGTGTTGGAGGTCAAGAGTGAAAAGGGGGGGAGGATGGAGAGTGGGGCAGGGAAGAGGTGAAATAGTTGTTTCAGGAGGCTTGGGCAGAGACTAGACCAGTGGTACACTAGAAGGAGGACCCACTTGAGATTTTTAATTATCAATTTATTTATTTATTTTTAAAGACTTTATTTCTTCATTTTAGAGAGAGTGAGAGAGCATGTGTGCCAGGCATGAGTGGGGGGAGGGGCGGAAGGGGAAGGAGAGGAACAAACAGATTCTTTGCTGAGCATGGAGCCCTATGCTGGACTCTGACTCAGAACCCTGAGATCATGACCTGAGCTCAAACCAAGATTTGGACACCTAACTGACTGAGCCACCCAGACACCCCTTTAATTATCAATATAAAGTGGGACTGGTCAACACTTTGGTGTGTTCTTCTCCAGCTGTATTTAGCTGCTTTGGTTTGGGTCAGAGGAGGTGAAAAGTCGGATCTAATCAGGGATGGGGGATGAGCTGGATGGAGGGAGAGTTTAATGGAATTGAGATTTCACTCAACGGGAATGAAATGAGCCTAGAATCTAAGGTGGGTCAGGAAGGAAGCGACACTAAGAGGCAGGTGATGGAGAATGGGTCTACTACACTGAGGTCCCTGTGGAGGGAAGTGAGCTGGTGGCCTGATAACTGAATAGAGGAAAAATGGAGATTTTGGAGGTAACACAGTATTGGCAGTAATAAAGTATGGACAGTGATAACGACTTTCCATCAGCCTAGACCATCCAGGCGCCCTCTTGTTGCTCCCATGATCTCCTGATCACTCATGAATACTTCAGCAGTGGGCTCACTGCCTCTGTCCTCACCATCTTCCTGTTGTCATTCTTGTTGGCATGAACATCCAAACAGATGGGTCATCTGACATCCCGGTTTCTCAATTGCTTAACACCATCCCTCCCAAAGATGGTGTCTTCTACCCACTTCAACCACCTGCTTCTGTGGTTGTTGCCTATTTTTTTGGATCAGGTTTTCTTTCTTCCACAGAACCCTCATTGATAATCTGGAGAGGTAGCCTTCTCTGGGCCATGCTTCTGAAGGTGCCGGCTTTGAATCCCAGTACAACCACAAGCCGCCCATCACTTATTTTCTTGAGCCTCTAGTGTCTCACCTTTGGTAACATGGACCATGTGCAGAGTGGTTGGGGCAATTGTGAGTGAACACATGTAAAAGCCTTGACTCAAGGCTTGGCATATAGCCCGTCCTCAGTAAATGAGCATCCCCTTCCTTACCTCCCCCCACCCCAGCAGCTTCTGGGTGATCTTGATATTGGAACTTGAGCCACAAATTCTTCTGTTAAAGAAGTCATGCTTTTCACACATAACAACAATGATTGAGGGGTTGGTAAATGGGGGCTTGGAATAGGCGCATTGATTTCATCATCTCGGAGTCTTGCTAGGACCTTGGTGGACGCTGACTCTGTCCTGGGCGTTGCTGGGCTGCCCCGTCCCTCCTGCAGCAGAGTGTATTCTGTGAGGCAGAGAACACAGGTGCATGCTGGGTCCTACATGTTGAACTGTTTGTGGGACAGAAGGGTTCAGATAAATGAGCCAGGTGGATGGAATCTGAGGAAATGACCTTCTGTTTTATCCTGATATCTCAATCATTAGACTGTCCTTCCCACGGAGCTGGCAAGAATTCCAATGAGCAGAGACCCAACCCACATTTTCCAAGGAGTCTTCCTGATGTTCTGTTAACTGGAGAAGGTCAGAGGAGTGTTGCCAGCTGTCTGCCAAAGAGAGGGCAGAGTGGATTAATTAAAACTAAAAATAAACCTTGACTGGAATTACGCTTGTAGGTGGAGGGAAGATGGATTGTCCAGAACTAAGAATTTTGAGACTGTCTCCTTTGCATTTAACTTTGACCCCTTAAAATGACTGAGGAAGAGGAATTGTTTTTGGCACAGGTAGGTGATCTGACATCCACACCCTCTTAGTTCTGGCTCAGTACATTCAAGGAGGTGGTAGTTACAGCTTTTTTTTTTTTTTTTCTTTTTAAATTCAAATGTGTGGTATTTGAGAACCAGAAAGGAGCCGTTATATTTTGGCCCTTGAGCATAGCCCTCAACCACATAAATAGATATTGTCCCTGGATGAAAACTTATCCAATCTACTTTAGAAGCTTGGGTTTTCTTTTGTAGTACCCCAAAATAACTTTATGTACTAAACGTAAAACCATTGTAATGTTGGTTATTCTTGAATGGGAAATTGTAGAAGCATTTGGTACCATGAGCCTCCTAGGCAGTTGTTAGAAATTCATCTGGCTTTTTTGAGACAAGGAAGCCTAATTTTGGTAGTTCTACAGGGGGTAAAAAATGAAAAGAAAAGGCAGACCTCAGTGTATGCAGTATCTTCCAAGTTTCTCTTATTTCATGGCCAAGAGCTGTAAATGGCAAGATTGATATGATATTTGAACTAAGGAAAAAATTAGCTCTCATCACCTGAGCTAACAAATGGTAATCTTTAGTAAAAAGAATTGGCCTCATTGGCCTATTTCAAGACACATAGATTTAAATTCTCTTAAAATACACATCATGGTTTAACATACCTTCAAAAGCCAGGCATTAATTATGAACTGTATAGAGTGACTGGATGAAAATTCAATGAACAGTTTGAGACAACTTAGTGGTATTTGAAGAACTGCCTTATGTAGCCAAAGTACTTTCTCTTTTACTCTTCTGTCTCAGGGATATGTTATAAACTATGTTTTATTATTGTGAAATATTAACATTTCTACCCCAGTTGATTCCTTATTTGGGTGGGAAAAAAGTCAAATCTCCGAACCAAAGAGAATATTGGAATCATGTCGTTGTGGCCATAGAGGTCGAGTTTAGTTGTTTAAGCTACGGGGATGCCAGGGAGAAGGAATTTTAGTCTTAAAAAATAGATCTCATCAGAGACAGGGGAGGGCAATAGTCCACAGTATTTAAAAGGGAAAGTTACGTTCCAAGAAATTCACAGAATTCTAAAAAAGACTCAAGGGATAGAGAAGGTAGCTCTAGATGGACCTTGTTTTTGAAGACTTCCATTGCATATAATAATCTAAATCTGAGGAATTTAAGAAAAGTTTGAGGCGCTTAGATCAGTGGCGGTGGTGGGATCTGAGAGAATCCTAGGACAGTAGGGTTGCCTTCTATTTTAGATGGGTCTTTCTAACTTGGCTAGAGGTCTCCAAGAGTGACATGCTCTGCCCATGGCAAGAGTTGAAATCTTTTTGAGCTAACTTTTGGTGTCTGTATGATTTCAAATTTGCTGCCCATGTAGAATAATGAAGCAAGAAGGGAGACTTCCAGTAAAAGAATTCAAGAGAGATTTTAGTAGGAAAGGAGAGACATAGAGGAAATCCCAGAAAGCTAATCACACATGAGGGCAAAGAGCAAATTAAAAAAAAAAAAAATAGATCAACAAGTCTATTAATTGCGTCAATATATCTGTGTTCAGGAAAATTTGCTTTTTTCTTAAATTTAAAAATATAAATGATGACATTTCCTGCAGCTGTCAGAGAACTGCCGGCAAAAACACTGGCTTTATGATCAGATGGGAAAAATACACAGTGGCAGCTCAGTAAGGGGCTGCATGGGAATCCCAAGGAAATTGGTTCTTTCATACACAGGTGTTAAGAATCCATTGCAGGATGGTACAAGTGATGATTAAAGACCCTTATATTTGGCTAGCCCAGTACACAGAGTCCAGAAGATGGATAAAAAGGCTCAAGACTTACCTGTTGACCATAATCTGTAGAGAATACCTTCAGGCTCACAGAGGAACCAAATCCCTCTTTCTCTGGGTCCCTTTCCATTAGAGTCCCATCAGTCCTTTTCCTTGTCCTTCCTAAGGCTTCCTTGGGCTCCACTCCAGAAGGGAAGGGATCTTGGGGCCCTTTGAATCCCAAGGTTGTGACAACTACAAAATAATAAGACCTTAAGGCTCGTATTTTGGGGTATTATTACATTCAAAGAAGCTTGGCTCTTCCTAGGTCTTCTCAAATTACACTTTTCTTACCCTGCCTTAGACAAATGCCAAGGAAAGAGGTTGAAGGGATAGGACCATCCTATGGTCCTATCTACCTCTGACCATCAACGCAGAGACCAGGAACTCCAAACCCAGAGCTAGGAGCTTCTCAAGATGCATCAACCCCCCAAGGAGTTGGAGCAGCAAGAGAGCCAAGCCTTGCCCAAGTGCTTTGTGGTTTCCCAAGTGCTTTGTGGTATACCTCCATACGTTTGCTCAATGCTGAACCCTCGCGGAGGATGGCCCCTTATCCGTCTGTCACATTCCACCTCATCTTTCAAGGTTCAGGGGCGCTTGGGTGGCTCAGTGGGTTAACGCCTCTGCCTTCGGCTCAGGTCATGAGCCCAGGGTCCTGGGATCGAGCGCCACATCGGGCTCTCTGCTCAGCCTGCTTCCTCCTCTCTCTCTGCCTACTCGTAATCTCTGTCTGTCAAATAAATAAATAAAAATCTTTAAAAAAAAAAAAAAAAAGACCCTGTTCAGAATTGCCCTCATTGCTGGTCATTGCTGACTTAAATGTATTCAGGAGGCCCTGCAAACCCACCATTCATGGTGGGTTTAAGGTCAACAAAATGAGACCCAGAGCATCAAGAAGGTGAATTAGATTCAAAAGAGAACCCATTTCTTATTTTGAAATAAAATGGCAAATCACAGCTAAATATTTCCTCTAGTGAATAAAAGTACCTTTTTGGCAATTGCCAAATTTTTAAATCCATTCAAATTTTGAAACTTCTAAGATGCAGAATCCAATCTTTTATTGCCTCTCTGACCCCGAACCGGTATGATAGATCCGAGAGAAGCTTTTTCTTGCTGTGAATTTAAATTCTAAAACCTATACTCTATGAACATTGATAGCAGTAGAAAGAGATACTTTAGTTCATCTTTCACGTAAGGACAAAAGATAATTTTCTCATGCAAATCACCTTTGTAAGGGTGGGTGTAGGGCATGGCTAGGGAAGGCTGGGATTGTAAAATAGCCTCCCGATTCACTTAGTGGCTAAAAAAAAAATACTGTTTACAGGGGTGGGTGGGGTGGGGGGGGAGTCTCCCACTATGCCCCAGGATCAAATGTATAGATACTTCTAAAGATATGCCTCACATAATTGTGGAGAAGGAGAAGCTGATAATCTTACCCAGCTCAACCACGTTTCCTTTTTATTTTAAGGTTTTGTTCTGTTGGCTACACAGATGTTTTTAATTTTTCCGGGTGTGTTTATATGTTTGCAAGTTTCTGAGGCTGTGCTGATGAATGGAGTTTTTATTGAATTTATATATAGCTGCTTTCAGATAGTAAAAATAAGCATAAGCTTCTTCAGCTTGCTCTGTACCCCCCAGTTTGGGTCTTGTCTGAAGAAACTCATTCTACTGTCTTAGTATCCTCAGGGTTCCCCAGGGTTTCCCTGATCTTTGCCTCCACAGGCTACTGTAATTAAAATACATGAAAAAGGAAAAATGGCGCCCGTAAGCTTAGTGTCAGGACCACAAGATGGTGGATTCACTTGTGATGGTTTTCCCCTCGCATGGCAAAAACCGACCCAGCCGAGGTGGTCCTCGGTGAGTATCCACTTACACATTGTCCACAGAGAAGAGCATTGATTTTCAGAGTGCAGCCAAGACCTTTGAATGATTGGGAGGTTTGGGAAATGATAGCTTTGTTGTTACATTTTTAAAGTGGGGTTATGTTCAAGAGGGGGTAGAGGTAAGAGAGCCCATCCTGGGAGTCTGTTAACTCCCAAGCATGTGGTGAGCACTCACTCCCTATGTGGCCACGGGGGGCATGGGGCAACAGCTCAGGGGAAGTGTAGATGCCTTGGTTTATGGAATGTTACTTCTAAGTGAGAGAGCTCTGCTGTCAAGAGAGAACATATTTGGGTTATTTGTTTGGTTATTAGCTAATGGCTTTTTGCCCCCTCAAACCGTATAGCTGTATCAAGTCCTTATTTTTGGACATTTCCCTTTCTATTCTAGTGTATAAGAGGGTGAGAGGGAAAATAAAGACAAGAGCCCTGATTACTCCTGACCATATCTGTTATGTCTATGACACTATGTGATCATGTATGCAGATAGAAAAGGTTACGGGGTGCCTGGGTGGCTCAGTGGGTTAAGCCACTGCCTTCGGCTCAGGTCATGATCTCAGGGTCCTGGGATCGAGTCTCGCATCAGGCTCTCTGCTCAGCAGGGAGCCTGCTTCCCTCTCTCTCTGCCTGTCTCTCTGCCTACTTGTGATCTCTCTCTGTCAAATAAATAAATAAAATCTTTTTTTTTTTTTAAAGAAAAGGATGGTTATGATATGAAACAGGAGCAAATAGAGAAGAAGGAGGCAGGTTGAATGGGCAGGAGAAGGTGAGTTAACATTTAAATGCTTGTATGATCCAAGTTTCTAACTCATGAACAATTTAGGGGCAGAGAAAATAAGTCATTTGCCCAAGGCTGCAGATAATATGCAGGGGCTCAGAATTTGAATCCATGTGGGTGTAATTGTGAAGTGTTATGTGGCCACTGTGCTGTGCTGCTTCCTTGTCGGGTCTCGTTGACACAAAACAACAGAAAAACACTATACACACATACCCGCTTCCCAAAACCCTAGTAATGTAAGATAACAAATAAAAGTATTTCCATAGAGAGATGAGAAGATAATGGAGGAGCATAATTATGTGTGTGGACTCAAATCTCTTCTATTTTATACTGCTAGTGCCTGGGGAATGAAATCAGCAAGGAGTAGAATTAAAGAATTTTTTTAAGATTTTATTTATTATTTATTTGACAGGCAGAGATCACAAGTAGGCAGAGAGAGAGAAGTGGAAGCAGGCTCCCTGCTGAGCAGAGAGCCTGATGGGGGCTCGATCCCAGGACCCTGGGATCATGACCTGAGCCGAAGGCAGAGGATTTAACCCCCTAAGCCACCCAGGCACCCTAGAATTAAAGAATTTTAAGTTCGGAAGGCGAATGTTCATGCTCAGAGAATGGTCTTAAAATATACCCCTTTTCATAAACATGCCTGGAAACCTGAAAATGCATATTTATTTTCTCACAAGGTCATCAATACTGACGCCAAAGCAGTGGACACCAGGAGCAGCCAGAGGTGTTGGGCTGGGCTGGGCTCCCACTGCCTGGGGACACTGACTGGGAACTAACTGTGTTCTTACCACCCCAAGATGTGCTGCCTGCCTCACCGCTGGGCCGGGCCTGACGGCATCTCTGAAGCGGAGTTATTAATTTTAACTTCTGAGCTGATTAAATTGTGTGACAACACAGTGCCGTGAAAGTATGAAAAATGAAAATTGAATCCTGGTTATCTTGCAAAGGCAACTAGATAAAGGTCCCTATAAACAAACCAATAGAGATGGTATCTTCTCCATTTGCACTCTCTTCCCAAAGTTTCTCACTGACAGGAATGAAAAGGAAATAGAACCGGAAGTTCATTTCTGAGATGAAACACTGCGCATTCGATTTCTACACGAGTTTCACAGGTGCCCCTCCCCCCGCCTTCTCCGGCTTCATTCCTGGGAGTTTGCTTGTGAGGTGGAGTCTTCCATTGCTTAAGAGTTCTGAGTCTTGTGTCCTCCTGGGAGCGGGCTCCTGGAGCCAGCTTCACCATGTGCATCAGCTTGCTAGGTCCCCAAATGAAAACACAAAGACAGACACACAAAAACCTTCCATGTGGGCGTGGGCAGCAGTATGAAGTGGTTTTGGTGTCCAGCGACCAATGTTCGAATCCAGACCTTGCTACTCTCTAGCCCTGAGACTGGGGACAAGCTCTCCAGGAGTTTCTTCAGCTGTAACATGGAAATGACCAATGCTTATCTCAAAACTGGTAAGGTTTATGATCATGTACACAGCCCAGCTAGCGTGGTACTTGGGGCGTGGAAATCTGTGTGTTCACTGCCATTCTCCCTCTCCTCCATACACATTACCATGTGTAGTTGCTTGGGCTGCTGTCACAAAATTCCACAGACTAGATGGTCTAAGACACCAAAAATGTATTCTCTCATGGTTCTGGAGGCTACGAGTCTGAAATCAAGGTGTCGGCAGGGTCTGCTATTTCTGGAAGCTCTGGAGAGGAATCTCTTCCATGCCTCCACACTAGCTTCTGGTGGTTGCCATCAGTCCTTGGTGCTAATTGGCCTGGGCCAGCATTATTCCAATCTCTACCTCTGTCTTTACAAGGCTGTCTTTTCTCTGGGCCCAAATTCCTCTCTTCTTAGAAGATGATGGGATTAGCCCACCTTATCCAATATGACCTCACCTTAGCTTGATTGCATTGCAAAGATCCTGTTTCCAACAAAGGCCACAGCCGCAGATACCAGGGCTTAGGACTTTGACATACCTTTTTGGGATATAGAATTTAGCCCACAACAAATACTATCTATTTTAGAACCAAGGAAGCCCTGACTTTGTCCTAGATCAGGTACATCTGTAAAGTCACCTGCTTTGCCAGCTGTGGTATCTTCTCTTCACCCACGAGTGGGCCTTGCTGTTGGCATTAACATTTGTTCAGCAACTGCTTCATGGGACTTGTTCTGTCTTGTGTTCCCCTGATGCATTTCCTGGCTTGAGTAGATATTGTAGATGTTTAATAAAATGGCAGGAGATACTCTTACCTTCCTCATTTCCTGTGAGGCCCAGGACACAGCATACAAAATTGAAAACCATTATTAAATGTTTGTCATGTTCAGAAAAAAAATCTCTGCATTGAAAAGCTCTTAGCGGATCACAGAACCGTGCAAGCAGCCCCGTGGGTCCTGTCTGATAAGGGTGGGTATTGGCGGAATGGTAGGAAACTCAGCCAGATAAGAGAAGGGTCTACAAAGTTGCCTCACCCTTCAAGCCCTTCTGTTCACTTGACGCATGCTTCCCACCTGCTTGGAGCATAGGAATCAGAAGAGACATCTGTTTACTTCAAATTTAGCAAGACTGGAAAGCCCTGACTTTGATTCAATGTCACCTCACCATCTATCAGCTTCTGCATGTGCATCATGGCAGCTGGGCCAAATGTGGAGAATGACAGCATTCCTGGGGAACAGAGGCAGGTGGAGTGGATCTCAGAGAATGGCTCCACAGCTGGAAGTGCAGAGGGACAGACCCCGGGAAGCCGAGAACGTATGGACTGGCTCTGAAATATGCGAAAGAACAGAAACAACTAAAGCAAACAAGCAAACAGAACAAAACAAGGAAGCAAACAGAAACCTTTAATTGAGTGAATGAATCAGGGGTCTTCAGTATTTTTATGCAAAGTACCAGAGAGTAAATGTTTTAGGCTTCATAGGCCATGACAGTTTCTGTTGTGCTTATCAACTCTACTACTGTCCCAGGAGAGCAGCCACAGACCATATGTAAATAAAGGGACATGGTAGTGTTCCAATAAAACTTTATTTGCAAAAACAGGGAGGGGGCCAGATTTGGCACATCAGCCCTAGATCGCCAAATCCTGGAATGACTCAATCTGATTATTTTGCTTCTGATTTCTAGAAGCTCTTTCCTATATTCAATATTTTAGGAGCTCATTTCCTTCCTTTCTCTTGAAGCTATGTAGGGCAGTGATGAAGAGTCAGATTCTAGAGGAACAACACCTGGGTTCATATCCTGCTGTTGCCATTGACTTGCAAAGTAACCATGACCTTGTGTTTTTTCCTCTGGGAAAATGATATAATACATAGAAAGGGCTTAGTATGGTTGCTGGCCCATAATAACTACTCAGTAATAGTTTGTGTTAAGCTATTACTACAAATAAGCCTAGAAAGACTTCTTGGACATAAAATCCACCCTGGATGGTCATTTTGTGTTTTGTGAGTTGTTTTGTTTTTGTTTTTTCAGTTGCTGTCACATGATTCCTTCCAGTGCCTCAGCAGGCCAAAATCATCACACCCTTATGTGCTTTTAGTACTTGTGCAACATAGTAGTCTGTGAGATTAGAGAGGGCAAGGAGTGCCCTCATGTCTCTGTATCCCACTCCAGTACCTGCCTCAAATAGTGATAAGCAAATGCTTGTGGAGTACCTGTCGAGTACAGAAATGCTTTTTATTGTGACATTTTCAATTGTCCTATTTCTCATAAGCACCACTGTATTAATTCAAATCAGGAAAGTGCCATTTCTTCATCTAGCTAGACCGGGGTTGACCCGAATACAACCGATGGGCCAAATCTGGCCCCCCACCTGTTCTTTGTAAGTAAAGTCTTTTTGGAACACAGCGATGCTCATTCATTCACATGTTGTCTATGGTTGCTTTTTTCACCATGCTACTGAGTTGAGTCGTTGCAACAGAGAACAAAAAAGCTTGTTGACTCCCGGCTTACTCTTCATCAGTACCCTAACATTTGTCTTTAAACTGCAGGTGGTTTTGATCTACAACTTCAGACGGTGTGTGCAGAGATAGAGTGTTGTTTGCCTATTTTAAGACTCGTGGTCAAGTGTTCAAGTAATATTAAGATTGAATCTACAAACCAACAGAAGGAAGTTTCAATTACAGGATTAAGTTTAGATGTCTTCCCAATTTACATCATATCGGGTTTCAGATATGCTAAAATTTAAGCATAGTACATGGCTGCGGTTCCCAAATTATGTTCCAGGCACCCCAGGGCATGGCAGCAAAATCCCAGGAGACCTACAGGAGATTTCAGATTTCCAGGGTAAGCCCAGTAACCTTCAACACGGACATGTTGTGTGAACCACTAGCTTCAGTAGATCATGCAGCTCCCTCTTGGTGATGTCACATCTTTGTGAGGATGGGATTTGGCAGTTGCTATGATTAAAAAAGCAAATACCATGTGAAAATCAGGATGGAACAGGAAATGAGTGTGTTACTATCCAGGGTGATGGCTTCAGGGCTTGAGAATGTGTGCCTGGTCTATCAGGCATAAATATCCTTGTTTAGGAATGATATAAAATACTCTTCTTTCAAATGGCAGTTGAGTTACTAGGACAGAGGTCCTTACTGAACAGGACTATTAGATATTTTGGCCTGGAGTTACTGTAAATCAAGGAAGTTTTGGCACTCTGATCTGTGGTCTTTACAAGTAGGTATCTGAGTATCAAGAAGAAGCACTCAATATATTTTGATATTCAAGTGGGACTTTTTCTTTTTCTTGGGAAAACGAAGGCTATAAAACATGCTGGGAGAAGGGAAAACAGGAAATTGATCATCTTAAAACTTGCTGGTTAATATATCCCGAAGTATAATGTATCCCGAAGTACTAAATCCAAAGGAATCACTTGGGTTCAGCTTCTTTAATAAATAATACTTTAATGCGTACTCTTAAAAGATTTTATTTATTTATTTGACAGAGAGAGATCACAAGTAGGCAGAGAGGCAGGCAGAGAGAGAGGAGGAAGCAGGCTCCCCGCTGAGCAGAGAGCCCGATGCGGGACTCGATCCCAGGACCCTGAGATCATGACCTGAGCCAAAGGCAGCGGCTTAACCCACTGAGCCACCCAGGCGCCCTTAATGCGTACTCTTATGTTGGCGACATGACACCGAACAGAAAGGCAGGTGCTTGCAGGAGTCTTTGTAGGAATCATTTTGACAAAGCAATTTGGCTTCTAAATGTTGTGAGTCTGTTCCCCATTCAGCTGCATTGGATTTTCAAAGGGAACGTTGAGTGCAGTGCTTTCGCAAGAGAAATCACACTGGTGTTAGGTTCATGCAATTGCTAGAAGACCTTCATTATTGAGAATGATTCTTCTATAAACAGACCTCCACAGATACCCTTTGTCTCAACACCTTGCCCAACAGATACTTTGTAACCCATGAGAAACACTGTGGATTTTTGTTTTGCACAGCCATTAACCAGAATGTTCTCCCTCCGTGATACACATTGAGTTCCTTCTCAGTTTTATTATCTTCCGTGTCATATAGGCAACTTCTTATGTTTCATATTTTCTTATTGTTTACTAGAAACACACTGGCCTTTAAAAACCGAAGAAAAGGATTAGCCGATAAATCTTTAATTAATGGCAAAAATGGGTCTTTGTCTCTAAGAGCATGGAACTCTTATTCCTTACTTTCTATTAACTGGCCAACTACTCATTATAAATATTCTGTGTCTTCCAAATTACCTGCTGATGTTAACCCAAATAGACACCATTTGTATCCATAAAGAGACTTTCATTTATTTCCTTCTTTTCTCCCTCTTCTCCATACTCATTTTTTATTTGCTACCTTTTTAACTTTTCTTTTTCTTCTTTCCTCCTGTCTCTTTTCCTGTGAACATTGGAAGGACAGGGAGGAGGGGAAGGATGGAGGCTTCACAGCTGCTAAGAACACCCATGGTGGATGGCACGAGGTGTGCCCTGACATCTGCTCTCTCCGTCTTGGCTGCACACGCTTCCCTCCTCCAGACCTCAGTTTTCAGCCTGTGTCATGATGTCAGTAAGGTGGGCTCTGTGGATGGTTGTAAGGACCAACAGAGGTAATATCCACAAAGCTCTTGACTTACACCCTGACAAAGAGAAGGAGCTGCACAGTCATAGCTGCTCTTGGCAGTGCTAGTAATTTGGTGATCCTTGTTAACTCTTGTCGTCTGTAGCCTTTCCCTTGCTTCCTTAGTGGCAGCATTTGAGACAGTTGATCTCGCCCCCTTGGATGTTTTCTTCACTGGGCTGCCGGGAAGCTCAGGTGTCTTGGTTTCCACCAAGCCTCTCCCCCAAGCCTTTCCTTCTTGATGTCCTTTCTGGTTCTATATCATATCCATATCCATATCCTTTGACCCTGAATGTTCCAGGTGCATGCTTGATGCTGGTTTCTCCTCTGTCTACATGCACTTCCCTGGGTGGGGATCTCCCCCGCTGTGTGTTTTGTTCGATTCTGCATACATGTTAACAGCTCCCAAACCTGTGTGCCCAGGGGTACATCTCTTCTGAGACTCAGACCTATTTGTCCAGCCATTGCCCCGCCTCCCCACTTAGGTGTCTCCTGGGCATCTTGGATCCTGCCTGCCCACAGCTCCACTCCTCACCAGCCTGCTGCCCTCTCTCAGGCACCGCCCTCATGTCAGACAGTAATGCTGTCCTTCTGGTTGCACAGACCAGAAGCTCGGAGTCACCACTGATGCCCCCCTTTCTCTCACACCTCTTATCCAGCTAATCCCTACATCCTATTGGCTCTGCTTCCATTATACCCAGACTCCGACACACACACACACGCACACACATCCCACCTCCATGCCTGCCTCCCGGCTTCCTTGGCACCATCATGTATTCTCAACACAGCAGCCAAAGCGAGTCTTTGAAAATGTATGTTAGCTCACGTTTCTTCTCCTTTCACAATCCTCTGGTGGTTCCCATTCTCTAGGAGAGAAAACCAATTACTTATTAAAAAACAAAACAAAACAAAACAACCCATCTCTACTTGCCCTGCTCTACCTGCCCACCTGGTAGCTCTCTGTCTTCTCCCATTCCCCTCTTAATTCCTGTGCTTCCAGCCCAGCTGGCCTTCTTAGTACTATGAGACAAGGCAGATACTCTTTCCTGCCTCAGGACCTTTACACTGGCTGCTCTCTCTGCTGGGACACATTTCCTTCAGATATGTGCCCAGCGAACTATTTCACCTCCTTTAAGTCTTGGCTCAGATGTCCCTATCTCCAGAAAGCCTGTTTAAAATTGCATCTCCCCACTAACTCTGCTTCAGTACTTCTTAGTTTGCTTTAGGGTTTTGTTTTGTTTTTGTTTTTTCTCTCTAGCATTTGACATATTACCGTCTCACATACGACACCATTTATTTACTATTTGTAGGGTTTGTTGTTTATTCCTGTCCCATAGAATGTTAGCATCATAGGAATGAAGGACTTTGTAGCTTAATCATTCAAGAATCCATGCGCTCCCGTCAGGGCCCAGCACATAGTAAACACTGGATACAGACTTGCTGAAGCAATCCCCGTCACCACCACCCCTCTTATCATTGCATCTGTGCCGACAGCTCGCTTGGGCCACACATTCCGTGGAGCGGGTGCCCTGCCCAGTGGTATTAGGACTGAATAGTCATTGTTTTATGAACAGCTAATTAGACCTAGTATATGTTTCCTTCAGACAGCTTGTGATTTGATAGCAAAATTAGAGCTGATTGAGGAACAAACGTGAATGATGAGAAATTGTATGGAAAATTAGGAAAACATGACTTCATAGGTACCATTTGTTAGGGCGTGATGAATAGATTTTGTATTGTTTGATTTCTTTGTCTTGCTTTTTCATTTCCGTTGTGTCTAGATTAAGGGGGAAAACTGAAACTGGCTCTGGAAGGATTTGGGCTAGTCTCCTGGAGAAGGTTACCTTCTAGGGGTAAGGCAGCAAAGTCTCACTCAGGTGAGAGGTCGCCCTTCCTGCTCCCCAATGACTGATGATATTTGATGGTATTGTATGGCCTACAAATGGCGAGAAAGTATGAAGTTTGTCGATGAAGCTTTTCTCTATTTTGTTTGCTTGGTGTGTTTGAAGATGACTCTACACATATCGTAGCCCTCGACTCTACTGGGCTGGGCTCCGTCAGTTCTTGGAGAAGAGACACCTGGGTGCCAGCCATCCAGAGCCCTCTCCAGCCCTGTGTGGCTGACCCCTACATGAAGGAAAGTGAAGCTGTCCCCCGACAGAGTTGTACATGTGTTTGAAATATCCATTGCAGGCCACAGAAATAGTCTCCCTGTCAGCTCAAAGTGGGGTCCCTCTCTGGACTGACTCTCCTGCCCTCTCCCTTGGGTATCCTGTCAAGATTTCCACAGCAGCTGGTCACTTGGCTACCAGGGGACTTCCCATGGGCTCCAGGAGGCCATATAAATAGCCCAGTGTGTATAATCAGCAAAGGAACATACTGTGGAAGATTCAGTTGCTTACCTTCCAGTCACAAAATGGCGGTGGTGTTCAGCAAGAAGCGGGGGCAGGGGGCTGCTGCGGGAGGGAGGCCTGGCCACATTAGCTCGCCTTGCTGGGAAGAGGTTATCCGGACGCCAGGAGAAGGTGCTGGACGCGTATTCCCAGCAGACAGCTTAGAAAGAAAAGTAATTATAGTAATCTCTAGCTCGAAGTCCTTAGTTTATTAACATGAAAATGAGCAAATGCTGAATTCCTTCAGACTTCAGTGGTATGGAGAAGAGCCAACCCCAGGCTCTGTGCGAGTGGGCGTGTGGCTGCCTTTGCCTGAAGGACATAGTTTTAATTTATTTACAATGTGCTTAGTAAGGTGTTCACGTTGGCAATAATTTTGGGGTTTTGTTTTTGTTTTTTGTTTTGTTTTGGTTTTTGGTTTTGTTTTGTTTTTTTGGTTAAGCTTCAGGAGCTAACTTTAAAGTAAGAATGCCGTGGAGGCCTCCAGCAATCTCTCTGTATCTTTTAATTTTGACTCTGTGAACATCCCACAAGCTACCATGACGTCATTGATCACGCACAGCTGATAGCTAGTTAGGTTAGTAATACTCATTTCTGTGGAGGCTGTACACAAACTTGTTCTCCCCACTCCCCCCCACCCCAAGAATCCTTTTCCAGCCATGCTGTCTCCTGAGAAGCACATTCTGGGAGGAGGCCAGCTCACACATTCCCTGTCCCAGGTCCCCACACAGTGCCAGGCCCCCTGCCTGCAGAGTGAGCAGGGTCCCAGGGGCAGATCTGAGCGCCAAGACTCCCAGGCTCCCTGCTTTCTTTCTTCCCTGCTCAGTCAGGCGACTCTTATGGACAGTAATTGCAAGGAAGTAAGCTTCCATCAGGAAGCCAGTGGGGTGGGGGTGGGGGTGCTCGGTTGGTGAAGTGTCTGCCTTCATCTCAGGTCGTGATCCCTGGGTGGTGGGATGGAGCCCTGTGTCTGTCCGGTATCAGGCAGGGCTCCCTTCTCAGTGGGGAGTCTGCTTCTCCCTCTGCCCTCCGCCCCTCCCCCCTTTATGCTAGATCTCTCTCTCTCTGTCACAAATAAATAAATAAAATCTCTAAAAAAAAAAAAAATGAAGAAGAAGAAGAAATAAACTTCCATCTTCACAATGGAACCTCCCAAAATTTCTTAGAAACTCCTAGCCGTCAGCTCTCTGAGTACAACCCACAGACACGCAGAATGTACTCCAGCCCAGTGAACAGTTTCAACTTGCCAATGGCCAGGATGGGCTGCAGTCCAGTCAACCGTTCCTGTCATTCTGCAGGCAGCTTTGCGTGCCTCTAGAAGCCTTTTCTGGAAAGAGTCACTCTTATTTTACCTGTGTCTCTGCCCAGCCAAACCGTGATACTCTGACATGGCTATCTCCCATCCTCCGCTGAGACTGTATCCAGCAAGGGCCTGAAGAAAAAAGCCATGTGGGTTTTGTTCCCATGAATGAAATTGGCAATTCTTTTTAATTAGGGCTTATAAGTTGGGGAGTTGGCTGCTGGATATCTGGATTTCATGGACCAATAAAATGTCAGAAGGAAAAAATATGCGGTAGCATGAGGTTGTTGGCACGTGGATGCTGTGCTTGGTCAGGATGTGAAGAAAAACAACACGGGACAACTATTTTCTAGTCTTTATCATCTCATAGAAGAATGGACATTTTTATTTTTTAAAAGATTTTATTTATTTATCTGAGAGAGAGTGTGTGTGCAAGCACAAGCAGGGGGAGTAGCAGAGGGAGAAGGAGAAGCAGACTTCCTGCTGAGCAGGGAGCCTGACACAGAGTTCAATCCCAGGACCCTGGAATCATGACCTGAGCCGAAGGTGAATGCTTCAAGACTGAGTCACCCAGGTGCCCAAGAATGGACATTTTAATACTAAATGATAGGCAGGACATTATCTCAGAATGAAAGATCATCCTCTGAACAGAATGCATTTAACTTTATGGAAAAGTGTGCACACTTACTATTTTGCTGGAACCTGATAGTAATGGGTTCTCAGAGAGGGGCTCCTCTACCTACCAGCATCTGGTGACACCAGGACCCATTAATGAAAGGATTCAGTGGGTCCACAGCTCAGGTCCTGTGACAGGACAGCTGGGGGATGCTTTGTGGTCCACACACTCAAAATGCCACAATTCACAGCCTCAACCAGCTACTGTGAGAAAGAATCTGAGACTCTGTTAGCTGAGTTGGGGTCCCTTCCCTTTGAAGATCCATTCTGCCCACCCGCTTCTCAGCTTCTGCGTGCTAATGCCTCTCCCTTCTCTTTCTTGCTGTAGCTTCATACCTTTGCCATATTATTTTTGTTCAAAGAAAAACAAAAAAATAATAAGAGAAAAACAAATTTTTTTTTCCTAGGGGGTAAGTATACCCGCTAGAGAAAACATGGCCAAATTTCTGATGTAGTTTTCCCAGCCTTTTCCCACAGAATGAAGAGCCTGCCATCTTTCCAGTCATTTTGCATTTGGACCCCTTTCCTTTCTCTTGCATCATTACCACTTTTTCATGTGATGCAGTGGTTTATAAAAATGTAATTTCAATGAAGGAGGAGGATTCAAGTTCAGATATTTCCTTTTTCTCTTTGCTTTTTTTTTTCTCCAAAGCAAAAACTGTAATCTTGGTGCCAACCAAGTTGTTTTTAGGATACATCGTAGTGCCGCGAGTGGATCCAGGGTTCAGAGCACTTTCAAACTGTGATTCCCTGCTTCTAGCTGGCCCTCAAAGGGAGTCCAAGCAGTGCACGTGTCCACTTGCTCAATGCTGGTGTCGCTCTCCCACCGCCCGCCAGCCGTGGCTAGAGATGAGCCGTCGGACTTGTCGGTTACCTTGATGATGCTGATAGTATCTTGAGTGTTTGCAAATGTCCAAACTCACCAAATTGTACGTGTGAAATATAGGCAGCTCTCTGAATATCAGCAATACCTCAGGAAAGCTGTTAAAAATAAAACACCTTAGTGCGCCTGCGGGGCTCAGTGGGTTAAACATCTGCCTTTGACTCAGGTCATGATCTCAGGGTCCTGGGATCGAGCCCGACGATGGGCTCCCTGGTCAGCGGGAAGTCGGCTTCTGTCCTCTGCCTCCCCCAACCCCCCATCTCCTGAGCTTGCTCTTCTGTTCTTTCTCTCACATAAATAAATAAAATCTTTTAAAAAAATAAAAAATAAAATGCCTTAGCCAATCCATTGCAGAGTAAGTGGAACTGCCTCTTATGTTGTAATTCTTTTATTAATAATAAGATTTCATGGGCGCCTGGGTGGCTCAGTGGGTTAAGCTGCTACCTTCGGCTCAGGTCATGATCTCAAGGTCCTGGGATCGAGTCCCACATCAGGCTCTCTGCTCGGCAGGGAGCCTGCTTCCTCCTTTCTCTCTCTGCCTGCCTCTCTGCCTACTTGTAATCTCTGTCAAATAAATAAATAAAATCTTTAAAAAAAAATAATAAGATTTTGTATAGTCATTTATATTCCCTTCTCTGTGAACGACTTACCGGGGCCCGGGCTTTCTTTTATTTCAAATCAAGGAATTCAGCGTTCTCCTTATTGGTTTGTAAGAGATCTTTTTATATAAGTTTATTAAATTTTGCCATCATCCACAAATATTCTTCTCACTTCTTGATTTGCCTCTGATCTTCATGGTTGCTTCTGCTATGTCCATGTTTAAAACTTGTGTTAAGTCAGGTGATCGATTCATTTCCTTTATGTCTTCTGCTTTGGCTAATGCTCCTGAAAAGGACAACTTTGCTTTCCTATTTCCTCTTCTTATTGCCCCGTCTTCTCTTCTCCCTCTTCACTTGTGTTCCTAAGTGGTCTGAGGGGCTGGGGAGAGAAGTGGGAGCCATGGTCAATGTTGGCGTGGCAGGGGGTTCCTGCTTCTTATTTTTCTGTCTGGTTTGACTCCTATACTATTTTGGGATTTGCTTCTTCTCAAATCTTGTGGTCTGGCTTCTAGGAACTCCATCATCATCATCAGATGAAGATTTCTTAGTAGCGTCAATGACAGCTGTTGACAGCTGGAAGTTAATAATGACTGGAGTCATTCTGGGCTAGTCCCTCCCCATGTCAAGAGACGGCTACTACTGAGGTGGTTGGTGAGAGGGTCCCCGTTCCGGAAGCAGTGACATCCTTTGTGGTCAGGGAAGAGTCCATTTTGGGCTCTTTCCCAAAGCCTCCGAGGCTCGATGCTATCAGCAAAGCATAGAAATGCATTTGTATTCTTTCATCAGTTGATTTGTAATTCACATTGTTTGCTTTTTCTTGTTGTAGGTTGTTTCCTTGGGAGAAGGGTTTAGTTTCTCTGGTGGGATTCATCCTGCCTGTGGCACAACGAGCACTTACTGTCATCACGTCACTGGGCAGACTGTGTCTTCCTGTTCTTCCGTCTCACGGAAGACTCCAATTCTCTGCCCATGACTAGACTCCAGATGACATTTTTAAAAGATTTTATTGATTTATTTGAGAGAGAGAAAGAGACCGCAGAAACAGGAGGAGCGGCCGGCAGAAGGAGAAGCAGTCTCCCTACCGAACAGGGAGCCCAGGACCCTGGGATCATGATCCGAGCTGAACGCGGTCTCTGAACCGACTGGAGCCACCCAGGTGTCCTTCCAGAGGACATTTCAAAGGATGCTAAAATGAGTGTGGTCTCTTCAATAAGTTGGCAGTATTATGTTTAAAGTCATCCTTTCTGGGCGCCTGGGTGGCTCAGTGGGTTAAGCCACTGCCTTCGGCTCAGGTCATGATGTCAGGGTCCTGGGATCGAGTCCCGCATCGGGCTCTTTGCTCGGCAGGGAGCCTGCTTCCTCTCTCTCTCTCTCTCTCTCTCTGCCTGCCTCTCTGCCTACTTGTGATCTCTCTCTGTCAAATAAATAAATAAAATCTTAAAAAAAAATAAAGTCATCCTTTCTTACTTTCCGTTGTCTCTCGGCCTGTTTCCTGCAGGCCCAAGAGTGTACGCAGAGCTCTTCTGCTTGGGAGAAGCTGAGGAGAAGCAGCATTCCTGCCCGTGTGACTTGAGGCCTCCTGACCTTGGGGTTTCCCCGAGTCTCTTGACAGAAGTCAGATTCCAGGTCCCATCCCCTAAGCTTCTCCCTCCTCAGTCCCAGCTCTCTGCACTTGAACAGGTACCCATGGTGATAACTATCCACAATGAAGCATGAGACCCTCTGCTTCAGAGAAGTCCCCTCAAACTCCTGTCTGTGTCCCTGCTGTCTCGGGGAAGGCAGGCAGGCGATGAGGACTTGCAGAGGGTCCGAGCGCACTCTGGGAGGGCAGCTGGGTGGCACAACGCTTCTCAGGTCATGTGGCTCTTCTCATGCTTCCTTTCTGCATTTATGAGTACGTGGAACCCTAGAAGAAGGTCAGGGGACCACCTCTTGGGCACGGTGACGAAGTGGTTCAGCCGTATTGGCCAGTGCAGTCCCTTTCTCACACATTCCTCAGGACAGGGCGTAGGCCATGGACTTGGGGGAATAGACAGCCTCACAGGAGAGAGAGCCTCTGATCTTGTCTGATTTTGGAGGACGGAGGGGTCTCCTGTGAGAGCCCAATCCCAAGACCTCCTCCGTGAATCCCCGCTGAGACTCAAAAAAGGGGTAAGAATCTGTGTGCCTCCAGAAGATTCTTAAGCTCTGCCGAATTTCCCCGAAGTAGGCCTTCGAACAGCCTTGCGTTCAAAGGCGGGCTCTTGGTAACAGCAGCGGCAGCAATTCCTGATCTCTCCAGTTTGAGGGGCAAGGAAGGAGTCTGAGTATGTGGAGAAAAGTCCCTCTCTGACCCGTTTGCATGGAAACCCAGCTCGCAGTCCTGCGTGTCTGCTACCCTTGTTGGCCTCTCCTCTCTCCTGCTCCTTCCCTCCCTGGCTGCGAGGTGCCCCCCACCCCCAACTCCCTCCTATGGCCTGGAAGGGAGTGGAGCAGTGCGCACACTTAACTTATTTTTCATGCATTCCAGAGAGAGGGAGTCAGAGCAAGAGTGCTGTAGGCAAGATACTTCTGGTCCTTTCCTAACTACCTTCCATGAATTCAAATCACCGGTTTTAAGGGATGCCAGAGCCACGGCTGAGAAGGGAGTGGGGGAGGGGAGCGGGAAGGGTGTTTGCTAAATATCTTTAAGATGGAACAGCTAATTCCTTTTTCCCTTAGCCAGATGTAGTTTTTTTCCTTCCAGAGTCTCATTTCACTGACGGGCATGGGGATCTGTATTGTTGGCCTGTTCATTCTTATTTTCTAAATTACGCCCAACATGTTATCTTAGCAACCCTTTCCACAAACAGAAAATAATGTGCATTGCCCCTTTTTAACTCCGACTCCGCTGCCGGTGCTCTGCTCGCTCCTTCCCTCCATTGAAAACAACCAACTGCAGACAATCCAAATAACAATATTTTCAAGCTATTGTTAGGAGCATAGCGACAATTGATTCCTTGCAGTGCTTCCCGGGAAACTGCCCCAGGGATGTAGAATTAAATGCCAACAATAGCGGATTTGTAACCAAGGAGCAGGCTCAGGAATGCAAGTGGCAAATGAGGGGTTGGGGGGCAGAGGTTTGGACACCAGGAGCTGGGGGGAAAGGTTAACTTATTGACAGACAGAGATGATGTTGTTTGTTTAGAAGATGAATCACGGTCCCGTTTTTCTTTGAACTCCTTCAAAAGAACTGGCTTCCCGACAAAGGGAAATAGAAGACGGCGAGCACTGTCTGTTTTCATAAACTTTCAGCTTGCTTTGTGGCCCGTCCTGTGCCTAAAAGTTGCTGTAGAAAAACATTAAGACATGTTTAATATTCCGCTCCGAACGATCTGATACTCATTCTGATACGTTTTCGGTACCCATTGATTTTGAAAATGCTGAACACAGATACTTGACATGCGGGAGGGCAAGCAAAGGATTAAAACGGAATCTCTGCTCCCTGCTTGCCTTTGTCTTTGAAGACGTGAAAACATTCAAGTGAGCAGAATTCCTACAGTCAGAATAAAACATGATTAGAACACTTGGGGAGGGAGATCCGATGTGACTGGGGAAAATGTTCACGGTGGAGAGATGCTAAATACATTTGCCTAAGACTTTTCATCTCTTAGGATGCATTTTATACGTTGAAACACAGCCAGTGGCCTGCATGTATTCTTCCCCAACCCTGTGGTTCCCCCCACCACCAAAATAGAGCCGTTTAGACCAGAGCGAGGATGTACGGGGTGGGGTGGGGGGCGGTGAGAGCTTGCGCAAATCACTAACATCCACGTAAATGCAGACAGCTCAGCCGGGGCTGCAGACTGATAGCGAAGATTATTGAAACCATAGGAAGCATTTGGGTAAGAAGGGTGTACTTACTGTTATTATTTAACAGTTACTGAATACTGACAGCGCGCTTCCTAGCAACAACAGAAGACCTCGAACTTCCTCAAAAGACTTAAGATAAAAGTAAGACAAAGGCATCAAGGAAGCACAAAACCCAAGGATGTAAAAAAGGAACTGGAACAAGTCCTAAGTAGTTGATGGTATCTGGTTTCCAGTTTTTAAAGTTTTGTACCTTCTTATGGACCCCAGACCAGCCGGTCTTTGAGAGTGCCAGACAGTGGATGGGGTGCCGGGGAGAAGCAGCAGGCAGGAGAGGACCAGAAGCAGGGGGAGGACCGGTCCAGATGCTGGAGGAGTGAGGGGGAGAGGGGCTGAGACATGAAGGTCCATGGGATAGAGAGTGTCCTCATCTTGTCATGATGAATCAAAGCCTTCCCCTCCTCTGGAAAATGACTCGCTTACTCACTTACCCACTTGCTCCGCATCCAAACTGCCCAGAAGCCAACATTTCCTTGTGGTCTCTTCTTTTCTCCCCATGACATCATTTGTACAACTTTTGACCTTGTCTTAGGTCCAACGTACCTTCCCTGTTAGGCGAGAAGCATCCTGTTCTAAGTCATACTCCTTATAGGTGTGGTTCTCAGCAGCGCTTCTTTGGAAGGGAGACTTCCAAATCCAGACCAGGCTGGATTTGAGCTCCTGCCTGTCCTGTGCCTTTGGGTGAGCTCTCTAACCATCTACTCTGGGCCTCAGTTTATAGTCAGTTTATTGCCATTCAGCTTTCCTCCCGGGTCGCCAGGAGATTAAAGGAGGAGATGTATGAACTGTACTTAGCTTGTGTTAAGTCATGATAATTTAGCTATTCCTCTATCCCCATAAGTCCCCCCACCCTACAGAATTCTGCTTAATGAGACCTCTCATGCCCTAGTTGAATGAATGATCAGAAATAGGCCAACCCAAACCATCACATTAGCCATGATGTTAAATTGGGTGTTTATGGGGATGCCTGTGTGCACAGACAGGTATGGTCCTTAAGGAAAGAACCCATCCCTAGTCTTTATGATGTGCCTCACCATCTAATCACACAGACAGGGGCAACCAAGGAAAGGGGCAATCAAGAAAGCTCGTAGATTCACCCTGACTCACACAGCCTATAAGTAGCCGATCCAGTGTTTGGACACACACACTCCCCCACCCGCTGCCTAACCCCATGTGACCCCTCAAATGTTTGCCAGGTGAGTGCTAAGTAATCATTCTCATCTAAACATGGCTTTTCCCACTGATGCTTATTTCTTTGTTGATTTGTGGTCTTCAGCCTGTTTTTCTCTCACTCCGGGGCTGACTGTGCTATCCAGTTGGGTGGCTGGGAGCCATGTACACCTACTCAAATTGACACTTAAGTTAATGAGAATTAAATAAAATTCAAAGTTTAGTTCCTCAGTCACAGTGGCCACATTTCAAATGTTTAGCAGTTCCATTGAGTTCATGGCCATCATGTTATCCCAGATATATAATGTTTTCCTCACTACAGAAAGGTCTCTTGGCCAGCACTGCTCCACAGAACGCCTCAAATAAATACCAGTCAAGATGCAGAGTTTTATTTTTTTTATTTTTAATTTTTTTTTTCCTGATACACATGGTTTTAGCCTTAGTGTTTTGTAACGTGTAAGACATTGACTAACCAGCGTTTAGAAGAACGGCAGTAGTTATAAGATTACATTTTGGTTTAATGGACTTTATAGTGCTTTTTGGGTTTTGTGAAGAGTGCTTTCTGTGAGTTGTCTTACTTAATTCTTATAGCAGCCCAGTGAGGTAGGCACTGTCAACAACCTCTTTAAAATAGCATTGGAGGGGCGCCTGGGTGGCTCAGTCGTTAAGCATCTGCCTTCAGCTCTCATGATCTCTGGGTCCTGGGATCGAGCCCCACATCAGGCTCCCTGCTCAGCGGGAAGTCTGCTCTTCCATCTCCCAGTCCCCCTGCTTGTGTTCCCTCTGTCACTCTCTCTCTCTCTCTCTGTCAAATAAATAAATAAAATTTTTGGTGGTGGGTATTGGAGAGGGCACGGATTGCATGGAGCACTGGTTGTAGTGCAAAAACAAGGAATACTGTTATGCTGAAAATAAATTTAAAAAATTTTTTTTAAAAATTAAAAAACTTTAAAAAATAAAATAGGGTTGGAAAGTAACTGTTCTGAGGTCTCAGAACTGGTCAGTGGAAGCCTATGAGCCTAACACCAACCCAGGGGACTCCAGGGCACTTGCCTTTAGCTGCTGCATTGCCTCCCACAAAGTCACCACAAGTTCTTGAAAGTATGAGCTCTCAATTCTAAAGGTGGAGGCAGCAGGATTCTCTGTTCTGAATTTAAGCAGAACTGGGCCACGATGGGGCAAAGAAGCCAGAATCTTTTCATAGGGCCCTTTGGGCCACTGAACTGAAGTTTTTCTCTAGGCCTTTAAATAAGTCATCTCTGGAGCGCCTGGGTGGCTCAGTGGTTAAGCTGCTGCCTTCGGCTCAGGTCATGATCTCAGGGTCCTGGGATCGAGTCCTGCATCGGGCTCTCTGCTCAGCAGGGAGCCTGCTTCCTCCTCTCTCTCTCTCTGCCTGCCTCTCTGCCTACTTGTGATCTCTCTCTGTCAAATAAATAAATAAAATCTTTAAAAAAAAAAAAAAAGTAAATTTAAAAATAAATAAATAAATAAGTCATCTCTGGTCCTATACATTGGCTTTATTTCTACCAACAAAAAATATGTGCAGTCCATCAGAAAAAGGTCATCTGATAGTCAAAAGTGGATCAGAGGGAAAGAGAACGAAGAGGTACAAAGCTCCATTATCAATATGTCACGGAGATGAAAAGGACAATGCAGGAAGTATAGGAAATAATATTGTAATAATGTTGTATGGTGATTACACTTATCACGGTGGTCCCTGACTCATGTGCAGAGTTGTCAAATCGCTGTGTTGTACACCTGAAGCTAATATAGCACTGTATGACAATTATGTTTCAATAGTAATTTTTTTAAATCAAAAAATGCAAAAGTAGTGCAACAGTGCTAAAAGCTAAAAAAAAAAAAAAAGCAAGAAAGCAAGAAAGCATTCAGTGTATAGATGGGCAGAGAGACAAATTGAGTAAGAACACATTTTGAGAATCAGTCTTTAAATATTGACTGCACCCCTTAGCTACTTCTATGACCTTGCGTGAATTAGCTGCTCTAACCTTCATCTGTAGAATGGGAATAGCTATACTATGTACCTTATAGATCATTGGGTGTATTTAATAAAATAATTCATGCCAATCACACATAAGAATATTCTGTAAGTGTTAGTGACCACTAAAAAGAATGGGTCAGAAACAAATTATATGAGAAACTGGTATGTCATCAAGGTTTTAAAAACTAGTGATCTTAAGGACAAGAAAATGAGCCCCCCTGACTGCAAGAAGCTGAGAGTTGTTTGCAAAAAAGTATGGGAATTCTCCTGGGCTTCGTTCCCCATTCTCTCTGTACCCAGCACAACTAGCTCCTGTTCAGAGCATGTGCTTAAAAGATGTGAATACATCTTGCAGAGGTTCACTCTGTATAAAAGGTCATTTAAAAGTTTTAGGTTGGACAAGTACCATGGAGTTTGCCTTGTTCAAAGCCACCTACACAGAATTCATTTTAGCCTTTGGGGGCTAGAATTTACCTTTAAGAATCTTATAGGACCGGGGGCGCCTGGGTGGCTCAGTGGGTTAAAGCCTCCGCCTTCAGCTCAGGTCGTGATCCCGGGGTCCTGGGATCGAGCCCTACATCGGGCTCTCTGCTCAGCAGGGAGCCTGCATCCCTTCCTCTCTCTCTGCCTGCTTCTCTGCCCACTTGCGATCTCTGTCTGTCAAATAAATAAATAAAATCTTTAAAAAAAAAAAAAAAGAATCTTATAGTACCAACTCAGTTCCAGGAAAATACATGTACAAGTAGTTTCCAGATTCACGAGTACTATTATGTTTTCTTCAAAATACCTAGTGTCCCTACAATTGGAATGGTGGCTTCTTGTTTAGATTTAAAAAAAAAAAAAAAAGGGACAAAACTGAATCCCTGTACCATGTTCCCATTTCTGCAAGGGTCTCTTTTTCTCCTTTATATTTAGGAAGGAGATGTCATATAAAAAGTGGTCGAGTTCACAGTGTGTACCTATCTCCACACCAGAGTTTCATCCTGAGTGTCCCTCATGCTCCAGGTTGGAAAACGTGCCATTCGGAGACTCACAACAGAGCCCAAAGGGAAGTGATGGCTAGAGATAAAGAAACAGGGGCTTTGGGGTATAGACAAAGTTATTAACTGAGGGCCACGTGTGTTTGCAGCACTTTTAACTACTTCAGGAATCTTGAAGTGACTTAATTCGTTATCCAAATCCCTACCTCAGCCCCCAGGTAATCACCAGAGCAATGAAAAATACTACATTCTCTCTCTCTTTTCCTAAGCTCGCTTTAATCTTGATCTTTGAAAAGTAAATGGTTTTTCTTGTGCAAACAGCTTCATAGAAAATGTCAAATCTGGCACCCACAGTCTGTGCTGAAGGGGGGAGCCTGGGTACAAAAGGCTCAGTGCTCAGGGCCTGGGCTTTGAAATGACTCCAGCTGTATTGCCAATGCAAATGCAGGAGGGGAAAAAATTACTGGAACAAATTGAAAGGTTATTCAGACTGGAATTTAGAATCTCAATAAAAAGGGCTTTTTATAAGCCAAAGCCCTCGGAGTAACCGGATCATTTAAAAATACATCTTTTCTGCATTAAATGTAGTGTGACAGCCGCATTAGAAATATTGCAGTCCAAGTACGTTCCTTCAACATTTTTAACTGACTTGTAAGGACAGCTAAAATCTTCTAATGGGGGTGGGGGAAGGGTGCGGAGAGGCCGGATCCCCTGTCTGTAAATGGTTTCCATTTCTTTAGTGTTGCCTAATTCTTGATACCTGGCAAATGGGTTTTCGCCTCCCCCCGCCACCCCCCGTTGCTTCCTGCAGGCTTGGTGATCTCTGCGGGCTGTGTGTCTTGATAAAAATTTGTTGAGCTAGTCATTTCCTTTTTTGACTTAGTAGAAACAGTCTTTCTGATTGCCCAGATGTTGGTGATCAGAAATAGCACATAGTCGTACTGGGGTGGAATCCTTTTAACGAGAGGTGTTTAGGCCAAGAGACACAAACATAACTCACCTAATGTAAGGCAGGGACCCAAATGTGGGACTCCCTTCCCATTGTTTAAAACCTGGAAAGAGATGATCCAAACCCACTTGTTGTTGAAGTGCATGGCAGTCCTCCCCACCAACCCCACCCCAGCAACTTTTATTTCTTTGAACCACTGGAAGACCATTTCCAGGGGAAAGATCTCTGTGGAGTGTGGAGAATGAGTTGGAGTCAAAGCATGGGACATTCCTGAGGGGGAGGGGAGGCCCCCTGAGTCCCGCCCCCTGCTGGGCTCAGGGCTACCAGGGACCCTTTGAGTGTCTCAGGCACAGCTCCTGATCAGCCACCCTCATGGGGACCTCTTCCCATTTCTAAAGGTGGCTCTGTCTCCGAAAGATTGAGCTTGTGGTTTTAATTGAAATTAGTATTTCAAATATACTGAATAGTCACTGAAACTAGCAAATATTCACAAGGCCATTTTTTATTTCAACCCTTTGGCCTTATTTTAAGCCCTTCCTTTCTTCTTCTCCAGGAGTCAAGTCGTTTCCTTTCCCCTAGGCAGGGTTAGCTCTTCGTGGGGCCAAATGTTACTGTCTGATCGGTGTCTTAGGAATTCTGCTGTTGAATCAGACTTACAAGGTAGCTTCTCTGGAAGGTCCCTCGAGATCCCAAGCACAATCACTTCATCTTTTTCTCCCTCTGATGACGGTTAGCGCTGCAGGGAGTTCTCACAAGGTTTTTGTTGCCATTGTTTCTTTGTGTGTGTGTGTTCTGAGGGAGTGGATGGCTGCAGAATTTAAAAAAAAAAAAAAAAAATTGATGATCTCAAGAGTTTCAGAGAGCACATGGACAGCCTCTCTTCTCACAGATGACCAGTATCCATACTGGGTGTTTTAGCACAGTTTGAGTCTCCCCCAAAGATGTCTCTGTAACTAAAACCTTTGCATTAACCCTTTTTGGATGATCTGATACAATTTGTAAAATAAGAAGGCATCTTCCTGGTTAGAAGAATATAGGTTGCTCCAAATGACGAGCGGGCCCTTACTTAATGTGTTTGTGATCTGGTGTGACGAACTTTGCCTGAAGGCCATAGCTTTGTTCATATCCGAAAATGGACAGTGTCCTGAACAAGCACTTGAGTGGTACTCAAGTACTTTTCAATGATGGACCATGGCCTCTTTTCCCAGTCCGTAATCCTCATGCAAGAATAGACGGATCTGCTCTGTACTCTGCCTCTCTGGAGCACCTGTAGCTCATTCCCACAAGCAAGGCAACCTCCTGTTCCCATACTCTAAAGACAAGTGACCTAGATCCTTATTCCTCCTTTAAGTCCAGTTCTTTCACGATCCAGCATCTTCTTGACTAGTAGCATGCCCAGGAAGATCCAGCAAGGCCTTGTTTCATTATATCCAGTAAAGCTAACTTTTGACACAAGGAGATAGCATCCTCCATTGTTTTTAGCTGGACTGGAGTTTGAGTCATGCCACGCACTGGTTCTGTTCCTGACACTGACATTTCAACAGATGGTTGGCATAGGGTGCCTCACCCCCTAAAGCTACATTTTCTTCTCCAAGTATTGGCAGGGCTCAACAACCTTGTTCATCAGGAAATAAATAGTGTGTGATGTTTCCATGTTTGACACGTACCAGTGCCTGCCTGGCGTGAGGCAGTCCCTTCTTTCCCTCCCACTCAGGAACATCCTTTAGAATACAAGTGAGTATAATGACATTATTCATAGTAGGACTAGAATCTGTACTTATTTAAAATATTATCCATTCTCAGACTTAGGTTCTTGGACTTCCATTAGCTACTGATCACCCCTGACCCACAGCAGGTTGACGCTGAGAATAACCGCCCTTGAGGGGCAATGCCTCTGGAGACTGTACCTTTACCTGAACTGCTGTACGACTGTTTGCCTTTAAAAATGATCTTGTAACTGTTCGTTGGGGGCACTGTGAGAACTGAAGTTCTCCAGCTTTAGACCTTCATTCTCAGGGTGAAGAGCAGTGGGAGGCTTTGATAACTTTTACAGCACACACAGGGAAGCATTTTTGTGCGGACTGTGCCAGAATCCCATGCTCTGTGGGCAACATAATGGATTTCATTCAGAACCCTGCACAGGCCAACTGTCATGATATGGTTGGGAAGCTTTCCATCAGCTACTGTGAGCTCCATCACTCTGTTCCCTACCTCCGTTTTTGGCTTCTTCATTCCTGGTCACATTTTACGAAGCAGCCAACCATCCAGATTGGGATTTCATGCTCTGCTGCACTGTTGCCTGGGTTATTTCTCTTACAAAGACCTCCTTTACAAAGTCCTTAATCTAAGTAATGCATAGAAGGTGTAGGAAGAGGTAACAAGTGAAAGAAGGCAAGAACCAGCAACTTCCTGAGAATTGTTGTCGTTCGAGCATTTCCATGAAGGCCCAACGATTCATTAGAGTGAGCCCAGACAAAAGCCCCACCCCCCAAAACATATGTAGTGAATTCAGACCTAATTGGCCATGGTCCAGTCCGGTTCTAAGGGGGACATTCTTGGCATTTTGGAGGTCAGAGGGGAGATTTGATTTGAAACTTGTCATGTGTGTTTCCCACATGCTATATTTAAGTTTGTTCATTACGTTTATTGGGTGTGCCCATTGCCTCTTAATTTCTGGGCAAAGTTAATATAAATTGGTCAACCCTGGCTTTTATGCCATCAGTCTAATACCTCAATGCTAAAGATACCTACACCTTTGTGCCAATATATGAAAAGCCTTCATAGAGCAACCTAGAGTTTAGGAAAGAGACCCTACGTTATGACTTAAGATTGACATTGGGTTTGTGGCTGGAAAAGAACCCTGACTCTGTCTTTCATCTGTGGAATTTTCTTTGCAATCTCAATAGTAGGTATGGCTAGTGTTTCCAAAGCTTACCTGGAAGCTGTATTATGAAAAAGCCTGTGAGTGAGGGCAGCTTTCCCTAGGATTCTTGCAAATCTGTTGAATTTCCTTGGCCGGAATTTCACTGTGTGAGGTAGACAGAATGTGTGTGTGGGGGGGGAGTTCTGGGGCATACTGTAGCCCGAGTTTTTGTTTGCTTATCTGGCTTCAGCAGGGAGGTGAGGTGAGAATACTGAGTAGTGTGTTCTATTTGTCTATCAGGGGAAACATTCATCTGATGGAAAGGCACCTTAAATCCTGTTTTCATTACCTTTTTCCAATTGGAATCAGATCCCAGCTATAATAATCAAAGCTTGGGTGTGTGACTTCAGTCCACCTGTATCCACACAGAAGCTTTGGGTATGCATTGTTTAAAGCTTTGAAATACTACTCATGTTGAAAAATGGAGAAGGGTTAAGGTCTGAAAAGGTAATTATTGATATGAAGCCAAAAGTTAGGGATGTGGGAGTTAATTTAAGGAGCCCAGGGGCCTTATATTCTTTGTCTTGATTCAGTTGAAGGACCTATAAAACCATCAAGTGAAACTTTTCTGGACTTGCAACTGAGTAATTTGTTTCAACTCACTGATCTATTATCTCTGAGAATAAGGAATGGCTGGATAGTATCATATTTTATATACAAAGGTGTTATCTAATTTGATAGCAGGCTACCACTGTTCAACCTGCATATTCTAATAAAAAGTAGAAATTTCAATGCGATGAGGTTAGTTTTAAGGTTTAGGTTATTAGTCATTTGGCTTACTCTGTAGGGCTACCCAAGACAAAGTGACAGAAAAATAACCCAAATGAACACTTCTTCCAAAGGATGGAATTGAATAAGATCCTTTTGATTGGAGACCCTGGGATTACTGCCAAATTGGACTTTGGGTTGTTTATAATAGGTACATGCTAACTGAGCAAGATGCATGAAATATGGGATCCTAACTTGGATACCCATACCCTTGGCCCAAATATGCCAGAAGCAGAGAGCAGGGACTATTTGGGAAAGAGACAGGTAGCTATCTCTTTTAAAGAATGCTTTTAAATGCAAACATGTAAATTAAGCCGTAATTTAAGAGCCCACATCCCTAGAGGCCCAACAATTTCCTCCAACTCCTCAGTTCTTGGTGGAGGAGTGAGATCCTGACAAGCTTACCTTGAGTTTTAGTTAACAGATTTTCTTTCTCCTAACCCAATTTGGTTTTGACTAAAATCTTGGATCTTAATATTTCCCCTTCTGTGTAACTTCATCAGTTGAAAAGACATGTTTTTTTTTTTTCTCTCACTATGTCTAGTATGATGAAATTAGACCGATCTTAACTATTGTTTACATCTATGCATCAAAACCTAAAATTTCATCCTGCCCCTCCTCATTTTTAAGCTCCAGTTACAGACTGCTTAAAATTTTATCGAGGAAAAAAAAAAAAAAATCCAATGCTTAGCACCTGGTACAGGTGCTATCTTCCAATATGCCTTTGCTTTTTTACTAAGAAAAAGGGCAAAATCTGTCTCTCTTTTGTGAGAGACAAAAATCATAGAGTAGGTTTATTCATTTGCTAAACTTCCATTTATTCATGCATTGAACAAGTACTTGTCGAGTATCTATTGTGTATCAGACACCGAATTACCACCTGCCTAATTATAACACAGGTGACCAGTGGTTACCAAGGAGTCAAGAAATAAGCAAGCTCCAAGTGATATATTTCATAACAAATGTGGTAAGCGTGAAGAAGAAAAAGCAAATGTCTTGATGAAAGATTTGTGTTAATAAAGTTAGGCTGGACTGTGTTGCAATAGCTATGTGTACTACATTCAAATGGCTTAAAACACACACACACACAACCAGTTTTATTTCTTCCCACATCCCAAGTGATAAGATTGGTTAGTTCTTTTGGGAGGAAGTGTCTCTCCATCTTCCATTATTGATACCATTGACTTCAACATGTGGTTTCCATAATTGTGTTGAGAGAAAAAGATTGAGGAGTATTAAATAGGCATGGTTTTGGCCAGCTAGGAAGAGAGTATATCATTTCTGCTTGTATTACATTGGCCAGAACCTAACCACATGGACCCAACTTACCTTTGAGTGAGACTGGGAAACACAGTCCTCCTGAGTGCCCAGGAAGAAGAAATGGAAATGGTGAGCATCTTTATTCAAATGGAAGACTTCATTCAGACTAGAAGCTCCAGAAGATCTCTATGCAAATAATTTTTCACCAGTAATTAAAATATTAAATATAGCCACATTAGCAGAATGTACATTCTTCTCAAGTGCACATGGAACATTCTCCAGGATAAATCACATGACAGGTCACAGAATAAGTCTTAACAAATTTAAGAAGATTGAAATCATAACAAGGAGCATTTGACTGAAATCATAACAAGGATCTTTTCCAACCACAATGGAATGATAGTAGAAATCAACAGCTGAAGGAAAACTAGAAAATTCACAAATGTGTGGAAACTAAACATACTTTGAACAACTAAACATACTTTGAATAGTGGGTCAAAGAAGAAATCAAAAAATAAATTAGAAAATATCTTTAGGGTGCCTGGGTGGCTCAGTGGGTTAAGCCACTGCCTTCGGCTCAGGTCATGATCTCAGGATCCTGGGATTGAGTCCCGCATGGGGCTCTCTGCTCAGCAGGGAGCCTGCTTCCTTCTCTCTCTCTCTCTGCCTGCCTCTCTGTCTACTTGTGATCTCTGTCTGTCAAATAAACAAATAAAATCTTAAAAAAAAATCTTGAGACAAATGAAAATGAAAATACAACACACCAAAACCTATGGGATATAGCAAAAGCAGTATTAAGCAGGAATTTTATGGTGATAGATATTTACATCAAAAAAGAAGATTTCAAATTACCTAATGACACCTCAAGCAACTAGAAAAAAAAATAACTAAGCTAAAAGTTAGCAAAAGGAAAGAAATAATATTCAAGCAGAAATGAGAGATAATGGAAAAAACCAATGAGACTAGGAATTGATTTTTGGAAAAGATAAAATTGAAATGACTAAGGAAAGAAAGAGAATTAAGAGATATTTAAAAAGAAAATAAAAGATTTAAAAAGAAAAAAGAATTAAGAGAGAGAAAAGAGAGAATTAAGATCAGAAATGAAAAAAGGAGACGTAACTGATGTCATTGGGTCGGGGGGGAGAAGGGCCCTAAGATGTTCCTATGAACAGTGATCCTTTATCAAAGTGTATAGCTGAGATGAAATTAATGCATTCTGAAAAGCATACAACTACCAAGACTGAATCATGACTAAAAAGTCTGAATAAACCAATAATTGGTAAAGAGATTGAATCAGTCATCCAAAGCTTCCCTGCAAAGAAACACCCAAGGTCAGAGAACTTCACTAGCAAATTCTATCAAACATTTAAAGAAAAGTTAATGTCATTTTTTTTCAGGAATCAGGAAAAAAGAAAGAATGTGAATTCTCAGCCGTTGTATTCAGCATAGTGCTAGAAGCCCTAGCCAGAGAAATTACGCAGGAAAAAGAAATGAAAGGCATTCAAATCAGAATGGAAGAAGTAAGATTATCTTGTGTGTAGAAGACATAGCCTTATGCAGAAAACCCTTCTTAAGACTCTCTACCCCTTCCCCCCTCCAAATCCTCTTAGAACTAATAAGTGAGTTCAACAAGGTTGCAGGAGACAGAATCAAAATACAAAAATAAGTTATGTTTTTATACGTTGAAAACAAACTTTGTGAAAGAGAAATAAGCAACCCCATTTATAATAACATAAAAGTGAATAAAGTACTTAGGAATAAACTTAACTGAGGTGATGGAAGACTTGCATGCTGAAAAGTGGATAAAGATTGTTTCTTTCTTCCTCCTTCCACACAATAAGTATTAAACTTGTTAAATAAAACCTCTGTTTTAATGAAAGAAATAATGGGGATGATTTTGATAATAGGAGGGGTGGCTTTGGCAGGAAGGTAAAATGTAATAAGTGTGTGGGCTCTCATCAGCATGGTTCAAATTCTGACTCTGTTACTTGCCAGTTGGATGGCTGTGGGCAGTACTCTAAAATGGTCAGTGCCTCAGTTTCTTCATCTGTAAAATAGAGATTATGATCATAATAAACCTACCTGTATTAGTTTTACACTTCTGTTGTAACAGATTACCACAAATGCAGTGGCTTAAACAACTCACATTTCTATAGGTCAGAAATCTGACATGGGTCTCATTGGGCTAAATTCAAAGAATTAGCATGGCTGTATTCCTTTCTGGAGGTCTAAAACATAATTTGTTCTCTTGCCTTTCCCAGTTTCTAGAAGTTGCTTTCTTTCTTAACTCATGACCTTCTTCCATCTGAAAAGCCAGAGTGGCTTGTTCAGTCTTCGTCACGTTATAGCATTGACTTTGATGCCCTCTTCCGCTTCAAGGGACCGCTGGGGTTCCATTGATTCAGCAGGATAATTCAGAATGATTTCTTTATTTTAAGACCATCGGATTAACAATTTTAATTTCACATACCCCTTAAATTCCCCTTTATCATGTAACATAACAATAATCATAAATTCCAGGTGTTAGGATATAGACACTTTATTGGGGGTAGGGGAAGGAGTGGCATTACTCTGCCTATCACAGTATCATGGGAATGTTGTGACAGTTAATTAAGATTGCTTCTGTAATGGCTTAGAACAGAGCCAGTCATGTACGTACATGCTCCATAAATGCCAGACATAACCCCATTATGTGGTACCTTTTCATGAAGTTGTTTTGCAGAGGGGCAAGCTTCTGGCAGTTGGGTCTTGAGGAAGAATCCCATGCTTCCTCCCTCTTACTGGTAGAAGTGATGATAAAAGGGTATAGATAGGAAAAAGAGTCAGTTCCTCCTTAAGGCCTGCGCTCTGCTTTCCAAAGCCAAAACTTAAAGCCTGAAATCCCTTTGAAATTGTTATGATTCTCCAAAGAAAACGTATGGTTTGGGGAAAGGGAATTTTATGAATAACAAGAATGAAACAAATGGGGTTAGGTCCAAGTAGATAGCATGATCCTCAAATAAAAATAGCCAGCGGAAAGGCAAGGAGCCATGCACTCCAGGATGTTATTAGCCCATGTGGGAGCCGGAGTCTAGGGTGTGGTTAAGATAATGGACTCTTGAGTTGGAATCCCTTCTCTTCTCACTAGTTGAGTGACCTCAAGCCTTAGTTTCCCCATTTATTTTATGTGAATAAAAATAATACCTACCTTAACATGAGATGAAGACTAACACAGCTGAAGTATTTGGCCCAAGGAGGGCCTGGCAGTAAGTGCTAAATCAGGGATAGATCTGGGATGTTTTGTAAGTACTCCGGACCTTGTTGAAAATAATTAGAATTGAAAGAGCTGTTCTGCTAGTCTGGGGCCAAGCTAGCAGGATTCTGAGCATCATTTTCAAAATCCTATTCCCATGTAGTTAAATCTCAGAGTGAATGTTTATTCCATTAAACGTTCCTCCCCAGATTGCATCATATGTAATTATGAGATGAAAATGTTGTCTGGAGAATGAAAGTAACCATTGTTCAAGTTTTTTTTTTTTTTTTTTGCAGGTGATGATAGTTTTTGAATCTTCTTTGTGGGGAGGTGGATGGATTTGTTGGTTATGGTGGATTATGACAAATGGGCCAAGGGACGGAGAGCAGAGAGCCCCAATTTCTTGGCTGGAAAGAAATAACGTTGTAGGACCTGGACTCAGCAGGAGTAATATCTTGGGCTGTTTTCATCCCATGGCAGGAGTGAGTGAAGATAAAGACAAAGATGATGAAAGAGAAGATGATATTTAATATCACCAGGCCAGGAAACAAGAGTGCTGTTGTTTGCACACAGTCTTTATTCAAAGGTGTGAGATTAGCGATGGCATTAATTTGTTCAAGGTTGTTGTTCAAAAGGAGAGTTAACAAAGGTAGAGCTCTTTCATTTAAGGAGCACATTGTACTGGCTCTGGCTCTGGAGTGGAGGGGGGGTGGCTGAGTACACCGTGGCCAAGGATCCTTCCAAGTGAGCTGTCTTCACTGGATGGCTTGCCCAGAGGACAAACTTTAGAAGCCACCCTTGCCTGCCTCTTAGCTTCTGTCAGGCTTGATGGACCCCAAGATTCTTTAGATCTTGAACAGCAAGAGCAATGACTATGCTTAGAAAGTGGAAACCAGGAAGGTCAATGAGTCTCACCTAGAACTACTGTGATTCAGCCCCAATTGTCCAGGTCCCAGACGTCCACACTTTTGGCAAAAATACTGCAACCATAGGCCACTAGGCCAGTGTCTTAGCTCTAGAGCACTTAACGCTTATCATCACGTGGATGACGGCAGTGCTGTATTATCACACAGACAATTAAGAGTAAACAAAACAAAACGAAAAACCACAACACCTGAACTTAGGAAAACTTTTTACTAGGAGTAGACTCCTAATAAGTGAAAAATAGTTCAAAGTGCTCCCATGTACCCTTCCCCTAACTTCCTCCAGTGATATAATCTTACATAAGCACAGTTAATTAACTTTTGAATGACCTTATGTACTCAAAGTTTCAAAAATACGTGTGATAAGACATGAAAAGCTTAAGTGTACAACTCTTATGATTTCTTTTTTTCTTTTTTAAATTTATTTTTATTTATTTATTTTTAAGATTTTATTTATTTATTTGACAGGCAGAGATTACAAGTAGGCAGAGAGGCAGGCAGAGAGAGAGAGAGAGAGGTTGAAGCAGGCTCCCCGCTGAGCAGAGAGCCGGATGCGGGGCTGGATCCCAGGACCCTGGGATCATGACCTGAGCTGAAAGCAGAGGCTTTACCCCACTGAGTCACCCAGGTGCCCCTGACTTCTTTTTTTAAACCAAGTGACCACTCTCATGTAAACATCACAGACATCAAGATAACCTACTGGCACTTCTAAATCTTCCCTCATCACACATCCTTGCAGTCATTCTGTGCCCTGGACATAATTACTTTTCTGAAGTCTGTCACCCTGGATGTTTTACCTACTACTGATATATACTGTTGTAAATATACTCTTCTGTGTTTAGCTGGTATCTACTCCCATATATACTCTTATGTGTTTGGCTTCTTTTGATCAGTATTTTGCTGCTGTGAGTTTCATCCAGGTTGCTATGGTTGGTTCTTTTTTTTTTTGACAGAGAGAGAGAGAGAGAGAGGGATCATAAGCAGGCAGAGAGGCAGGTGGGGCGGGGCGGGGAGCAGGCTCCCTGCTGAGCAGAAAGCCCTATGCGAGACTCGATCCCAGGACCCTGAGATCATGACCTAGCTGAAGGCAGAGGCTTACTTAACCCACTGAGCCACTCAGGCGCCCCCACTAGTTGGTTCTTATCATCATGGTGTTGTACTCTGTTGTATGGATAGACCATGATTTACTTATTTCTTCTAGTGTAGATGGATATACAGATTATTTCCAATTTTGGCTATTTCCAGTGATGCTCCTATAAAAATTATTCCACTCACCTTTATTGCACACTTGGGCACATGTTTATGTTGGGGATGTCCCTAAGAGTGGAATTGCTGGCTCATCAGGTAGGCATATGTTAGGCATTAGTAGATACTGCCAAAGAGTTTTCAAGAGTGATTGCAACAATGAGAGTTCTAGTTCTTCTCTGCCAACACCTAATATCCCCAGTGTTTTTAATTTGAGGCACTTTGGTGTGTCTGTGTTTTAGTAACTAAGGGTCATTTTGTTTCGCTTTTCTGTGATGACTCATATTTATCAGCTTTACATATGTTCATTAGCTATTTGAAAGCTTTTGTGAAGTTTCTGTTCAGGTTTCTTGCCCACTTAAAAATTTATATTTTTACTTTTTGTTGTTTTATAATGGCTTCTTTATATGCTATAGACATTGGTTATTTATTACATATGCGTACTACAGATATCTTCTCCCACTCTGTGGCTTCTTCTCTATTATAATGCTATCTTTTGATAAACAAAGTTTTAAATTTTGATGAATGAAGTTCAATGTACCATTCTTTCCCTTTATGGATACCTACGGAAATGAACTTTTTTATGTGCAATTTAAGATATTTCCCCACCCCAAAGGTGGATGATTTTCCCCATACTATCTTCTAGAAGCTTTATTATTAAGCTTATTATCAAAGTTTGCTAGTAGGAGTCATCTGGAATTAGTTAAGGTTAATTTTTCTCCAGATGGATAGAATGCATTCCTATACAAATTTTGGAATCAATCTATTGATTTGTATGAAATATCCTGCTGGGACTTTGAGATCGAGTTGAGTGTGAAAATCAACTTAAGAACTGACACATTTTTACAGTATTGAGTCTTCTAATCTGTGGATTGGGTCCATCCCTTTACTATTTTATTTCTGCGATATTTTGTAGTCTCTTGTGTTAACAGTTCTTACACATCTTTTCTTTTTTCTTTTTTTAGGTTTATTACCAAGTATTTGAGAAATATTGCTGTAACTATAAACAATATAGTTTAAAGATATTTTCTATTGACTTTGTGTCCCAGGACTTCATTAAGTTCATTTACTAACTCTAATTGTTATGATCTCTATATCCTTTTTGATTTTCTGGGTGCATAGCCATTTTATTTTGAACAATGTCTGTTTTATGTCCTCCTTTTCAATTAATATACCTTTATTTCGTTGCCTTGCCTTGTTGCCTGGCTAGGAGCACCAGCACAATGCTGCCAGGACAGGGATTAGCAGATGAATGGGGTAAACATTAATGGTCATGTTTTCATCATTAAATATTATATTGCTGTTTATTTTTGTACATCTTCTTTTTGAGGTTGGAGGTATTATTCTATTCCTAACTTGGTAAGAATTCAGTTTTATAGCTGTTGAATTTTATCTAGTACTTCTTTGGCATCTATTGAAATTACCATATTATTTTTTTCTCCTTAATCTTTTAATGCCTTGGATTACATTGTTTGATTTTTCAAATGTTAAACTAACCTTGCATTTGTGGCATAAAACCAAGTTGGTCATATTAAGCTTTTATCTTTCACTGAATTAGATTTGCTGTCATTTTAAGAACTTTGTATCTATCTTCAGGAAAGATACTGGTCTGAAATTTTCTTTTTTGTAAAGCTTTTTTCAGATTTTTGATTAGAGTATCCTGGCCTCAAATTGAGCTAGGCAGTGTTTCTTCTTTTTCTGTTCTCTGGACGGATTTGTATAAGATTATTCTTTCTTCCTTAATTGTATGGAAGAATTCAATGTTGAGACCACAAGGGGCTGTAGTTTACTTTGAGGGAAGATTTTTCATTATAGATTCAATCACTTTAATAGATGTAAGGCTATTCCAATTTTTAAATTTCTTCTTTAATCGGTTTTGGTAACTTGTACTTTTGAAGGAATGTGTCCATTTCTCTCAAATTCTCTTATTTATTGACCTAAGGTTGTTTATAAAGTCCCTTCATTTTAAAAAAAATATAAAAGATCTATAGAACTTTCCTTTTTCCATTCTTAGTGTGGTTAGCTTGTGTTTTCACTCATTTTTTCTTAACCTGTCTTTTTAAGGATTCATTAATTATTGGATTTTCAAGAAGCAACTTTTGGAATTGTACATCTGTTTCCTGTGTCATTGACTCTATTCTTATTTTTTGTTTCCTTCCCACTTTCTTTGGGTTCAGTTTGACACTTGTTGAAATGGAATCTTAGATCATTGATTTTCAGCCTTTTGACTTTTTATCATATGCATGTAGAGCTATCCTTTAGTTGCTTTAGCAATCTCCTGCATGTTTTTAGATACCACATTTCCATTATCTTTGAACTAAAACTATTTTCTAATTTTCATTGTGAACTTTTTTTAAAGTTACATGGGCTATTTAAAGCATATTACTTAATTTTAAAGCTATTTGGATTCCAAATTTTCTAGTTAATATTTTATGATTTTTAGCTTATTCCACTGAAATATGGAATAGCTTCCGTATGATTTTCATCCTTTCAAATACATTTAGACTTGCTTTAGAGACAAGCATATGATGTATTTTGGTTAATGAACTTGAGAACTTGTAAAAAGAAAATGCAATCTGCAGTTGTTGGATATATTGTTCTCTATATGTCAATTTGGGTCCAATTGGCTAACGGTGATATTCAGATCTTCCGTGTTTCTATGGATTGCTTTGGTTGCTTATTCTGTCAGTCACAGAGAAGTGTTTTAAAGTCCCCCATTTTGACATCTTTCTCTATTTCTCCCTTTCATTCAGTTTTTGTTTAATACATTACTAAGTCTCAGTTATTCTCAGTATATAAATGTAGGATTGTTGTATTTTCCTGTTGAATCAATCCTTTTATTATTACATTTATTAAAAAATAGTTATTGTTATTTATAATCACATTGGATTACAAGGCTTGAAAGTAAAAACATGATGCATGATATACTAAAAGATAGTTAACATTCAATGTAACTATTGATATATGTGAGCTTAATGTACCATCTGGCTTATTTGTCCAATCTATGCTTAGCTTCTTTTTTCTTCTTTAGTTAATTAATCTGAAAGAAGGCAAAAATGTGTTATTTTTCTGCTTTCTTCTCTATTAGCTTGCTAGTAATGCATTACTGTATATTTATTTTGCTGTTATCCTAAACATTGTAACACTGATTCTTAATTTATTAGACTCTAACTTAAATGATTATTGCTACCATTTCCCAGATAATGTACCTACCTAAGAGTAGTTTAACTCTATTTTACCCCTCCTGCCCTTCATGATGCTATTTAACCACAAAATCATGGTTATTGTCATTTTAATTACTTAGATTTACTCATATAGTTCCCCCCACATTTCTGTGTTATTAATTGCTTCCTACATTATCATGCTAACTACTGGGATCATTTTTCTTTCTGCTTGAAGCATTTGAATTCTGCTGATAACAAGTTGTCTGAAGATGTTCAAATTTTTGCTTTCATTTTAAAGGATGCTTTTACTGACTATAAAATTCTTGTTTGAGACTTAGACTCTTTAGTCCTTTAAATACATGTGCTGTTTCTCTCTACCCTTCTTTGTTTCTGTTGAGAAGCCCATTGTGTCTTATTATTGCTCTGTTTTCTTTAGCTGGGTTGGAGATTTTTATCTCTAGTTTTTAGAATTTTAATAATGTTATGTATAAATATATTTTCATTTTTACTCATTCTACTTGGAGTGTGTATATCTTCTTGAATCTATAGCTGTATGTTTATCATCAGTTATGTAAAGTTTTGGCCCATTTTCTACAAATATTTCCTTTGTCCCATTATTTCTCTTACTTCCTTTGGAATTCCAATTACATCTCAGAATGTTGAACCAGATCACATACTTGCTTTTTTGCTCTCTCTTTATTTTCCATCATTTTTCCCTCTCTGCCATTCAGTCTGGATATTTTCTACTGACTTATTCTTCAGTTCATTAATCTTCTCTTGCAGAGTGTCTAATCTTCTATTAAACCCATATGTGGAATTCTTAATTTCAGTTTTCAGTTCTAGAATTCCATCTTTTCTTTTTTACACTTCATCTTTTCATTTGTTTTCTTTGATATTCTAATCATAGATATTTTAGAGTTCATGCCTGATTAAAATCTGTATCACCTTTAAGTCATTTTTTTCTCTCTTGATTTTCAGTTATTTGACTATTTCTTGGCATGCCTGACCATTGTTGAGGGTTTAGATATATTTACCTTCCTCTTAAAAGGAGTAAATACTATGGTAGGCAGACAGAATATAGAGTACCTAGGTCCAATTATGACTAGCTCATTTATGATTTGTCCTTACTTTAAAGGCATAGCCCTTTTAGGGGTCTCACATGAAAGCCTGTGTTTTCTACCTGTGCTCCTCTTTTTTGGTGAACACTTAACTTCAATTTTTGATTTCCTAGCATTTGGCAACTGCCAAATTCTCTGCTTAATATTTCAAACTCTAATCAGCTGTTCTTTGCTTGGTTTCATGAAGTCTTGTCTCACACATGTCCAACTTAGGGGTTAGCAAATGCCTCAAAGAGATATTGCCTGCATCGTATGGAATTACTTCTATAGGGTTCCATTTTATGTGGGATCTTTTCCCTCATGTTACGGCTTTCTCTCTGGCACTGAAACCAGTTTTGTATCCCAGTGAGCCTTCCACTAACTCTAGTTTACTGTTTTCTGTTTGGCTTTCCTGTCCTGGTCCAGGAATTGGTAAATAACACAGTGAGGGAAAGGACAGTAAATGTAGGACTTTGCTCCATGTAATTCCCTTCCCTCTAGGATCTGGAACCATCTAGTTCTGGTTGCCATAGTTGTTCTCTGATTCCTCCATGCAGGTGTTTGTGGTTACAGTTTACCCAATCTTAATGGATGTTCTTGGTGTTAGGGTTCATCTGACCATATCTAGTCTATCGTAGCTATCAGTAGATTTTTCTCTAGTTATGCTTTTTAATTTGGTTATGAAAGTCGTTCTCTCAGGAAGCTGTACGCAATCTGTTGATGCTGTTGGATTGTGTACAGAGTCACCAAGTAGTGCTGAGTATCAGATGCAGCTCTGTTGATGAAATGCTTAGCACAGAGATGCCAGCTTCTTCCATTCGGGGATTGTGGATAGGAGTACTGCCTTTACCTCAGCATGACCAAGAGGAAGTTCATTCTAGTACACAAAAGTCTATAAATGCCAATTTTTCAAGGTGCTCTACATTTTAAAAATTAATGTTCATAGAAGCTTTTAAAAATTTTTTACTGACTATGTGTGGGCAGCTTAGGAAGCTTAGAAAGACCTACTTCTTATTTGAAAAAATATACACTCTATAGTATTAGCATATTAAAGGCATAGACAGCATTTTCCATACTAATGCATTCAGTTTTGCTGTTCTAAATGTTGAGAGTATAGTAAAGAACAAGACAGAAAAAATCCTTTGAGGGGACTGAAATTTCCTGTGTAATCCACACTAGGGACACCAGGACCATGTACAGAAGACACATTTGTGAAACACTGAGTTGGATTAGCCTCTATGGACAACTCTTGGGCCTTATTTCTGCTCCCAGTGGTCACTGACTCTATTTTTAAGAGGCTAGCTAGAGCATGTAGATATGAAAGAGTGTCTAATGGAAATGGTCATTTTGGAGTGTTTTGCTTCCTCTTGGGAATATATCAGATTGAAACAGAATATTTTACTTACTACAGTGAGTCTGACTCTTGGCTATGCATTGTCACACTTTTCAACAACTATTGCTGCATTACTGAAACAAAATTAATTTAAATTCTCTTCAAACCAATCATTTGGTTTGATTTTCTAAATCGAAACTGTCAAGAGATCAAATACCAGTGTCATTGCATTGAAAGATAGATTAGTATGCTTTAAAAACTATCAGTCCATTTGATCTACCATACAGAACTTGGTTGGCAATTATCCTAAAAGAGTCAACGTGGCAAAAAATAAAAAAATCTAGAGAGTCAATGATTGCATGTAAATCTGTCTTGCGATTTGATGTAGCTATGTATTTAAATGACTGTGTACATAGCCATATCCATATACCTGTTTGTACATTTTTTTCATATTCCTGGACTGATATTTCTCTTAGATAATTAAGAAAGGTATGCCTTTCTGCACAATCATACTGCCTTCTGAAATAAATGAACACTTAGAACCTATGACATTTTATACTACTACCCATGACAGTGTCGACTATTACCAGCATCGATAATTGAAACTTGATTTTATCTTTCTCACTTAATGGGTTCAATGGACTTTATTCATCAGAGATATTTTTGGACACTCTATATAAACCCAAAAGTTGTTGAGGACCACTTTTGTGTTTATAATGTAGTGTGATAAAGGCAAGATGACAAGATGACATGTAAATGTGTTTTTTTCAGGTCATGGTCATTTACATCTACTCTTTCTTTAAGGTCAAACTAAGTGTTATGATTTTGCCTTTGATACAGAACATGTCCAGGGCCCGTAGTGGACCTAGAAGAGTCAGAAGGGTCCGTGGTAGTGAAAGATTTTGGAGAATTCTGTATTTGGGGAGAGGAGTATGCCACTCATCCTAGGAAAATAACTACAAAGCCCACATCTCAAAAATTTTTTATTTTTATCAGGACCCAGGACTCTGTGACTATGAGTTAAAATGTTTTGAGTCCTCAGACTCTAAATGAGGCAGGACTGTTTAAAGGCAGGTAGTGCCTTCTTTGGAGACGCTCAGGTATTTAGGCAAACATTTCAGTACAAGCAAAAGTGTGTATGGCAATGGCATGGATCAAAAGCATCACCATGTAATTGAAACTGACTTTGTATTGGGCTCCTTCAGTGTCAAGGCCCTCTTTTTTTTTTTTTTTCTTCTTTTCGAGAACAGCATTTTCCCTCTTATCTTCATTTATGTCTGTGTTTCCTTAATCACCTTCAAATGTTTGTGAGTTGATGTTCCCGTGTCCCCATTCTGTTTTTTAAATCTCATTTGTTGCCATTTCCCTTTTACAGAGAGAGGAAGCATTCTGTTTAGGCTACGTGTTTAAGGGCGAAAAGTGTTTATAGAATCTTCATCTGTTTCCCCTGAGCCTGATCTATCTGATGACATCACTCTATAATTTTACATGATTTGGACAATGCAAAGTGTACGGGGTAGAATATTCAGGCTGGCAAACAGGACATGTTTTTATAATTAGCCAGAGGAATCAGGCTATAGCCTGTGATTCTTTAACAACAACAACAAAAAAAATCCATCTACAAATCCCATGGGAACAGATGGTCCCCTCTGATCCATCCTTTGGTGGCCCAAGACTGACTTTGAGGGGTTGCCTAAATGCTTGAGGTTCAGCCTTTGAACTCTGGGTTAAATTTTTTGATCTGGATTAGGTCATTGATAATATCAATGATCAAAGATTTTGGAGACAATTGAATTAAATCCCTTCTCATCTGGAATTTTGAGACAGTAAGGGAAGAAGTCCCACACTGTCTCATTCTTTTAGTCTGAATTGGTTATTCAGGGTTCCCTTTGCGAACTCCCACCGAATGGTGAAAACTTCCATTTGAGATGCAACCATTGACTGCTGACTCTTGGGACATCATTTCTTTAGACCTCCATGTTTTAGTCATCTGAAGTGTATTGGGCCTTTTAAACAATTAAGAGGTCAGAGCACCGAAGAGAGAATCTTGCTGAAGATTTACAAAACATCAACATTTAACACATGTAAGATTTACATTTAATTTTGGTACACATAAAAGCTCTAACTGGCTTGTAGGAAGACACCAAAAGAAGTAAAACTGATTAGAACTTTCCAAACTGGAGACAAACTGTTCTCCCCATGTAAATACTTAGGGATCTGTCCTGGGGTAGGGGGTAGTGGGGGGGGGGTGCTCAGAAATCATGGTAAAAAAACTTTGTATTTCTGCCCCACTATGTGAAGACACTTGCACCTTGAGGGTCCCGGACAAATAAAAGGGTTAACCCAAGTATCAAACACTGTTTAGCTGTCTTGGGACATTTGTTCTGTGTTCATGGATTTAGTAAATTTAATGTAAATAGGCACCCCAGCAGCTGTGTCCCCTTAAGCATATTTTATTTAGCAGCTGAGTAATCCACATCACTTGGCAGCCATAGATTTTCAATTTTTTCTTGTGCCAAGAGGGCAGCTGGAATAATTTGAGTACTCATTAATTTGGGAAAAATATGAGCTGTGTATAGCAGACAGCACGAGTCTTCTGTATGGTGTTGTACCAGGATAAGCAGATCAGAATAGAAGCAATTTGCCCTATCCCAATGGGGCCCTAGGATTTTAATAAGCTGGTTATGAAAATTCTATTTCTCTGCAATTTGAAGCATCTAATTAGAGCCTGTAATTTCTCTCCTAGAACGAGAGTGGATGAAGGTTAACGGTAGGCCTCCCGGGCCCTTTCACATTCATTTACAGAGAGAAATCAGGTAACAGTTGTAGCTAATTAGTACAGGGTATTAAATATTTAGTCCATCCTGATTGAACTTGGAGAACACATGCGTGTTTTTGGAGTATGGAAAACGATAAAGGGAAGTTAAATTTAATTTTTAATCAAAGATAAACTTAAAGGCAGTATAATAATTTTCGTACTGACTATCCTAACCCAACAGCCAGAGCAGCAATTGCTTCCTGTCGTCTGAACTGTCAAGATAAAGGAAGATGATGTCGATTTAATTTCATCACTGAACACATTTCCCAAGTTCAAACAGCTGGGATTTATGCAATCTGCATCGAGTAAAAAGGACTCCATGATTTTTATCACAGAAGCGACATTTAAAAAAAAAAAAAACAACCACCTTCTTGATGTTTCAGAATTTGGGTTTGGAGTTTGGATATGAGTGCGTTTTGGGAACTATCCTAGGAAGATGTATCATTCACCAGCGTTTCTTTTAAGCGGGGTATCAGTGTAACAAAGCTACTCTCTGAAAGGAAATGCTCCGAGAGGCAGGGTCCCCTTGGTAAGGGGTAGCAATCGCGTCTGACTTGGCCATTGACTGATACCCTAACTCCTGCAGGCAGACGACAGTGTTATTCTTCTCTTGTCATAACCTGACCCAAATTACCTTCCTAACGTGGCATTCAGTTAAGTCAGAGCGTGCAGATCAGAAAGAAACCCCTCAGGATCAAGGCCATGACTGGTCTGCCCTCCAGGACCCTCCGGGGCTGGACCCAGGGGTGAAAGTTCCCACGAAAGCTCTCAGGACTTCTGTAACCTTCCTGAAATCAGGCGTTTAAGGACACCAGAATATTACAAAAGGTCAAAGGGGATTACAAAATACACAGGTTTCAAAGTATAACTCTAAGTCCTGGGGAGGGGGTTTCTCTTGCCCTAGGAAACCTATCACACTCTATTCATCTCATTTAGGGGCTGCTTGAGGTATCTTTGCAGATTCGTGCAAAATAAATGGCGCTTTCCAAAGACCATCTTACTTTTTGCTACATTGGCTTCCAGTTGCCAGTTATTATAAAATAGTTTCTGACGGCAATAATCCTTTGAAAATCGCCTGTTATTGGGGATAATAGCTGGTTGTCAAAGCATTAACCACCCTCGACTTCACTTTGGGCTATTACATAACGAAAGAATGAACTGGTGGTGAGTCTGCCAGGTGTGTTAAATTATATCACCCATTATAGAAGTTCTGTGATGGGGATTAGCGTCCAGAAAAGACGATCAGAGATTGCCAGACTCATTATCTGCTGAGGCAGGAGGCTGGCCTCAGGCCTGGGGATGCAAGATGTCGTTGTTTGGAACTCTGAAGCCACTAGCTGCTAGTCCATCCTTCCTAGCATGGACATGGACAAGAATCATACCAGCCATTCTGCTGGCCTTCTACCTCCAAAGAAAATCAAATTATGCTGTATTGATTATAGTGAGCTACAAATCTGCATTGAAATGGACTTCTTCATTTCCTGATTTCTTGATGACAGACCTACCTCTTTGGGCAGGAAGCTATCATCATGGAATTGGTGGATCCTCCCACCACTTTTCGGAAGTCGAGATTTTGTTCTCTAGTTCCCTTTGGACAAAATGGGGATGGAAGACTTTTAGAGGGCATGGCCATGCTGTAGGCACCTGTTTGCTTGATTCACACTGGGCTCAAGACATCAGATGTTTTCCAAAGGGGAGAAGCATGACATGAAAGGATGATTTAATACCCATAGAAATAAGATTTCAGCTGCAAACATACAGACAAAGCGTGGCTTGCCAGTTCTCAACAAGTCTGGGTGATCCTTCACATAGCCCCTGGCCTGGTCCATTCTTGAAGACCTGGAGAACAGGACTTAACCCATTTTAACCTGGAGAACAGGACCCTATGAGACTTGTTTAGTCATTTCCACAATCCTGAAGTCCTAACCTGCATTTTCCTACCTGAATCTTTTCTGCATGGAGCTGGGTACTGGAGCAATATTGCATCCTTCCTGCCTTGCACAGACCCTGACGTGTAATGGATGCTCTGTAAATATCAGCTGAGTGGAATTGAATAGAAATTTCTTATGGTCTCTTTTTGAAAAATATTTTCCTACAACCAAAGTGTTTCATGTCCATTAGAGAAAATTTTTCAAAAAACAGATAACGAGAAAGAAAAAAGTATCATCTGCTAGCCAACCACCAGAGATTAGGTACATTTTGCATATAATGGAAAGATATATGCAAAAAGTATCTAATGCCATAATATACATTATTATGTATATATTATGTATGTGCATATTTTATATATGTATATATACATACATATATATGTATATATATATTAGATTGGATAAGACTATACATGGCATTTTGGAGCCCATTTTGTTCTTTTAGTAGGGTCTTTCCAAATCATTAAGTCATCAACTTTATCATTATTTGTAATGGCTTCATGAAAGTTAATTGAATGCATGCACTATAATTTAGTCCCCTTTCTGTGGGTACATTTAGATGGTTGTAATTTTTCTCTAATACAAATGGCATTGAAACATATATCCTTTGTGTTAAATCATTTCACTGAATGTTGGTTTCCTTGGGCAACATGGAGAGTCAAAACAAAGAAATCAAGACTTTTGAAAAGACAAATTACTTTGGTGGGTAGAAAGAAAGGCAGACTATTAGAGATCTGAACTTGCTCTGAACAATGGGGGGCAACAGCATCTTATGGAAATCATCAATGGATAAACGTTTAGAAACTGTAGAATGTGGACTATTATATTAATTTGATTTGTATATTTTAGCAAAATGAAAAATTTCAACTTGCTGGTAAAAAAAAAAAAAAAAAAGTATTTAGGGGTAATTTCCTAGAAGTGGATTGCCATGTCAAAGGTTATATGCATTTTATATGTTTGAAAGATTTGGCCAAGGTATTGTCAGAAAGCTTATGCCAACTTATATTCCCACCGGTAGAAAGGCTGTTTCCCAATAGTCTCATTGTCATTAACAAGTCATTTTTAATTCCCTAGCAAAAAAACAATAAATACCCCAAAATTCCTAATTGTATTTGTATTTGTAATTGTCCTTTAAAGAACATTCCATTTCCTGGAGTTTCTGTTTGTTTGTTGGTTGGTGTTGCCATGAGTATCTCTTTCTCTTCTATGATCCAGCAGTTCCTGATCTTTGGTCCATTATTTTGCTCTCATGTAAAGTGTCGCAATTAAGAAAATGAGCTTTGGGGGCACCTGGGTGGCTCCGTCATTAAGCATCTGCCTTTGGCTCTGGTCATGATCCTGGGGTCCTGGGATCAAGCCCCACATGGGGCTCCCTGCTCTGCGGGAAGCCTGCTTCTCCCTCTCCCACTCCCTCTGCTGTGTTCCCTCTCTCTGTCAAATAAATAAATAAAATCTTTAAAAAAAAAGAACTTTGGAGTCCCATAGGCCTCAAAAGGGTTTGACAGCTGTCACTTACCAGCTGTGTGACCTAAGACAGATTCCTACCTTTTCCAAACCTCAGTTTGCTCATCTGTTAAATGAGAATAATGCTAATGCCTGTCTTATGGCAATCCTGCCATGCATGATAAATGGCAATGAACCAGCGCTCAACATAGTTTTAGTTCTGTCCTACTCCATTATTTTTCTTAGCATCTTCCGACTGCCTCCATCATGATGGACTATCCCTACTTAGCTTGTTTGTACCTTATAATTGCTTGCAATAACCACATTTATTCATTTATTTGACAAATATTTGGGGGCAATGGCCAGGAGTCAGGTTCTGGATTAGGAGTTAAACAATAGTGAACAAAACTGATTATCACCATGAAGATTACATGTGTGTGTGTGTGTGTGTTTGTGTGTGTGTGTGTGAAATAGAACATCACCAAGTGACAGGCAAATAAACCAGCTGTAACTTGCACTGATTACATGCAGAAAAACAATAGAGGCTGAGACCAGCCATAAAAGGATATAGATAACAGGATGAGGGAGGGACTTTGGGAGGTGGAAAGTTGGTGATAAGATCAGAAGGATGGGTAGGAGATAGCAATACTAGAATATTTCAATGTTGTGACAGCAGCATGTGCAAAGGCCCTGTAGCAGGAAAAAACTTCAGGTGTTGGATGAATTGGTAAAAAGTCATCCTGAGAGGAAGTGGGTGGGTGGGAATTTGGCAATGGTAGGGTCAACCTAAAGTGGGATTGTGGAACAAGGCAGGGGCCAGAGCACGGGTTGGGGATGGCCTTTCGTTCTTATTCTAGATGAAAGCAATGCCCTTGAAGAACTTCCAGCAAAGGAGGGACACGCTCTGATTCTTACTGCAAGAAGCTTTCCCTGGGACCAGAGAGCAATGGAAAAGCTCAGATAAGATGCCTGGTGGGTTATCCAGTTGAGAGGTATTAGTGGCTTGAACTAAGTGTTGGCAGAGGAGATGAAAATCACTAGGATTGTATTTAGCAAGAAACTTCCAAAGAAATTATTTCCCCATCCCATGCCATTCATTAGGATCTTTTAACACTGAAGTCACTAGGAGTCACCAGCACTCTGGAAGAGTGGGTTTCCAGGCTGCAGCAGATACTCTAGCCCCTTCCTCTTATGCAGCTTCATGTCCTCAAACTTGATCCTCCAGGAAAAGCCCTAATCTCCCAGAAGGTGATGTCGAAGACGGAAGACTGGAGAACTTCCTTGCTGACATTAGAGCCAGCAGCTTTGACCAATCTTGAGGATCCCAAGTGGGAGACACATATTTTGGAAAAACAAACAACTCAGCTCGAGGATATAGGGTCTGTCGTTCTCTTCCCTTGATCCCCCTCATGAAAAGTCCTCACCTCAGAAAAACAACAAACCAACAAAAAATAAAACCATGATGGTGAGGAACTCAAACAGGTTCTAGCTCTCAGGCCTACCAACTTTGTGTGACTTTATGTATTTTGTTGAATTAAAACCCATCGCTCTTCCTGGTTGACATTTCCCTAAGCTGTCCGATGCTTCCCAGGCCACCTTTTCCCACCATTCCCATGCATCCCATGGTGATTCTTCTGGGTTTCTGGCTTCTCCCCACCACAAGAAAGCTCCTGCAAGACAGAGGTGGTCTCTCAGCCCACATGACCTCCCCTTCCTGAGAGCTTCTTGGTCACAATATTTCTTACACCAACTTATTTGCATGACCAATACTAACTTTCAGTTCCTTTTCTCTAACATGTAAAGCTTGGGAGGTAAAAAAGGGGAAAAAAATGTGGGAAATGCCCAAGGGTTCATTTCCAGGAGCAAAGAGTTGGGGGGAAAATCAAGAAGGATTCTTTTGGCTCAAATATCCCTCCAACCAGTGCACAAAGCTACGAGAAGGAAAATAAGGACTTTATAGTTACAAGCATTTGACAAAATTTAACCCCCTTTCATGATAAAAGCACTGAAAAACTTTATGACCTAATCATAATAGAGCCAATAATAATAAAAGCAGAGCCAAAAAAACACTTACTCTCTGTTGGAGGTGTTTGAGCCCCTGGCTTGAGGGCGGCCAATGCCAAGAAGGAACCCCGGACAGCTGTAAGGCTTACAGTCTGTAAGATTAAAACATAACAATTCTTAGGATAAATACAACTCCTACTGATTGAAGAAAAGAAATAAATCTTCTTCTGGGGTTTTTCAGAAAGAAGCGATGTGCTCCTAGTTGCCCTCTGGAAGTCTAACTCCCTTTCCTGCCCCAAAACAGTGGCTCTCAACAGTACGGTCTTCAGCTGGGGGCATGATCCCATGGTGAGCATTTGGAGTCTTGGGAGCACTGGAATCCCTGTAGGGAGCAGAGGTCGGGGTACAGGTAATGAGCATATATTGATTGCCAAAACCCCACAGGTGATTCTGATTCACCACCACCCACCCCCCACACACACTCCCCCACCCCCAGAGTCCTGTCCCTACCTGTCTGCCTCTTGGAGAACCACAGGTAAACCGGAATGAACACTGTCCTCAACAATATCCTTGTTGAGGATATTGACTGAGTCCTTGACTTTTCTTCCTGACAGTAAACCCCAGAAGGTGGCAGGTGATTTGACAGCAGAAACTGCTATTTTAGACTAATTCTTAGTGACAGGGAGGATTGGTTGGGAAAATAGAAGTGACAAGAACTGTACTAGCTCAGAATTCACAACAGCTGTTGGTTTTAATGAGTTTGAGAAGGATTTGGGCAGAATTCCAAACTCCTAAATCCTCGACCTATAACCTGCCCGGTGCTGATTCACTAGGGTGGTCTGTGGAGGGAGGGTTCTATTCAAACGCATGCTGCTTCTTACTGTGGGGCTTTGGCTCACATCCCACATGAGGACCACATTTGTGCCCAAGACCAAGTGAGTCTCGGTCCTGTACCCTGATCTGGAAGGCAAACACAAATTTGGGGGGAACACTAAGGGAAAAGGAGCTTTTCTCTAATGTCCAGACCAGCAGGCCAAGTCGTGCCTTCAAGCTTCACACCTCTGGGCCTTTACCTGCACATTTTCTCTTTAGGGTCCAGGCAAGATGCTCCACTGGAGATCTCCTCTTAGAAAGGATCCCCCACATATACACTCTTTAGTAGCACAAACCCTGCTCCAACCCCTACCATCTTCATTCCATTTAAGAGCATATGGGTATGATTACATTAACCATAGTGTCTTGCAGGTCAGGAAAATAAGGCTCAGAGAGATCAAGCAACTCACCCCAGGTTACCTAGTTCCCTTTGGGAAGACCCAGATTCTAAAACTGGGTGTGTCCAGTTCTCAACCCTGCCTTACATCTACTGGTTCTGCTCACCTGTCCACCTAGCCATTCCTGTTTTTCATGAAACTGCCATTTGTTCAAACTGTTCTGAGGCATGAGGGGAAGGAGAAACTTCACTGAGAGTTGCTTGAATAGCAAACTTCCCATTACCATTGTGAGATGTCATCTTTTCCCTGCGAGGTAAAACCTTAACCAAACAGTTACTTAAAATACAAATGACGGGGCACCTGGGTGGCTTAGTGGGTTAAAGCCTCTGCCTTCGGTTCAGGTCATGATCCCAGGGTCCTGGTATTGATCCCTACATTGGGCTTTCTGCTCAGTAGGGAACCTGCTTCCCTCTCTCTCTCTCTGACCGCCTCTCTGCCTGCTTCTGATCTCTGTCAAATAAATAAGTAAATAAATAATTTTTTTAAAATAAAATACAAATGACTTCGGGCTTTGCATGGCTTCCATCTGGAAAGAAAGGGTGGCACCTAGGGAAAAAACCATACTATAAAACTGATGATCTATGCAGGCAAGGCCTCAACTAAGACACCATTTTCTGGCTCCTGAAGATGAGATGGTAATAACAAAGACCAGAGCTTTTCAAATCGCCCCCTCCCCATTTATTACTATTTATCAGAGAGCTTCAGTGTAAAAAAAAATTCATAGGGGAAGGTGAAATTTCAGTTGGTTGCTAGCAGATCAGTCTGGGAAAATAGGAAAGCATTTAAAATGAAGTCGGCAATGAAGGAAAGAGCTCTAACCCTGATAAATTAACGTGTGTCCCATGCTGGCTTATTTTGACCTGTAAAATTTGTGAAAACAGAAGGAGAGAAAGTGGGTGACTGATACTCTCTGAAAATCTGCTACATCCCAGGTGCCGAGTTGGGTACAGTTTGCCTCATTCTGCCCCCACAACATCCTCATTTCTGTTGGGAGGGAGAAGTCAATGTAATTCAAGAAAATAAACAAGTCATTAAGATAACTACAAAATGTACCAAGTATCATGAAGGAGACAAATGGGATGAGAGGGAGTTAGCTATAGAAAATGAGAGAGTGAAGAACATTCCAGGCAGTGGGACAGATAGATGATTGATAGATTTAAAGCAGAATGAGGTTGTCATGTTTCTGAGTCTTCTGGGCATCTTAGCTGTGATCAGGGATTGGGAATATTTTCCAAGTGCAATGGAAAGACATCAGAGGGTTCCAAGGTAGGGAATGACATGATCCCAAGATGTTTCACAAATGTAACTATCAGTATGCCAATGTGTAATTAGTATCCCTTTTACATAAGTAGATCTTCTGATCTGTTCCACTAAATTTAATGGCTTTGCACACATTGGTTTGTATTTTTGTTCATGGTGTTGAATGTGTAAGTTTTCTTGGAAGAAGGGGCATGCCTGTGAACAAATCACCGTCACTGCTCAATTTCTCTAGGTCTGAGAAGGCAAGGGAAGCAGGCAGGGACCTCCCAGCCCTACAGATCTGTAGGCCCTAAGGTGGTCAGCAGTCTGAACCTTGGTAATGAATTTGTTTTAAGAGCCTCATATCAGCAGAAAAGGATTTTTATGGTATGGCCAGTCAACATAATGTTTGAGTGCTAGCTCCATGCCAAACACTGCACTGGATTCTATGGATTAAAAAATGAATGAGATGGGGGTTCTATCTGTCCATTATATCCCTCCTCCTTTAGATGTGGTCTTTCAAAGGCCCCATGATGTAATGTGCAAACTCGGGGTCTGTAGTGGTGCCTCTTCCTGGCATGTCCACCTTGTTCTTACATATTGAGGACTCATTCCCAATGTGAACTCTGGATCTGGTCATGGATGACCAATATCTGGGGTTCACCAATCATTGGAGAAGGGGCGTATAAATGAACAAATGAACTTCTCTCTCAATTGGCAAGCACTGAAGATGAACAGCCCATTTTGATTGTCCAAAGAACACAGTTTGCTTTTGAGAAATTGCGAGTACAGAATACAAGAAGTATATAAAACAGAGGTTCTTGACCTGGGATCCAAAGGTGCCTCGGGAATCTGGGTCTTTGGTAGAGGAGATGTCCCATATCTCATGACTCTTATCTGAAATAGTGAATGTACAACTTTAGGCATTTTTTGTAGGGGTAAAGTCCACAGCCTTTGCCAAAGTCTCAATGGCTCTTACAACTCTGCCAAGGTTAATAGAAGTTGTCATCACTGTGATTCTACTATTAGGGACTGTCAGTCCCATTATCCTTGGTAACGGCAGATATCAGTGATGACTCCTTAACACCCTCCCCTAGGTGGGATCCTCTTCTTCACCCACAATAGTGCATTTCCTCTTTAACCAGACCTCTGGGCAGGGTTGGGTGGGAGATGTCTGTGGATGGGAAATTTGGCTTTCCTCAGCTCACTTTGTTGAGTTTTACTGCAGCAAATTGTCTCAAATACACTTAGATGCAACTCTCTGCCTGGAATTCACTGCTTCTGACCTCCGCTTGCAACCATTACCAGGTTTGCTCTCACCCACCAGGAGTGGGCAGATGATCCACATGCTAGCCACACACAAGGGTAGTACAGCCTGAGGGTTTAACTAACTTGCTCAAGTTCACCAAGCCAGTAAGTGTGGTGCTGGCCACACCTGGAGCCCAGGTTCCTGATTCCCAGCTGTTTTGAGGGTATTCCGTATTTATTTGAATCAGACATGGTAAGGCGCACAGACGTAGAAATGCCTGATGTGAAGGAAATTTGTTATCCTGGTGGTCCCCTAGAAGCGAGGGGCATGCCTTATCCCATGGAGCTGCACCAAGGGGAAGGACCAAGGCAAGGTGAGTGGGCAAAGAGAGAGAGGGAGAGGGAACTAGAGGGCTGAAGGCTTGTCGTGATTCCCATGGGAAGAAAGAGACAAAGCAGGGTAAGCAGGCTTAGGGTTGAATAATACTGGTGGGCATCGGAGCACTGGGGCTGTCCCTTGCTGTCTGGTACCAGGCCATGGAGCAATTAGGGTAGGCGGCTAAAGGGTGAGAATGTAAACAGCTGGTAAAAAGAGGAGTTGGCTTTGGTTTGTTTGCATTCACAGATGCACTCACCGGCAAGTCATTTGTTACCTATAGGAATTAGCGAACCTTCGGAGAGGTACTTCCTCCAAGGCAGCAAGGTCCCAGGTGTCAGAGCCTCAAAAATACAGAACCTAAAAAGACATAATTAATATTCTGGCTTTGCCTCCTGGATGAAGTCCATGGGGCTAGACAGTTGAGTGAATTGTGTCACTCCCTTTAAGGATGTTTGTCACTTGGCTCCTCGCTGCTCCGTGAAACAGTGTCATAGCCTGTGTTCTCCCACGCGAACTCAGCTCACGTCTCTGAGCAACTCAGAGACACCTTCTCCTTCACCTTGACAAAACGCGTGGGCATGACGCTGGACTTGAGTCTTCCTGCTCAGAAGATCACACATGGCGTTTTTTTCTGAATTGGGCTATTTTCAATATCACACATGAAGTATCAGGCACTGTGCTGGAGAGGAAAGAGATTATACAGACTCGTAGAGCACCCCCCCCCATGACAGTCCATTTATCATAATGATCTATGATATTCATTTGTTGAGATTTTATTACTTTTGTAATCTAATTCAATTTATCCCATCTTACTGTGGCTCAGGGCAGTGTTCCCTTATGTGCCTCTCCTCATCATTTGGATAAGGTTGTTTCTTTTTTTTTATTTTGAGCATGATGGCTTCTAGATTAAAACGGCCTGCTCAATATAACTGTTTCCATTGGCATCAACCTTCTTTGGGGCTACCTCTGCCCTTGCAGTGCTTTTGTGAAGATGTTAATGGCAGTGATCGATGGAACATTGGGGCAATAACTAAGTTCCAGCCCTGGTCTTCCACTTTGAGTTTAACGATTTTATTCAGGGGTGCTTCTCTGCACCAGAATTCATTGAAATGAGCAAATAGGAAAAGTAAGTTAGGAATATCTTTTGTGAAGACACAGATTAAGAACATAGTAGTTCTCAGTAATAGTAAATTGGTCTTTAAGACATAAAGACATCAGGGGACGTATTTCTAAAGTCGACGTTGCACACCGTTTTTGAGAAATCCTGGAGGTGTTTTAGGGAATAATTGAGTTGGGCAGCGAGTCTGAAGGGCCATGAGCAGGTGGGAGAACATGTAGGTGAGTCACATGCTTATTTAAAGAGGCTGCCTCTTGGTTGAATGAAAATTTGGGACCCATGGATGTGGGTCCTCAGAGGTTCTAGGCCATTATTTTAACAAGTCCTATTTATATGTATAATCCATTTAAATTGCATGTTTAATAAGGTGTAAGTATTAGATTTATAGTTAAACGTTATTTTTAAATGAAAGGTTGTTTTTTTTTTTTTAAATAAATGTAAAGACTATATCTTTGGAGGCTTCTAAGTGGTCTGTCCTCAGCCCTTTCCTCGGTATGTGGGAGCAAGAGTGGGGTAATTGTCACTTCAGGGAGCAGCCTTGGGTGTGTAGACTCGGCTCTAGCCGCAGACATGTGGGTACAGATCTGCCCTTCCATAGAGGGACAAAGAAGGGCAGGTGGCAGACCCTGCTTACCCAGTCTGATTGGTGTGTGATGTTCGTGCCTAATTGGAAAAAAAAAGTTTGTGCCTAAACTTTAAAAAAGAAAAAAAATGTCCTTTTGATCCATCACTTCTTTTTTTTTTTTTTTTTTTAACCACATGTAGGATTATAAATTCCTGGAAGTTTAGCCTCAATCCTTAGCAATCTATAGAAACATGCTTGTTTGAAATGGCTTTAATGGTTTCTTAATTCCTGGTTCCATTTGCCTTTGCTGAGTCCTCATCTTTTCAGTGTTTTTTTTATAACATGTTGGCATCAGTGTTACCTATGCCAGATCCACCATGAGTGCTTTGTAAAAATGTAGATCCGTGACCTACTTAGTCTAAGTCTCTGGAAGGGGGTGTTGGAGTAATGTATGATTCAAGGTCCCTGGCAGTTTTGATGTCCAGTGAAGTCTAAGAGCTCTCCCGACCCTGGCCAGAGCCACTGTTATCTCTCACCTGGAACACATCCGTGGCCTCCTACTTCAGTGTCTCTGCTTCTACCCTGTCTCTCTCTGCCTGTGGTCTTCAAACTTGGCTGCACACTGGAACCAAGGGAGATTAAGAGACCCTCTGCTCCCGAGGATCTGATTTATTTACACTTGGATGAGACCCGGGCATTCAGAATTGTAAGAACATCACAGGAAAATCAAATGGGCAGCCAAGTTGAGCATGACTTGTTCTCCACATTGTAGACAGACTTATCCTTTTACAAGATCATGTGTGACTCACGTCAGGCTTCTAGGCAGTCTCTTTTGTGGTTCTGTTCTCTAACAGTGGTTGCAAGGGTCTCATTGCCTGTTCACATTCATTCTCCACGACTTGTCCTGGTTGACTACACTCCATTTCCATTGGTTTCTTCAATATCCCTTGAGCATGCCTATCTCAAGGGTTTCAGACCTTCTGTTCCCTTCACCTGGAACATTCTTCCTCAATAGCCATGTGTCTTGTTCCACCCCACCCCCTGCCCCTGTTTTGTTCAGATCCTTAATCACATGTCACCTTATCAGGGAGGGGGTTCCTTCCTCTCTTCCTAAAGTAGCAGCTTCCATCCCTCTCCATTGCCTTACCCTGCTTTATTCTCTTCATAAGCATTAAATCTTACAAATAAATGTTAGATACAAATTTTCCATTAATTATCTGTCTCACCTTCATGAAAATGTAAACTCCCTGAAGACAGAGAGTTTGTCTTGTTTATCCATTTTATTCCCAACATCAAATCCCATTATGAGCACAGTGGCTTCTATAATAAAGCCAAGAATGGCCCCTGGTTCATAGTAGGTGCTCAGAAGCTACTTGTGACAGATGGGTGATGACTTGCTACTCTTGAACTGTCTCGAAAGCATGGTCATCAGTGATACCCCGTTCATTACCAAAGGGAACGTGTGTGGGGAGTGGCAATCTGCTTTCTGGTTGTGCTGTGCCCATGATAGCTCTGTTGGCACGCACTCTCCTTCCTCTACTTTAATGACTATAGAAAGAATCATTATTAAAAACTCAAACTACCTATATTCACCCAAGTTGAGAGGAATGGTACCCCTCACATTTCTGGTAAGAACTGCATCTACATGAGTCAGAGCATAATTTGTTTTTTTGGAAAAACAGGATTGAGTTTTTTGTTTGTTTCACTTGGGAAATTTTATACTAAGTAGATTAAATTAAGTGACTTTGAACTTTGAAATGTCCACATTCTAACATTTTATTAAGCTTAATTGGGTTTACAGAACATTTAAAGACCATACAAAATTAAATGGGAGATCAAAATGAACTAATAGGTTGATGCAGACTTTTTTCCCCCTGCCTTTGTGCTGCTTTAACAAAAGTGGTGCCTTCATGCCTACAGAAAATGGGCACAAAGGCCTGACTTTCTGGGGAGCTTTGGTGTGTCCTGTTCCTGCTGTGGTCCGAACCGTGCCACAGTTCTGTTCTTGATATTCAGTGCTGTGAACTTGGCTTCCGGAATGACCTCTGACCTGAGAAGTATCCGGGCTCGAGGTGGACTTGTGACTATGTCTTTAGCGGTGCTTCTTGGGGAAGAAATCTCTGATTGTTGGAAAGAAAATCTATCAGGTTACAGAATCTGCTAGTGATAGAAGTGAGGAGCAATTTGATTATGTTACTCCTGAAGGTTTTGCACTCAGTTAATTGAGTCGTGGAGCATGGCCGCCCACCAGGGAAGATGCAGCGCTGGGTAGTAATGTCTTCCAGTGTGACATTTTCACCATTATGGTGATTCTTCCTAGATCCTTACAGAATAGTTGAGGAAGTTGCAGTGTGACTACTTTCTCCTCATTTAAAATGATCTTTCAGGGACGCCTGGGTGGCTCAGTGGGTTGAGCATCTGCCTTTGGCTCAGGTCATGATCTCAGGGTTCTTGGATCGAGACCCGCATCAGGTTCTCTGCTCATCAGGAAGCCTGCTTCCCCCTCTCTCTCTGCCTGCCTCTCTGCATACCTGTGATCTCTCTCTCTCTCTGTCAAATGTTTTTAAAAAACATTTTAGGAGCACCTGGGTGGCTCAGTAAGTTAGGCTCACTGAGTTAGACCTCAGTGCCTTCGGCTCAGGTCATGGTCTCAGGGTCCTGGGATCAAGCCCTGCATAGGGCTCTCTGCTCAGCAGGAGGCCTGCTTCCCCCTGTCTCTCTCCCTGCCATTCTGCCTACTTGTGTTCTATCTCTTTAAGATAAATAAAATCTTTAATAAATAAAGTAAAAAAGTAACATCTTTCATTATTAAAGCAATACTTATTCACTTGTAAAAACACTGAAGAGGTAAAAAATGACACAAAAAGTCTAAATCTCCTTGAAGAAAAATAGGGTTTTATATTCTCCAATATCCTACAACTTTCTTTTCTCCCCTTACTAATTGATAATGGATGCCTTTCTACATAAGTATATGGCTACATGGTATTCCACTCGGTGAATACACTATAACCTTTTTAGTCAATCAGCTGTCAAGAGACACTCAAGCTCTAACACTTTTCGACTATTACAGATCACGAGGAGGAGCATTCTTTTTCTGTGTATTTGTGAAAATGTATAAAATGAAATTACAGGGTTTTAAGAAGCTGTGCAACTCTATTATTTTTTCCATATGCCTACCACTTCCTGTCATCTTTGATACCTACTCGGCCCCTCCAGACATTTTATTTGGTATCTGGGTTATAAGATAAATGCCTAGGGGTAGAATTACTGGGCCTGAAAAAATTACAAATATAAATTGCTTTGGATATTGTTAAATTGCTCTCCAAAATATTTATTTTGGAGTAAAATGCCTTCTCTTTTGTTGCCAGTTGAAAGGCATCATTGTGAGAAATCCAGGGCGTGAACCGAGTATCATTTGATGATGTTTATTTTATAGGCAGAGATGTGACAAGTCATTCCCCTGCCGTTTCAACTCAGATAAGGAGGCCAGTCTGCTGGGAGCCAAGGGCATCGCATAAATGGAAATATTGAACGTGATTCTGATTCTCTTTCATAAGCAATACAATAAAATGCAAACCAACAAAATAAATATGATGCGTATAAATCCCTTAGTATGCACCTGACCCCGGGGGATGGTGCTAGCTGTAGGGAGCCAGGGCAGTGGTATAGGAACATGGTGGGAGTGTGGGGGCAGGGATGCTGGTTTCCGTTATTGTGGTTATTGTTAGCACAATTATTCTTGAGTAGTCATGTCTGGTTGGAAGTTTGGCACAATCCTACTGGTTTTCCAAATGGGTTGCCATCTATTTAAGTGAGGAATTATAGATGTTTGGCCAATGATTCCCAGCACTGTTCTGGAGTTTTAACTATGCTGCTGAGAGAGAACTCAGTTCATCCTGAGCTGCTTCTTCTGGATGGCAGGGGAGATTTGGTATGTGTAGGTAGCTTTCCTTGAAAACCAGTGGGCTGCTCTGTGCCAGATCTTTTCCTCTTTGCCCACAAAGGTAGACTCCTGGCTTCATCTGCTAATAGCTGTCCTTTAAGCCGTCTGCTTTGTTAAGAACCAGTGGAGATGCAAGATTTGATAGGTTTTGTGTTTTCCCTTTATTAAATAGCTTAAATTTGAAAGAAAGGTGAAGATGTATGAAAAAAACAGTGGTCTGGGTCTTTTGAGACCAAAAGACCAAAGGTCTTTTGAGACCTTTGAGACTCAAAAGACCCAGACCACTTTGCATGCATGCTCTGGACCACGGGGCAAAGCATGGGGCTGGTTGGGGTTTTCTAAATGGATAGACACAGCATCTTCAGGAGATTGAGAGGAGGCCGCAGTGTTAACCTGAGGTCACTAAAGACCTTTCCCATTGAATCGGGACTTGATGAAATTAAGCAAATCATTTTATTTAACCGAACCTCAGTTTCACCCATAATCAGACATCTTCAGCTAAATGCCAACAGTGGCCGGGCAGGAAAAGTGAGTAGGGAAGTGACTTTTTTTGGGTGGTGGGGAGGTCAGTGAGAACTACCTTTGGCCAAATAAGGCTGCCTCTTTTCTCTCTCTCTCTCTCTCTCTCTCTCTCTCTCTCTTTTTTTTCCCTGAAAGAAACCAGAATCTCCCAATTAAAAATAATAATAATAATAAAAAATAAATAAATAGCATATCCTTTCTCTGTCAGTGTGACTCCATTGGGAATAGTGTGGAAAAGAGTGAAGGGAATAAAGAGAAGCAAAGTTCTCTTTGCCTGCTCAGCGACCCAGGAAGTCCCCTAGGAGCTGTGATGGATGGAAGGGCTGCTTTGGTGCACACAAATGAGAACTGGCCAAGGTGACATCATGACAATGTGTATTTCAACATTTCTCTCTAAGCTAGCTCCCAAGTTATGATGCCCAGATAAGAGAAGATTTATAGTTAAAATCGGGGGCACCTGGCCAGTTCAGTCAGTAGAGCACCCAGATCTTGAACTTGGGGTTGTGAGTTCAAGCCCCACATTGAGTGTGGAGCCTACTTTTTTTTTTTTTTAAGATTTTATTTATTTATTTGACAGAGATCACAAGCAGGAAGAGAGGCAGGCAGAGAGAGAGGAGGAAACAGGCTCCCTGATGAGCAGAGAACCCAATGTGGGGCTCGATCCGAGGACCCTGGGATCATGACCTGAGCCGAAGGCAGAGGCTTTAACCCACTGAGCCACCTAGGTGCCCCATGGAGCCTACTTTTAAAAATATTCATTCATTCATTCATTCATTCATTCACTAAAGCAAAACCTGCCTTTTTTATACTCAGCTAGGAGCATTCATATATTTGTTCCCATTCATGCATTGAGTTTTAATGTTCCAAGCACTGTTCTCCATTAGGACACAGCCAGGAGAAAGAGACATCCCACTCTTCCCTGGGTCAGGGGCACAGTCTGTGGAGATCAACCTCACAGATGTAACTGCACGAGATACTACTTTACAACAACTATAGTAAAGGCCCTGAAGGAGCAGTGGCTCCTTCACAACAACTATAGTAAAGGCCCTGAACCAGTCTCGGTGGGCTGGACATCAGCTGGGGTCACATGCCTAGCATCTTCATCTGATGGCATGTCTTCCTTTAACTTGGCCACAGGGAGGTAGTCATGGGGCTGTGCGTGGCCTCCAGCAGAGTTTTGCTTGGACTGGGTACTGTTGACCCACGTACGGTTTTAACTTTGAATTCAAGGGCTGTACCCCTTTTAATCCCCTATCTTTCTTCCGTCTAACCCTCAAGTACTACTTTGGGAGAGGGATGGTGCTTTGTTTCAAAGGATTCTGGCCTCATGAGAGAGAGTTGAGAAAGCAATAGAAAATGAGAGAGCCAAGGTTTTACACGTGCTCTCTGCTCTTCGGGAGCCAAAAGCTTAAGAAGGCTAGAAGGAGTCCCCATTGGTCTCCTGGCTACAGGCTGTGCCTCTGGACCCAGTTAATTACCTCCTAAAATCGTGCCAGACACCACAGATGGGAAGAGTGTCTGCAGCTTGTCCTCACCATTGGGGGGGAACATTGAGGGTCTTTTGGTGGCGTTTGTGTTCCCAAGAAGAGCACACTGTGCGTTTCCTGTGTGGATGAGGAAAATGATTACGGATTCGGTCCAGACCGAGATGGTCCTTGTCCATATGTGTGCACCCCACCCCTCCCCCGGGCCCACGCTGCTGCCCATTTCCTATTTCAAGTCGCTCTCCTCTGTCGTGAGTTGCACACCGAAAAACAACCACGGCCAGTGCCATATGGTTGAAAAGATCAAAGCCTCCAGTTTTGAATATATTTCTAGCTGACTGTGCTTCAAATGTCTTAAATATGTTCCTACAGATGGGAGGCCTGGGGCATTAAAGAGAAAAAGCACATGTGCGGGAGCCCCGCATGTGGTCTGGGCAGCGCGGTGAAAAGTGCATATCACTGACTCCTGTGCTCCTCTTCCTCCCAGGTCCGCATCTTCACCTACCTCATTGGGCGAGAGGCTGCTTTTGCAGACAATCTCAAGTGGATGGCTTGTGCCAATAAAGGTAGGTTCTCATGTGCTGGACTTCCAAGAACTTCCCCTTGAGTGCACCAAAGATGGGATAGTCAAGAGAAAGCAGTAAGTTCTTAGACGAGGCTATGAGTTCTAAGATAAGATTTGGGTGTTTCTAAGTGGTATGTGATAGACTTGGAACAACTTCTCCCAAAATACGTTGACAGATTTTGAGGACATCGTCAAGTGGAGTGGTTAAGCCTCTGCACTCTGCCGCGTAGTAGCTGGGTGAGCTTGGGAGAATTACTGTCCATCAGCAATTAACTGTCCATAAAATATATCTATGTGCTCACTCCCCATTCTCCGTCCCCTTGCAGTTAGGTGGGGCCTCAAGACAGGTTCTGGCCAGTAGGCCGTGAGCAAAACTGAGCTGGGTCATTTCCGGGCTAAAGCTTTTCGGAACTGGTGTGATAGTGTCCATACTCTGTTCTCTTGCTCTTGTGAACACTAAAAACTCCGTGTTCCAGATGGAGTTGTCATGGAATGACTTCATCAGCCTGGTTCCCTGAGTGACCACCAGGGACTGGTGCCCTTCTACTCCTCCTGCCAGCCCACACGGATATATATGTGTAATCAATAACCCTTTGCACGAAGCCACTGAGATTTCCAGTTTGATACGTTCCCATAGCGTAACTTAACCTACTTAACCCGATTAAATTAATTAACTTTAAACAGCCTCAATGTTCTGATCTTTGAAATCAGGATGTTGAGAATACTTCTCCCTTTGATTCCTACTAAATATCAAGATTAATGAAATAGTGTAGATTAGGTGCCTGGTTCAGTGCTGGGACACGGTAAGTGCTCAGTAACCATTGCCTTTTCTATATTCTGGAGTCTATTGATTAAGAATCCCCTGTTGTGTGTTGGAAACAACGGTTTGGGGAAGGCAGAGGGAGGGAAAGAATAGGGCTCTCTCGTTTATGAAGGGCTTCCTTCCTTTCTTGCTCCACATGACCAAGAAGGCAAAGCATAGGCGGCAAATAGGTGGTAGAGTCCAGGCTACTGGAGTCTTGACCCAGACTCCTGGAGTTCAAATCCAGCCTCCACCATCCACTACCCACGTACAAGTTACCAAACCTCTCTGTATCTGAGTTGTGTCACCTACAGAAGAGGGGTAGTGATGACATGTGCCCCAGCTGTTGTTAGCCTGAAATGAGGCTGTACAGGTCAAGCTGGGAGCACAGTGCCTGGCACATGAATGCCTCATTATTTCCTGGTGCCATTTTGATCTGCAAGCATGTCCTCTTTCTCCCTCAGAGGCTACATGCTCCATGAGAGTAGCCTTTAGCCCTGATTACATCATGAGCACCAGAGGAGCGCCCAGCCTCCTGTCTGACTCAGAATGAGTGCTCATTTAATGTTTGAAAAATGAGTAAATTTCTGTAAACACTAATAAAGGAAGACATGTCCTATCGCAAGGTACACTGGTCATGATGGACATAGGTGGTCTTTTTTTTTTAATATTGTCTCCTAAGCCATCCATTATTTTTAAAAGTTCCAGAGTTTGTGCCTCTGTGGAGGAAAGAGGATTCCATGAAAAGTTTGCACATCCCAGCTCTTAAGAAAAAGTTATTTCAGTTGCAAGCAAGCAAAGTTGCTCTCTGAAATTAAAAAGAGGAGTGTTTTTGGAGAGGAAGTGACTCAGAGCCCAGAGTGGGAAGAGAAGCTCACATCTTATGAGGAACCAGGGAGCTGAGTTGCAGTTCTTTTCCTCCTTGATTTCTTTCATTGCTCTTTGCCATCCTTCCTCTCTGTAGACAGACCCCCCACTGCATGGTACAGTCTAGAAATGACCACCCCATGCCATGCACACTCATCTGTCCACACAACACACTGTGGGCAGGACATGGTATTAGGACAAAGAGTTTGTATCTTCTCCACTTGAGACTGATCAGCACTTTATTTATTTTTTTATTTTAATTTTATTTTTTAAATTTTTTAAAATTTATTTTTTAAATTAATTTATTTATTTTCAGGATAACAGTATCATTATTTTTTCACCACACCCAGTGCTGCATGCAATCGGTGCCCTCTATAATACCCACCACCTGGTACCCTAACCTCCCACCCCCCACCACTTCAAACCCCTCAGATTGTTTTTCAGAGTCCATAGTCTCTCATGATTCACCTCCTCTTCCAATTTACCCCAACTCCCTTCTCCTCTCTAACTCCCCATGTCCTCCATGCTATTTGTTATGCTCCACAAATAAGTGAAACCATATGATAATTGACACTCTCTGCTTGATTTATTTCACTCAGCATAATCTCTTCCAGTCCCGTCCATGTTTCTACAAAAGTTGGATATTCATCCTTTCTGATGGAGGCATAATACTCCATAGTGCATATGGACCACATATTCCTTATCCATTCGTCCGTTGAAGGGCATCTTGGTTCTTTCCATAGTTTGGCGACCGTGGCCTTGCTGCTATAAACATTGGGGTACAGATGGCCCTTCTTTTGACTACATCTATATCTTTGGGGTAAATACCCAGGAGTGCAATTGCAGGGTCATAGGGAAGTTCTATTTTTAATTTCTTGAGGAATCTCCACACTGTTCTCCAAAGAGGCTGCACCAACCTGCATTCCCACCAACAGTGTAAGAGGGTTTCCCCTTTCTCCACATCCTCTCCAACACATGTTGTTTCCTGTCTTGTTAATTTTGGCCATTCTAACTGGTGTAAGGTGATATTTCAATGTGGTTTTAATTTGAATCTCCGTGATGGCTAGTGATGATGAACATTTTTTCATGTGTCTGATAGCCATTTGTATGTCTTCATTGGAGAAGTCTTTGTTCATATCTTCTGCCCATTTTTTGATATGATTGCCTGTTTCGTGTGTGTTGAGTTTGAGGAGTTCATTATGGATCCTGGATATCAACCTTTTGTCTGTACTGTCATTTGCAAATATCTTCTCCCATTCCGTGGGTTGCCTCTTTGTTTTGTTGACTGTTTCCTTTGCTGTGCAGAGGCTTTTGATTTTGATGAAGTCCCAAAAGTTCAGCACTTTAAATTCGATTTCAAGTCCCTTCCTTCTCCCAGAAAAGATGATGACCCCTGCCCCCAAGCTTGGGGTAGGACTCCACACTGCTGAACTGGGTGTGGGCAGAGGTAAGCCCAAGGAGAAAAACAGATGCATCCTGGCAGGGTCTCAGCACCCTGGTTGGGTGGACATGGGAAGTGAGTCGTGAAAACATACATGGCCAAGCAAATGAACATTGCTCACCCTTCCCTTTGCTCGACATTGTTTTGAATTATCTGCTTCTACTTGGAACCATCTTTTAGGCTAGTGTCAGTTCCCTCCATCTAAAAAGTAGACAGCTGCATAGGAGGTCTTAACGTTTCCTTGAAGGACTAACGTAACACCTTTTACGATGATTTCAGTTTATTGGCCGGCTGGCCTCACCAAAAGGTATCAGCAGTTTGGATCATCTCAGAATAATGCATCTGGCTTCACTTCAGGCCAAAGTACAGGGGAAACATAGGCATCAAGATATGGGGGCTGTGCAGATCCCAGATTTCCTCTGAGTGAAGAGGCCATTGTTGAAATAAGTTTTGGAACTTTGTTGACATTTAAAAACCTTGAGCGAGCTATACACTTCTCCCCATTTTTTCCTTTATTTTGTGGTCTTGAAAAGAAGGAGTTCCTTTCCATTTTCAAATTTTTAAAAATGTTGCTGTTATTCCTGCCACATCAGATTTGCCATCCTTCCCCACCAGCTAGTACGCCTTTAGTCATGGGTTCTTGTTTTTACCACTGTCTGTGTCCAGCTGATGAAAATTACTCAAATTGAAGTCTTGTCTTAATCAACTAATATTACACCATAATTTAGTTTTAGTCATTGTTTATAAGAATCTTCGAAGCATCCTTTTGAAGACAATTTGGTCAACTCTGAGTATTCCAGGGCCTGGCTATAGAACGGAGCCCTTTAGATTTAGAAAGTCTGAGTGCAGCAGCTTGGAAAACCCAAGGAGGTAATAGTAGATGCTTAGCTGGCCAGGCCATTGGATTCCACAGTGATCCTCCTTCTCTTCCTGTATAAATCCAGTCATCGCCTTCCCTGCCAAAGCAAGTCTCTCTGAAGAGGTCTGCCTTCCTTACTCTGCTTCTTTTCCGAAGGGCCTTGGGAATAAAATGTCATTGTTTGCCACTCTTCAAAGTAACAGTTGCCATCAAAATGTTAGGTTCCAGTCATCTGTGCCCATATAAACATTGGCTTCACGTTGCGTCAGTTATGGGGTTTTGGACCACGTAACATCGGTGAGCAAGTATTCTTCTATGGTCATTAATTAAATCATTGTTTATAGTCTCAGATTGTTATAGTATAGAGGCAGCATAACATTTTTCATCTCAAGTGACATGAGGTCCAGGGGGGCTCCCCCCCTTACATATTTTCTCCCTGAGTCAGCCAAGTTCTTCAGTGAAATGAAGCATTAGCATTTGGGGACCAAAACAGACCCAGGGAGAGCCCAGGGGAGCCCAAGGAGAAGCCTGCTGGCTCACCGGCCAGAGTGACTCAGGAGTCACAGGACCAGCACCGACCTTTTTCCTGGTTCGGTGGCTGAGAACCCACAATCGGTTCAGGTCCTCTCGCTGGGAAGTCTGGTAGCCAAGGACACAGTTCTCAGCCAGTGCGCCTCAGACACTGTCCCCTGGAAATGGATTCCTGGGGACTCCCACACCCGTGGCAGGGGTTCTCTGCCTTGTCCAATCTCCTAGCAAAAACCAGAGAGGCCTGGAGCTCATCGGTTTGTTTCATTTTATGCATAACTAGGTCCTATCATGAGGGAGCCAGCCCTAATGAGGCAAAGCAGCAAGCCATTTTAAATACATTAAAACAATCATTGCCACTGTAGAATGGCTCGTGGAATTTAAAGCTCTGCTTTCACACTATTGGATAAACAAGTGAACTGGGGAAGCAGAAGAGAGGGGCTGACTAGCCCAGATACTCCATAAAGCCATGATGACCTTCTCTAATGTTCAGTGTGCCAAGATTTTAAATATGCACTGCCTGATTCTCCTTCAGAAATCATGGTGAAGGGAGTGTTTTCCAGCTGTGCAAATAAAGAAGGGCCTCTGTGTTTGGGTTCTCAACCAATCCGTCATCGTTAGGTCAAATGGAAACACCACATGAGTCTCTCTTGGTTGTCTGCTCAGCTTGTCCCTTCTTGATGGGTTAATGGTCATTTTCTCATTTGAAAGAGCTCTGGTGGACTGAGCCCTCCTCAGAAGTTCAGACCCACGTTCTTTCTCTATCAAAAAATTATGAACTACACTCTACCTTTCCAACTGTCTTGTTGTCTCACTAGATTTATGAGGCCAGAATGGATGTAGGTAGGGTTGAGTGAAAAGTGGAGATTAAAACGTTTTGCCATTTTGGAACAGGTGGGAGAAGGCAAAAATGCCATTCCGATATATTTGTGTAATGCTTTTTAAAAATTTTTGTACCTTTTGACTAATATCTCCATAATTCCCTCAAAAACTCCCCTCCCTTTCACCCCTGGTAACCCCATGCTACTCTCTGGTTCTACACCACATTTGGATTTTTTTGATTCCATGTAGAGTTCACATATAAGTGATATCATATAGTATTGGTATTTCTTTGTCTGACTTATCTCATTTAACATGGTGGCCTCAGTGTCCATCCGTGTTGTCCTAATGGCAGGACTTCCTTCTTTCTCATGGCTCCATAATACTCCAGGGGGTACATTCTGTATAACAGAAGGATTGGAGTGGAGAAGATGATGGTGATGAAGCTGAAGACGGGGGTGTGTTGTTAGTCACAGCTAGGCATGCTCAGTGATAGGTAGAGTGCCAAGAACGTCTGTATATTATCTCTTTTTACCTCTTAATCCTTTTAGAGGGGTATGAGCAGGGAACAGACCCAGAGCCACTGGTACCTTGCCCCAGGTTAGCAGCCCACGGATGGCAGAGCCAGGATTCAGGCCCAACAGATCGGAAACCTAAGCTTAGCTCCTCACCAGGCTCTGAGGTCACCTCTCTCTGGGAGGAAGAAAGACCTGTTTCAAGGAAGACTTTTGCATGCGTCCCATAATAGGAGGGAATCTAGAACATGAAATTTAGAGATTGAGGCAGGATTTTAATATGCCATAGCTAATAAAGGCTGGACGAGGATTTACACCCAGCTGATGTGACCCACAAGTGGTCATGCCCCAGCCTGTGTAGGCCTGTGGTCCAGTTGCTGACATTTTACAAATGGGGACACTCGGGCTCTGAGAGGAGACGAGGTAGGGGCATTTGGCTCAGCGACAGAGCTGCACACAGGCCAGCATTCCTAGCTCCACCGCCTGATCCTTCAAATTATTTTTTCTAGCATACCATTTGAAATTAAAAGTGTCCTCTTATTCACCAAGAAAAAGGTTTGCCCCTAAGGGGGAGGTTTGGGGCTGATTCTGATAGCTTCATGCTCGGGAGAGATGCCCGCAGAAGCAGCTGGATGTCCTGCCCCGGGGTGGGGGGACGTCCTCTCCCAGTGGGTTCTTTCCAACTCACTGAACATGCACCCCTCAGCTCTCAGGGCCAGTGGACCTTTTCCTCAGTCTCTGTGAAATGATCAGGAATCGTAGAGACAGAAACCTGTTTGCAAGCTGTGCATTTCTCTACAGAAATAAGTGCTTTTTTAGTAGTGCGTGCTGTTGACAGGGAGGAGGAATTGGGAGGACTGTGAGGGTCTTCCAAGCACACTGCTGCTCCCTTAGCGAATGCAAATCCGCCCCCCCCCCCCGCCCCGGCCCACCCCATTGCCCCGGCAAGACTGAAATCTGGGTACCGGCTTGCTTGTTTCCAGCGGGTCTTCTTTAAGAGGGCAAAAGCCTTTGGGAAGACTCACCAGGAACAGTGTCCATCACACCCGAGGTGGAAAGAGGACCTTGGCCTGTGAGTTGAGGCGCCCAGCCAGAGACTCCCACCGAGGAGCGGCCTCGTGAGGCCCTCAGCTCCAGCCCCGCTGCAGAGCTGAATATCAAATGACGTGCTAGGGGGCATCGTCTGCCGAGGCCTCTTTTAGACAAGGGCCCTTAGGACATCTCGAACTGAGGGCGGTAAAATCTCAGGAACACGAAACACCAGGCTGCACGTGGTTGATCTCACTGAAGAGTGGTAACCCAGAGTTCACAGAAGGCTCTGCGAGGGAATAAGGTAAATAAATCGATGTTAGGTAGAAAAATGAGCAGACCACTTGTAATAGATGGCTAATTCCAGCATTAATTAGTCCTTGGTCATTACCAAATGATTGCTGATTCTGTTTGCTTGCATGATCTATGAAGTCCAAAAAGGCACATTAAAGAAGAGAATAAACATTCAAGAGCTAGAATTTAAAAGAAAGAAAAGTGAGGGGCGGGAGGAGGGAAGGTGGCCAGTCCGGAGAGTGCGGAGGGAAAACAAGGGGAACACCTACACTTGCAGCCAAGGCGTCCAGCCCTCAGGGACTTCCTGTTATCCATCAAAAGGTACATTTGTTAACTAAAACTTCTATGAAAATATTGAAACACAAAAAAGAGCCTTTCCAAAAGGTTTTAGGTTTTAATGGATTGGGGCTAGATGATAAATTTTGCAGTGTACAGTACTCATAGCATTTTTGTAACTTTAGCTTCTTTTTTTAATACATCTGCATCTCTGAGATAAAACTCAGAACTGCAATCTGGATTTTCAGTAGATCTTTGGTGCTAATTACTAAGCATTTCCCAGGAACCTCAGAGAGCCCCACATTTCCCAACCCCATCCTCAACCTTCTCAGTTACCCAGACACAAACAGCCCATGAGGGGTGCCCTCCTGGGACAGGACCTCCAAACAGCCGTGCCTGACCCTTCCCAATAAATGTCTCCGGTGGTTCAGAGCAGAGGCTTTGGAATCTAATGAACTTAGATTTGAATCGATCCAGGTTAAATTACTGTGGTTTCTTTCCTGTCTATACAGTGAGCACACAAGCTGGGCTCTTGTGTGGCCCCGGTTCAGAGAGGCAAGGTGAATCACGGTCAGACCTCATGACCGTTCTTGCATTCCTGTTGGCTCCCCCGGACCTCCAGGCCTGGTTCTGAAAATGGCACTCTGGACAAGATGGGCACCAGCTTTTTGTAGATGTCATGGAGCTAATACTCCAGGGAAAGAGAGCAGAGTAAACAAAGAACGTGGTGGTGGGGTGCAGTGAGGGGAATGAGTTCCAACAGCTGATCTCTGAACGATAGCGGTCAGGGTTAGAAGTTTGGATTTTATTCTAACTCTGAACAGAAGGTGTTTTAGGGTTTTAAGCAGGGAGGTGGTGATCTGCTTTCTACTTTCAGATGATCTGTCTGACTGCCTAGCGGAGCCTAGATAACAAGGAGGGAGAGGGGCACGGAAGCTCTGGGGAAAAGATGGTGGAGTCTTGGGTTAGCTGGGAGCCATGGAGATGGGAGAGAGGATTTTCAATGTATCATAGAGGTAGGGCCAGAGGGACATGCCATTGGATTAGCTATGGGGTGGGGTGAGGAAATGATGACTATCAAAGATAATTCTTAAGTTTTTGGCCTAACTGGGCAGGGGTGCCATTTATTAAGATGAGGAAGACCCACCGGGGAAGGAATGGGTTTGGACAGGGAAACTGGGAGTTGGCTTTGGACAAGTTGAGTCTGAGAATCCCATTACTCATCCCCATTGGAGGTGTCAGGTATACAGTTGGCTGTGGGTTTGTAGCTCTGGGGAGAAGCCAGCTTTTCAGAGCTCTGAACATGATAAGCAAGGCCAAGTGAGGGTAGTGTCCCAGTTCAGTCTCCTTCCAAATGCATGATTGTGTTTCCTTCCTACTCCCCTCCACCCCCGCCATGTAATGATCCATCTCTCCCAACCTCCTTACATTCATTCCCTTTCTTTTCTTGGGCCCGTGTTAGGAAACCCAAGTCAGGGATTTTTACTGTTGGCTTTGAGCATGAGAATAAAAATGCAGACAAGCAAGAAAATTCCCACCGTCTTCAGTGCCTCTTTGGTACAGGATCCTCCATTGGGGTTGCTCTACACTGTGAATGGTTCACCCACGTACCCCGATGGTCCAGAACTTTCAGCTCTCTTTTTCTCCGCTCAACATGGCAGCACCTGTCTTGGCTTGTCCTTTATGCCTTGGCTGTGGCTCTAAGACCCTTCCTCCAGAGCCTAGATTCGCCTACTAGAAAAGTAGTGGAATGTTTTCTTGCTGATTCACACACTGACTGTAGATGCCATGAAGGAAGGATGATAACTACGGATGGTCCCCATCACCCAGCAGTGCTCTTGCAACTTGCCTCCCCTCCCTTGCCTCCCAGAAAGGGGTCTCCTGGAAGCCTTGGGAGAGCCCTGTCCCAGATGGGTGTCCCTCACTGGGATGCCTGGCTTCAGGGAGATGGGCCCCCTCCCAGGCTACAAACTAGAACAGGCACTCACAGCCTGCTCCTTTGGGGCCCCATTTCCCCTGAGATGGGTGAGGCCCTGGCCCTGGACAGGAGTGACAATGCATGTTAATTAGCACTGTGCAGAGCTGTCATCAGGAAGCCAGAAGCCACATGGTCCCAACCTGGTTTGGGGTTGGCACAGCAAATTCAAACCAGCTGGCCTTTGTTTGGAAATGCCCTGGGAGGGCCCTGCCCCTTTTCTGGACAACAGAAGGGCTGGCATTTCCTTACCCAGAGCATGCTTTTAGACAGAAGGTTTCACAAACACTGTAGCAAGTGCTGCGTGGTATCTGGCTTCAGGGGCACACGTACCCTTCTCTAGTTTGTTGGCAAGTAGGACACGCCATGAGCTTAGTTATAAGGGTCCTTATGTGAAGGCAGAGGGAGGAAACATGAATTTTGTCCATCCAGTGTTCCCCTTATTAAAATCCTCCCAAAGCTCCCTGCCTGATAAAGGAGGTTAAAGTCTAAACTGCTTCCCAAGGTCTTGTGGGACAGGCTGCTCATCTCTGATTTATAGCATCTGATTTCCAGCTCCTCTCCCCCAGCTTCCTCCAGCCATTCCGAGCTCTTTTCAGCTTCTAGAGGAAGCCCGACTCTCACCATGGGCCTTCACTCCCACTTTGTGGGATACATAGCTCCTCTAGCTACCTGGCCCTCATCCCTTAGGGGTCAACTGCCCTGACCCTTCCTCAGGGTAGCTGGGTTGGATAGACTGTCCCTGCTGTGATTATCAGCATCATATTCATTGTGCTACTTTGCAGTAGTCTGTTTACTCAGACCTGCCAGGCCCCCGGAGGCAGGCGCAGTGCTTACCTTGTTAATCCCTGTTTCTCCAGTGCTGGGCCCCAGGAAACCTTTCCATAAGTGAATGAAAGCCCCTCGCTACCCCACCAGGGATCCAGACCTTGCTCAATGCATGCCTTCCCTTCTCACAGCTCTTAACCCAGGGCGAAGCCAACGGGACCCCGCACGAAAGAGGAACTAAAGATCAAAACGGTGTCCCCATCTGGGAGATGATAGCATGTTTAGGACTTTTAACGTTACCGAGAAACCATGTCAACCCAGCATATTGAAAAGGCAGGTCTGGTAACCACATGAGGGGTGTGAGCTGGAGTTTCCACCTCAAACACACAAAGGGCAAAAAAATTCCGGGGGAGCAAAAGGCACAGTTGAAGAGACCCCTACGCGTGGGTGACCTTCGCTGTTTGCTGCCTGATACCTGCGGGAATGTGGGCGAAACCCGTCTCTCATCTGCCTCCGGCATCTTACCTTGCGAGTGGGCATCATATCTGCTTCCTCGTGTTCTCAAGAACAAATGGGACGAAGTGTATCCACTGTTCAGCAGATGTTGTGCCCCTTCAAGTTAAACATAGCTGTTGTTAGGTATTTAAAAAGAGAGAGAGAGAGAGAGGTGGCCTTTACATTTTGTGGTTCATAGTTTTCCTATTGGAAATAAACACACTGAAGTAAAAAAAAAAAAAAAAAAAAAGTTCCAGGATGGTATGTAAAGAGGAGCCCCCCGCCGTTTCTGCCAGAAAAGGTGTAGATGTATGTGTAAGTGTATGTGTCCACATGTATGTATTGAAACAAATTTGGGAGGACGTTCTCTAAAGGGTTAGCAAGGGGCTTCCACGGAGAGGTGGCTTTCTGGTTGACCTTACTATGATTCCTTTTGCCTGATTATATTTTCAGTCCCGTGAACAGGTGACTCGTGAAGTGGGTGATGGTAAAGAGGAGATACAATGTTTAAAAAGGATAGGGAAAGAAACAAAAGAAGTTAAGCAGAGGCCAAGAAGGCGTGGCATATGCAGGCTCTGCCATTGTCCGTCTTTCTGTTACTAAACTTGGTTCTCCCTTGGCAGGATTTTTCACTCAGATCTCCACCTTGGCCGACGTGCAGGAAAATGTCATGGAGTACCTACACGTCCTCAGCCGGCCCAAAGTCATCGACCAGGAGCACGACGTGGTATGGACTGAAGCTTACATCGACAGCACTGTGAGTCCTCAGGGGTCGCTGGGGGTGGCCTGAGGGTTGTCCTGTGTTCATTCCAGAAGACAGTGTTAACCCTAAAAACAAAAATGTCAGTTATTTTTCCTTAGCAAAAATGGGTTTATTCAGGAATAGCAGAGAATTGCAATCCAGGACAGGCAAGCTACAGCAAAACCATAGGCAAATCCAACAAACGAAAGAGAGGACTATTTTATGGAGAAGACGGAGAAAGTTGGAAGGGGCTGTTTTGAACAAAAACCCAGTTCAAGAGTTCAAGATGATGATGGTTTCCGGTGGGCTGAGTTGCAAGGGTGATTGATTTCTTGTAGAAGCCGCAATGTACATCTTTTCCTGTTGGGGCCTGTAACTGATGCTTCTTTCCCGTTGAACATTCTTCCACTGGGTCTGTCCTTGACAGAGCTGCTCACTGGCCTCCCTTCTGGTCTTCACTTTAGTGAGGTTTCCCTTTCCTGATTTTTCAATGGCATTTCTGTCACTCTTCTTCCATGATAGGGCCCAATGACATTTTCCCTTTGTGGTGCCGTTTGTGTTGGTCTTCTCGACAAGCAAGTTCAGTAAAAAAATCACAGTATCAGAATGTAGCTGGCACTTCTGGAAGGAGTTCGGTGGGCAGAGGCAAGTCCCTCTTTTACCGCGTCTTCTCTAGTTACTTTGCTTTCCTCCTTGGGTCCAGGTTCTGCCGGGACACAAGTCGTGATTGTGGTCACGTTAGAGTCCGTCCTCACCCTCTGGGATGCCCGCTCCTGGTGGTGAATCTTGGGGGCTCCGCTTTCGGGAGGGTAACCAAAGCTCGGCTCCTGCAGCGAGCGGGAGCCGCGGTAAAGGCCGGCAGGTGCACTTTCTTCCCACAGACAAGCGAGAGTGTGCTCCCGCGGTGGTGATATCCGCACGGCACTGCTGTTGGAAGTCTGGCCATGGGCTCATTCTAACTCCGACTTCCAAGCAAAAGAATCTATTGCTGAATTAGCGTAGAAGTCGCTTTGCCAATCATCCTGCGATGGCTCAATGGCCGGGTTTCTTGTGTGATTTCAGGGTGATTTTTCATAGTGATAATGAGTCTGATGGGAGTGGCGTTTTTCATTTATTGATTGTAAATGTTCTCACTGGGCCTCTCTCCCATCGTTTTTGTTGGGATTAACATCACATTAATCACTGTAACCCAGACACAGCTGTCCTCCGGAGTGATCTCAATGGCTGCGGTGGGCCGGCTTTTCTCTTACTGGGCTTTCTCACTCTGGCTGCAGTTCTGGCAGCTGCAGGCAAACGCAGGGCGGGAACAGCATATGGGAACCCATCTTGGAGGCCACCGCAGCTGCCTGCCTCACCCACCTTGGCCTAACTAAAGGACATGATGGGACTCCGGAAATAGGAACTGGTCAGTCACCCTGCATAGAGATGGATGTTAAGCTGAAAAACCCTCTCTGGTTGCCAGGGAGACCTGGGGCTCTCGTCGTTTTCACAGTCTGTCCCCGGGCTTGTTTAGAAGCAGGGCAACAAAATAACCATAATTCCTGTGGGCATCAGCTACGAGTCACAGGCATAGCCTTGGCATGGGTGGGTTCCCCTCTTCCTGCGTGTGGGTGAGTAAGGAAGGAAAGGCAGGTAGGAAGAAAAGCAGCAGGACTGGGGCTAAGAAGCGAGCCTGTCACCCAGTGGTTTGTGTGCAAACCCTAAACGACCGCTTTGATCAAGCGTTCTATTTGTTTCATCAATTTAAAACCTATAAAACAGAGCGTCTGTGATTAAAACACACCTGGAGAGACAGGTGTGTTTTAGGAGATCCAAGAAAAAGGATCCAACTGCATAGAGAAATTCAGTAGAGATAACGGTGGCTTCTCCAGTCTGTGGGGTTAGTGTGGTCTTCGTAACAGATGCTTTTGAGAAAACTAGGTAGCCATTTAGAAAAAAATAAAATGAGTTCTAGTCATCGGGCCATAGCCAAGAAAGAAATCCAAGTGGATCTGTAAAAAATGAAACCATAGAAGCACTAGAACAAAAACCTCTATGACCTGGATTCAGAGAAAACCTTTCTAACAACGACTCTAAAATCCAGAGGCAATGAAAAGACTAATAAGTTTGACTACGTAATGGCAAAACAAAATGAAAACCAACTTTATCAGTCAAAATTCACGATAAGCAAAGTCAAAGGCACAGGGTAACGTGGGAGGAAATATTGGCAACGCAGAGCACACAGAAACCATTAATAATCTTAATACACAAAGACCTTTTCAAAATTGAGGGCAAAACCTTAGAATGCCTGTAGAAAAAGCAAAAGACATGAGCAGACCATTCACAAAAATAATAAAAATGGCTTTCGACAAATGAAAGATGTATAGCTTCACTCGTAGAAAGAGAAGAAAAATGAAAATTATACTCTAGTAAAATACGATTTCACACCTATCAGAGTGGCAAAAATTAGAAGCCTATCCATACACACTATATACTCTGTTGGTAAGGCTATGGGGAAAAGAACACCCATAGACACGTGTGGGAAGACAGAATGGGACAATCTCTACGAAGGGCAGTTTGCATGTACGCTTTGATCCAGCAACTCCACATGTAGGGATGAACTCTGCAGTCAAATGCTCTACCACTGAGCTACCCCCATAGGGATGAACTCTGAAGATGAATCTCCGACAGTTGGAAAATACAGATGATACAACGGGTCTGCTCATTACAGAAATGCATGTCCTTTCAAAATACTGAAAGTTACCTAAATACACAAACATAACAGAGAGATCATGATAAAACTGTGGTACACACACATCATGGATCTTACTGTAAAAGAAGGAATGAGGATGACGTATTACTACTGGTTGATATAGAATGATTTCCAGGATGTATTGCTAAGGAGGGGGAACAAAATGGAAGAGTATTAATAGAATGCCACTTTTTGTGTAAGAAAGAAGAGGAACTCAAGATATGCATGTACCTGCTTCTTTTTACGAAAAGGAGCACAGCCAGGAGACACTGGAAACCAATAGAATCCCTTACCTATGAGAAGTAGGAGGAAGAACGGAGGAGGAGATAGTGAAGGACATGGGACGTCTCTGGGTAGACCTTTTTGGATAGTTTGGACTTTTTGAAAGCAGCTTCATGTTCTATGCATGCAAAAATTAAAATCACTAAGAACAGGGGGCAAAACCCATAGTGAATGCAAACAGAACCAAATGAATCTGATGGCATTTCAGATGAACTATAAAAATTATCAAGAAAGGGAGAAAAAACAGTGTATATCTTGAATATAACCATGATGCCCTATATTAAAGCTCAAACATAGTTCTTTGACTATTCTTCGTCTAGGTGGGAGAGAGGATGGGAAATAATTTTAAACTCCTTTTGGTGTCATTTGGAGTTCTATGGGTCCAGCCATTCTGAATCAGTTTTGCAAGCATGGTAGAATTGAGCAAAGTCATAAATGAGGCAGACAAGGCCGGCACCCATGGGATGAGACTAGGTCAGAGGTGTCAGAATGAAACCCCAACTAGGTCCTTTGAAAGGGCCCAGAAGCAGTGGTGCCCCAGTAACAATGAGCACATCTAGAACCCAGAGCCCAGCTTCTAAAAACATTCCCCACCAACAGAAACCAGGGTTCCTTAGAGAAATTGCTAATTCCAGGGCTTGGGCTGGGAAGGTGCCCCCTCTCTGCCCCCCCAAAATCCCCCCAAAACCTGGAATATTTTAACCCACTGAGCCACCCAGGCACCCAAAAACTTTGAATATTTTATGCCAGAAACTAAGAAGTGCCAAAAACAACAATGAGGTCATACCAAAGGAGTCAGTATGAAGGGGCCCTTACTGGTCAACTCTGGGACAGTAATGGGTTACAGCCTGTGGAATAAAACAGAAATCCATGTGTTCTTGCCGATAGTGAGCAGATCAACACATGTCAAAGAGATGAACTAAAGAGATGATGAGATGGGTGGGCAGGGTTGCAGTTGACAGCAGGCTTCTGACTAGTCAATGTGAGGAGAGTCATGGAAATGGAAAAATCACCACTTTTTAAGCAGTTTGGGAAAGACTGGTTAGGACAAAGTTCATCAGTAGATGCTCAACTAACAGGGAGATTTGGTACAGGGTATTTTCATGGTCTCAAAGATCTTCCCCAAAGATCTCTGACTAGTTCTCAGGGGAAAAAGTAGTGTCTCCCCAGTGGAAGAATCCAGACAAAATCTAGAGTGGGTCCTCAAAATCAGTGTCACGGATGGGAAGCAGATGGGCATGGTATGCTTTTGGAGAAGGACGTGGCCAACTTACAGAGGGTTCTGGCTGGGATGCGTAACCTGAAGGTCATGGTGAAGGACGGTCATGGAAGAAGATAAAGCTTGGTATTAATAGGTTGTCTTGCCTTAGATAACGTTAATCACTTGAATCGATTGTTTTAGATTTACTAAATTACATACACACATGCACATGTATGTACGTATGCATGTTTACATTTGGAGGGACGTTTAGAGCTAAGGAGCTCCCATCCCTACTCCAGCTTTTGCACTAAAGAATTCTCAACAGCAGAGGCAACATAGAGATCTGGGAGCAACTCTGGACATGAAGTTTTAGGGAAAATGTCTTTGAACAGCCTTGTGCTTTATCTTCAATACTTTATGAAGTTTACCTTCTGTTCCATAATCATCTTTCCTTACTTTAAAATGAAATAATGCTTTTAAGTGGTCCGTAATTGAGTAAAAGGGTATGTCAAGATAACAGAGCTCATTTATTCCACCTCTTTGAGAATCCTTTGATAGAAATCCTTTGACATAAAACTAGCCCCCCAGAATCTGTCCTTGAAATGAATGATCGCTCAGCACCTCATTTCCAGCTTCTGTTGTATCTTTGCAAATAGCCCTGATAAATAAATCCCCTAGTAAAATGTTCTGAGAGCCCCCTCTCCTCTTGGTGGTGCTGAGAAACCTGCTGGTTTGGGGCGGACTCTGGGGTTTCCCTCCATCTTCTTTCTAGGCCTGTTCAGTGAGGACAGGCAGTTGCTGCTCCAACAGATCCTTCTCTGGCCAGGAAGCAAGAATCTTTCCAAAGTCTTTATCTATAAATAAATAAATGTATGTATATATGTATGTATGTATGTATGTATGTTTGCATTTACGTGGGCCTGGATTCTGCCAGGTCAAGGACAAAAGCCCTCTGTTGTTTCTGCGGGCTTAAAATAGGATTTGTATGCCCACCAACATTGGAACCCCCCCACAACATGAATGGGGGAAAGGGATCAGCAATTGCAAATTTATGACCATCTTGATGCATTCTGGAAAGTCCCAAGCCAGCATTGCCCTAATGTGTTCCACCTTGAAATAATGAAAGAGACCAAATTGAGAAGCATTTGACATTGGGACTGGTGACCCCATTTTCATAATGTCTTGGTTTAGCGATGTCAGCTTTGGATTTTTTATTATTATTATTGAAGCATTTATAACCTACCTTAGTTTATTAACTGATAGCATTGAATTTAGAGTTAGGGCCGCTTCCGTTTGAATTCCATGTCTATGCCCTACTAGCTATGTGACCATAAGCAAGTCACTTAACTTCTCTGAGTGTTCTTTTCTGCATTTACAAAACGGAGATAAAACCTGCCTTCCAGGGTTGACATTAAGGATTAAATGTCTGCATGGTGAGAGCACAGTAAATAATGCCTGTCACCCTTGCCAACCCTCAGGAAGTCGGTGGGAAGTTTTCTCCTTGGCTGTGGGGAGTTTTGGGAATCTTCTCCTTTTTTGGGCTGGATTTCGCACGGTGACTACACCATGGCTTATACCACTTTGATACTAGAATCTGGCACTTAGGTATAATGAGTACCTTGGAAGCACTCACTAGTTGTCTAGAGATGCGCTTTAGTCCTTTGGAATCCATTTTGCGGTAATCACCTGTTGTGGGCGGAGCACTAAAGTCTGGGGCTGGTACCTAGTGTCCCCAAGAAGGACGGCTGCACCATCCAGGCAGAGCTCCCGTAGCCTCACAGACTGCCCAAGGCAAGGCATACATGGTAGGAGCCCTCTTAACTACCTGCCATCTGAAGGACTTGGTGCCCTCCCTTTGCCTTGACACAGTTCGTGCCGATTGCCCAAAGCACCCTAGAGGTTGGATCCAGAAGGCCATGCTGGTACCCCGAGTTGATGTACACGTACTGTGCCAGGTTGAAGTGTGAACTTACTCAAAGTTAGTTGTCTTCATACTTAGACTTCCCAAGCCTGTTGATGCCTGTTGTGATTTTATCATAATTGTATAATTAATTAAATATTACTGAAACCAATAACTTAGGAGTGTTAAAAGAAAGCTGTTACTTCTGGGGATATGTAAATGAATGCATTGGAAAAACTCTAAAGAAAATTGCTAAAAATTTACCAGTATGTTAACTATGGGCAAAGCATCTGTAAGGCTGGGGAGCACAGCTTTCCGTGCATTCAGAAGAAATTTATATTTTGCCTGCCTGCCTTCCTTCCTTCCTTCCTTTCTTTTTGGTAAGGGTGGTTTACCTAGATTTGTTTGTTCCATCTTAGGTTGATGGGGAATTCTGGTGGCTGGCTTAGTATCTGCTTCTTGTCTTATTGCCTCTTGGTGGCCTCTGGGAGCTGGGAGCTCTGTGGACAATGACCTTACCAAAAGACCCTCAGCTCAGAGCCTTGCAAGGCCACACTGGAGTTCTCTGCAGCTCAGGGACCTTTTCCAGGCTCCTTCAGATTGTTGGCAGAATTCAGTCCCTTGTAGTTGTAGGACTGAGGTCCCCATTTTCTTGTGTGCTATCACCTAGGGATTGCTCTCAGCTCCTAGAACTGAAAGTTCCTGCCACATGGCCAATGATAGGCAGTCATGCAGGACTGTTTGCTTTCTTCCAGACCAGCAAGAGTGCATCCCTCTAAAGCTTTGCCTGCTTTTGAAAGCTTCTGATTAGGTCAGGCCCACCCGAGATATTCTCTCTTTTAATTAACTCAGTTAAGTGATAGTAACCTAATCATGCTAGTGATATCCCATGCTACTCATAGTCAAGGGGAGGGGAGTGTAAGGGTCATGTACCTACTGAGGCAGACATCTTGGGAGCCCTTTTAGAATCCTGCCTATTACAACAGCTTCTGTCCATGCGCTGTGGTCTGAGAGGGAAAGATAATGCCAGAAGGGAACACAAGCACCACCTCCTGCTCCTTGCCAACTCTCCCTTGAGAGCAAGTCTCAGGGCAGCCATTCCTGTTCAGCATAACACTGTTGCTTACCGCTGGTGTCTCTAGGAGCCTGCTTCTATTTGTGACATTGTAGTCTGAAAGTGGCTTTATTTCTGGGAATCAGAAGACTTGTGACCCTGCTGGTGTAAGTCGTTTCTACCAACTGCTAAGGGATTAGGTATTCATCAGTTATCTAGTAAATGTAGAGGCTTGATTCCACAAGCGGGCTTAACATGGTCTGAGAAGCCTTCTTTCTTTTTAATCATCTGGTGGTTAAGGCGAAAGGAATTCCTGTTTGCTTGACTCATCCAAGTACTAACCTGGCCCGACCCTGCTTAGCTTCCGAGATCAGACGAGATTGGGCGCGTTCATCAGTCATTATGGCTGAAGATCCAGCAGCAACAAATACAATTATATAATTGATTTAATACTTAAATGAATAGCTTGAAATGACCCTGAGTATGGGACTTTCCCTTTTTATGAATTACATATTGATTCATACGTTTCTGGGTCTGGGCAAGCTCAAGATAAAAGTTTGTAAAGGCCAAATACAGAGTCTGGCACGGGAGTCAAAGATTGCGTTTCACTAAGCCTGATCTAGACTTGGGACTGACAAAATTTTCCTTTCAGGGCCCACCCTCCCTGCCCATTACTACCAGTCTGATTAAATATTCTGCTTCCTGCCTGGCTGTTCTATTCAATTTGCTTTCCTGGTGAAGCCCAAATAAATGAATTAATGTTAACAACGTTAATTATGTTTAATCTAATAAGATCTCGTGTATTAATTGACAAAACAGCAAACACCAGAATTCTGAAATTCATGGGCTTCTTATCTGAATACAAGTTGTGCACAGTCATTATCTCTTAGGTGCAGAGCAAAAAATCATTAACAATGGAATTTGTTCCATTTTGTAAGCAAATGGCGTGTGCTTTCCAGTTGGGATTTAATCATCTCTGGAATGCTCTCCAGCTTGCTGTGCAGGGTAGAACCTGTATTAAACCAAGGAAGCATCAGCATCCCTGATCAGCCCCTCCAGGGGGGTTTACACAGACCATGGTGACACACAGAAGGGAAGCAAAGAAGTCTTTTAGAAACAGTGGGAATGTGACCATTTAAAATAATGAGAATTCATTACCAAGCCCACTGCCCCTCCCTGTTGCTGGTAATGCAATTCGGAATGCAATTTGCAGGAACTTTCAAACCAATTTAGTTGCATTTGCAAATTGGACATGTATCCTTCCTCCTCACCCCCCACCAAGTCCAACTTGGAGAAAATGCTTTGCATTTGATGAATTGCACATTTGTTTCGGTTTCCCACCTAGGAATGGTACCTAGGTGGTTTAGGAGTCCTTTGGGTGATTGCTTTAAGCTACAACATCTTACTGCCTAGAAGCAATTACTCAGGGGGTCGAAGCCATCATAAGGAAGTTGTCCGGGCTTGGAAACTGAATTTACAGTATTTTTCCCAAGACACCGCTGCATATCAAAGAAGTTCAAATCGTCAAAACAAAAGACACACGTATAGAGAAACAAACCATCCTGCTGGGTCGTGGAACAGAGAATGCCATCTGCATTACATGGCATGGAGGAAACTGATTACGTTGGGACCTCTATTTCATAGCAGATGGGTTCATTAAATTTAATAGCCTCCAGAGCCTTTAGAAACCGTGTTAAAAACATGTGGAGCATGCTGTGACACTTCACTTCTGCCCCTACAGTCATTATAACTCTGGCACAGACTATAAATATTATAGTACTTTATTTCCATCGAAACAGATTACTATTATAATTATATATATGTGTGTGTGTGTGTGTGTGTATATATATATATATATATATATATATATATATATATATATATATATTTTTTTTTTTTTTTGCCAGGAGATTGACATTAAAGAGAATGTATTCCTGATTTCTGGCACCACTTACATTTATCCAAATATTTTCCTTTTCTATTTGATTCTAGATTCTCTATTAAATATGGGGGTTTTTTTAGCTCAACTTTTTTTTTTCCTTTGAGTTCATGTTGTAAAACTATGAATTGAAAGTATTAAAGTATCTTCAGGAGAGATATTCTAATACATTACGGATGACTATCAGCTAATAGAAAAGCTTAGGGCTGAAAATGAAAAAAAAATTAGATTCCAGGTTTTTTGTTGTTGTTGTTGTTTTAGATTTTTAGATTTATGGTGGTTTCTGCTATTATGGTGTAATCATTTGTAACTGTCTCTAATGAAAGAAAAAAGCCTCTAGAAATAGATAAGACCTTATAGAAATGGATAAGAACATTAAGGATCCTGAATAATCATTTAGCATAATGGATTATTCAGGATTCTTTGTTTACAAGTGACAGCACTCAGTTCAGAGTAGTAAAGGTCAGAATATCTATGTAGTTCTGGTTGAGGCATGACTAGCTTCGGGAATCACTCCCATGTTATCAACTTCCAATTAATCCTATGAGTTCCTTGATTTCTTGGCTTCCGTTCCCAGGCAGGCGGGTTCCCACTCTATAGTGTGGCAAACATGACCTCAACCACCCACCCGCTTTTATTGCTTTAGACCCTTGATTTCTCCCTTTCTCTTCCAGCACCTGTATCAAATCCATAGTAGTCCCGTTAGGCTTGCAGCCCCGTACTGAGAGGTGAGGCAGAGCTAAATGACGGCTGGAATCTCACAGAGCAGGGAAGAAACCAGTTCCAAAGGTTGATACCTGGAGGGCTGCAAGGTCACAGAGCCCTCCATAGAGCTTGTTTACAGAACCCAGACCTAATCCATGCCCAAGACTATGTATTCCATCAGTATAGTATTCATTATGGTACCATGTTTTTAAGCAATAGCGCTCTTTATCTAGTGAAATGTTTCCATGGACACTTGGTGTATGAAGCATACAGAAGCAGAGCTACTCTGATGGATGTGGGGAGTGGGGGCATGGAGCCCCGGTCGCTTGGTCACCTCCAGAATGAATAGGGAAGCTCTGCAGCACTTTTTTGCTTCCCCTTGGCATTGTAGAGGAGCTTAGATAATATTCTCAGTAAACAGTGAGTTAACCTCTGAGAATGGTAAAATGGGTTTTTCGGTTCTGGGTTATCTGCTATGCCCTTACATTTATAGCAAGGTAATGGGTTGGGTCCATTTAGGAAAGATGGTTACGGGGATTGGGAGGTTGTGTCCATGATTGTATTAGAAAGCCAAATTGCATGTGCTTTTACCCTCCGATATCTGTACTTTTTATATTCTCTGGAGACCAGTTTTCTTGGCAACCCTCATTCCTGAAACATGGTCTCCTCCAAGTCCTGCTTAACATGGTGTCCCAATTCAAAGCTAACAGAGATGAACTCAGTGTCTGTGAATCTGAGTTCAGTTCTGAGCAAAGTTCGTAATTTACTCTAGCCCACCATCCCACTGAGGTTAGATGTATACCACTTAGCCAATCAGCTGCGGCTGGGGAAGGGTCGTGTGATGGGGACAGGTTAGCCAGGGCTGTGGATCACAGATTCAGTAAGAAAGAGGTAGGAGCAGGAGGCAATGACCGGAGTCTAGAGGAGGTGACGCTTCTAGACCTCTGTCTCTCTATCCAAGGCTTCTATAAATTGCATCCCTAGCTAGCTTCTAATAATAACTCTTTGGACCATGGCTTCCTGTTCACTCCAGCTGCTCCAACGAGTATCCCCCAGTCCTCTCCCTGCCTCCTACATCTTGACATTGCCCCTTCTTCAGCCACCCATCTGCTACACAGGAGATAGGAATTCCTCTCCCTTGTGCCTTCAGAGAGCGGAGGGAGGTATTTTGGCCACCACAACTAAATCTGTGCTGGTTTTTTTTTCCTCCCTTAATGGCCCAGATATTTGGGCAACTTAGATTCTCAGAGCTGATTTCTCATGCTCTGACCTGGTTTAAACTAAAATGAATGCATTCCTCTTATTACCAGCATGAAGAACAATTAAAATAATCCCCAAAAATCAGCCTGTGGTTTGATATCAGCTGCCAGTTTCTCTTCTCTTGCTGTACACAGAATTTTCTCCATGTAAAAGATGTAATTCTCCTACTCTGATTCCATGAGGATTGCTGTGCCAACTATAAATGGATGGTCCGTGAGACCATGGCTCAAAGATACTATAGATGAGAGTGTTTCACCTAACTGGGCTCTTCAGCTGCTTCCATTGAAACATGGCAGAGGACCATTCTTTTGCCTCCGCTTGGCTTTCAAAGATCATTCCTTCCTGGTTTTTCACACCTGCTGTGAGTCATATAACAACCGGAGGCTCCTTCATCATGATTCTGCTGATGGTATGCACTACTGTTAACTATCCAGACCAAGCAGGGTGCTCAGTGCCTTGAGGGAAGTTCTCTCTTGTTCTGAACAAATAAAGGAAAATCAAAGACATGGTTTATTCGGGCAAAAGGAACATGTTTTCAAATCAATTTCCATTATGTTTACTCAAAAAATCTGGAACATCAACATTTTTGCTGGTTGATGGAAACGATTAAACACTCTTGTAACTGATTTCTCCTGTGAGGTGATGAGACTGACAGTGACCTAAGAGGGAACAGGCACAGGTGTTCATCTCTCTCGTTCTCACTTAGCACACTGGTATGGGGCATTGGTTTCCAGTTGTGAAAGATCCTTCCTCTGAGGACGGAGTCAAATAAACTGCTTGTTCATTCGTTCACCTCCAGTGGCATTCTAAGAAGGGACCCAGGGACAGGACTGGCCTCACACCTTACAGGACCATTTGATCACCTGACCCCTGTTCACCTCTCAGTCTTCCCTTTCAACCTGGCTTTTTTCCATTCAGTCCAGACTCATGTGACCCACAAATTCATAGTCTTAAAGATTTTTATCATACTTAACCACTGCACATACTCCCTCCACAAGAAGCAGCCTCTTCCTCCCACCGCATCTTGGAGCCTCTGGGCTTATGTTTGCCTTCAGTTCCATGACTGTCTCCTCTGCAAAGCGCCCCCTGATCTCCTCAGATCCATCCCCCAGTTTTGAACCAGGCTCTCGTGATATGCTCTTAAAGCATTTAGCACAATCCTAGAATCTTGTGCTATATCAAAAATTCCATTTTAAAAAATTGCATTTTTTTCATCTCACTGAACTATAAACTCCTTAAGGAAATAGATGATATTTGTTCTTTGATATCCGCAGTACAGCACTGGGGACATAGTAGGCGCTCAAGAAAGATTCGGCTGTATGAGTCCCATAGAATCAGACCTCTCAAAGCTGGAAAGCATCTGACAATTCTTTGCTTTCTAGATGTTAGGTAAGAACGGCATCATCTCCAACATTTCATTGAGTATGCTTCACACTTGCTCAAGGCCGTGTTTGTTATATAAATAAGTGGATTCACCTTCACCGTATGACTGGGATTCTCATTCAGGTACTCAACACCACCAACCCAAGGAACCATTCACCACATACATCAAAGAGGTCTGAAGTCGTGTGTCCATGCTTTGGGGAGCTAGGGTGATGACATTCTGAAATGGAAAGCTGGTTTAATATCAGCCACCGCGTTGTTAAGATAAAATCTATCATAGGTTGGCTATATACATTTCTTTGCCACAGAACTCACCTTACTCTTAAAATCAAGGAAAGTTTTTTAAAAGGCTTTGGCACTGTCAGAATCCTCTCTGGTTGCTGGGCATGTAATGGGCATTCCTGAAATCCTTAAAAAGAATCCTTTACATTTGTTTTTCATTTCCTGGCTTTCAATGTGCTTTCCTAATATTGCCTCTAAGTATCTTACCATGTGCAACAGAGCCCCACCATTGCTGGCCACTCTCCCTCCGTCTCGACACACCAGCCATGCTGCTTACCCTTTTGTTGCTTGAACATCACCAAACTTTCTCCCGCCCTGGGTCTCTTGAACATGCTTCTCCTTCTGAACTGGCCTCCCTCTCTGCTCCTTTACTGAGGGAGAGGCTCTTTCCCACTCTCTGTGTCTCTGCCAAAATGTCACCTCCCCTGTATATGTTGGCTTTTATCTCTGTTGCCTTCCTTCATAGAAATTATGATCGTTTGTAACTATTACAATTATTTCAGTTAGGCACTCTGAGATTTTCCCCCTCTTTAAATATTCTTCTTAGACGGCCTTCCCAGAAATAGCCTAAGGACTGGCGCAAAGTCTGTCTTGCAGCCTTACATCCTAGTCCTGCGCCTGGCACAGAGTACCACACACTCAGTATTAGCTCCGAGACATGAAGTGTCTTGTTCCTCATCGCACCAGTCTCTTATGACTACGCTCTACAGCTTGTTTCTCCCTCTCTACACTGTATTTCTCCTAAAAAATGTACAATGAGACACTAAGAATTAGGGAAGAAACAGTCCAGAATATTAGCGACAAAGTGGATGGTGGTGCCAAGGAGAGTTTAAAATACTGTCCCCCAAATACAGCTGTCATATTTGTCAAGTTCAGGTCTGAAGCAGCTGGTTTTTACGAATGCCCGCCTTATTTATTCAGGGACAGTCACTGATTTTTAGATGGAGGAACAGGGAACTTTCGAGAGTGAAGCAGATTTCCGCAATGTTCCCTTTCTATGCGTGTTGTTAAAAGCAATAGTTTGGGGAAAGGATTGATTGCTTAAGGCACACTGTTTATACTACATTACTTAGGTCTGATGGAAAAGTTCCTAACGGTGGTTTTCTTGCTAAAGATACGGTCTATGGATGAAGAGTGGAATGTGATTTTTTTTGGTAGGGCATCATCGTAATTTAGGTGGACTCCAGAGAAATTTGATATTGGGAGAGGCTGGGAAAAATAGGCCCGTGGAGCTTCTTTAACGTTAGCATTGAATTCTTCATCAAAATACAAATGCTGTCTGCTTTTAATTACGGTCCTTCTTCAGGCCAAGTTAATTACTCCGGGCCAGACTGGAAAGGAAACTTCCCAGAAAGTCTGATATGATAGAATGGTAGTGTGTTTTCTGAAGAAGATGCTGAGAAATTCTTAATGGATTACTCTTTCAGTATAACTTTTGCAACGGAATACTAAGGGAATGAGAGTGGGGGAAGGACATCGTAGATTTTTCGCAGCTGTTCACCATCATAGCACTTGACAATCTGCTTCTTATTTCGTTTTCTGTTATGTAAAAGCACGGAATTCTCAAGTTAAGAAATATTGATCACTGCATGACAATACATACAGAACAAAACCCGATTGTGTCGAAAAAGCTCACCTTCTAAAGCGAGGTCCTCTGACTCTCTTCATTTTGTTATTAACATGTGTGGGTCTTCTTACTTGGAAAATAATGTGGTTTTGTTAAGCGTCAGTTATTTAAAGGTTAAAATAATCTTAATTTTAACTATTAATATTATTAGGAACAGATTTTCAACCAAGCCCAGCTGAAGGCAAACAAGGACAAACTTGGAAAAGAAAATAAATGGGTGGCTGGGAATGCAGAGACGCACAGAGAGCTGGGTCTTGGCCACAGTGAGTAGGTTCGCAGCGGCCCTTTGCTGTATTGGCAGAACCATACATTTTTGTAAGGTCTGCTGATTTCCCCAGACTTCATGGAATCTAGATCAAGTTTGTCAATTTCGCATTTCTCTTGCGAGGATAATCCAACCTAGGGCTGAATTGGGAGCACTGAGGGTGTGTGGGCTTCGTGGCCCTGGGACCCAGCGGGATGGCTCCTTCTCTGTAGTGTCAGTAAGTAAGAGAGTCTATTCTCTGGCCATCAGTGCTTTGGGAAGCTTCTGAAGCCAGATGTACGGTTATCTAGTTCATTTACCGAATCCCTAAGCTGAGGGTCAGTGTCTATGCTAGGTAACAGGGTATCATTTTCAGGAAATACGGTTTAAGTCCCTGATGTGAACAATCCAAGCCAATGAGGTCATTTCAAATTATTAGGATTTGTTTGTTTGTTTGTTTGTTTTTTAATAGGTATCGGTAGCTTCCCACCTTGAGCAGGAAGGGCCGTATGCCGCCTTTCTCAGGATCTTATTAGCGGGTCACGGTGAAAACAAGTCTTAGACAAATTCTGCCATCCATGCAAACGTTTATTCGCAGCCTGCCCAAAGTCAGCTAAGCATTCTGAAAGCCCAAGGAAGCTGTGGCTCTCTATCCTTTCAGATGTTCCGATGGCATCTTGCCTCAGAACAAACATTATTTGAAGGGGTCAGTTAACCTTCTCTTTGGACTCAGGTGACTCAGAAGCCTGCTGAGCCGCAAGGCCTGGTGCGGGATTTCTCAGGATGGAGGCTGCTGAGTTCCCAAAGCCCTCCGTGGGGCTCTGCGGTCTGCTGAACCCATCCACTTAGAGTGGACACCCACTCACCACTGAAAAATCCTTTCTATCTCTGAGCAACACCAGAGGGTTTGTCAGTTACAGTAACAACCAGTTGTTACTGTAACAACCGGTTGTTACTGTAACTGACAAACCCTCTGGTGTTGCTCAGAGATACATGCGTGTAGCACACATTGCTTTTTGCTTCATACTAGCCAGAGCCTGGACTGCTGATTAAGGCAGCTGACTGCCTTTTAGACATAGATTAAAATCAGCGTAGACTTTTATATCCTATCGTCTATGCTGAAGTCGTTTACAGTAAACTTCCTACCACTAATAGCGTTGTATATCGGTGACCCTTGAACAATGTGGGGTTAGAGGCACCGACCCCTGTGCCGCCATGAATCCACGTATAACTTTTGACTCCGCAAAACTCTAAGGACTACTGGCCCGCTGTTGACCAGAAGCCTTACTTACAACTTAGTTAACATGTATTTTTTTGTGTTGTATGTATTTTGTACTATATTCTCACAATACAATAAACTAAAGAAAAGAAAATATTAATAAGAAAATCATGAGAAAGAGAAGACACAGGACACCTAGGTGACTCAGTCGGTTAGGTGTCTGCCTCCAGTTCAGGTCATGATTCCAGGGTCCTGGGATCGAGTCCCATATCGGGCTCCCTGCTCAGCGGGGAGTGTGCTTTTCCCACTGCCTCTGCTGCTCGCCCTGCTTGTACTCTCTCTCTCTCTTTCTGACAAATAAACGATTTTTTTTAAAAAAAGGAAGAAAAGATACATTTATTGTACTCTACTGTATTTATCAAAAATTTCCATGTATCAGTGGACCCATGTAGCACAAATCCATGTTGTTCAAGCATCAACTGTTCAATCAGGGTTTCTTCCTTGTGAAACGGTAATAATAATGGTGCTGATCTCAGAGACTGTGAAGATGAAAAAACAAAACAGATGATGCTGCTTAACATCATGTCAGGTACATATCAAGTGCTTCACGTAAACGCTCATCCGTTTTATCTAGACGCTCAGACGAGCATTATTTATTCTTCCAGACACAGGGGCTTGTGGAATGAATTCGGCCTTCTTTTTCTGTTAGACTTGCCAAATTCTGACACTCTCCCAAAGAAAGGGGATAGAGAAGGTCATGCACATCTGTTCCTTCCCAGCAGAGGGATGTCCCCGAGTTGCTCCCATTCTTTGCAACCACATTTTCTGCTCTAAGTGGTAGACCCATGTATCCTGTTTGGAAGCTCCATTCCATGCTCTGGAATGAGAAAGGGGAAAAAAAAAAGTCCACAGATGCCCTTGGCCATCACTGTCGCAGATGTGTCTATGGCTGCGTCCTAGAGCAAAAACCAGGTTGAGCGTAATCCCAGGGCTGGAGTCAGCTGCAGTCCCATTCTTGTGCTGTGGCCAGCAGGTGTGAGCCAAGAAGCCTGGGAGGAATGGCTGAGCCGTGAAAGCTCCTGGAGATCTTCAGAAGCATCCACATCAGTGCCTCTGCTGTGCGGTAGGCCAGGCCTCCCCCGCAGCACAGTGAGGATAATGGGTGCCAGAGCCACCGGTGTGGGGCAGTCCCCATGCACCCCACATTGTGCCAAGTGCTTTTGCATCAACGACCAGCGAGTCTTATTGCCTCATTCTCCAAAGGAGGAAGGCAAGGCTTAGGGAGGTTGGGAGGAATTTGCCTGAAGAGTTGGGATAATCAGTGGAACAAAAGGGCTTCAACCCTCATGTGCCTGCCTGGGCGGGATGCCTGTGCTCTCGATGGGGTGCGGGCAGGTGTCTTGCGTATACTTATGTGCTCTGATGATGGGCGCACACCCACCGGGGTGTCTTCCAGAGGGCCCGAGTCTTTAAAGTGCTTGATGTGAGATTAGAAATGGCCTTTCCATTGCCGTCAGCCTGAGTGACATTGCTTCTCCTGAATTTTGAAAAGCTCATGGTATTTGCTTTGAGATACAAAGAACCAGAGCCTGACTTGTCCTGAATCGTGTTTCATAGCACTGGCAGCATGAGATAGGAAACTTGAAATTTTGCGACATGTCTGTCTCACGTGGCCACTTCTCTGTGCTCTATTAAGTGACAGAAGGAAAAACCCAGCTCATCCTACTTATAAAAAAAAAGAAGAAGAAGAAACAGCATTCCTGGGCTTAAAATGAGTACTAACAATTCTATTTGATGGGCTTTTAAATACCCTGGAATTTACATTTTAAATGTGTTACGCATCACAAAAGGATTTCCATAGTGTTATCACAGCAAACACTGTAATCACATCCTATAATTTATATCACTCCAACTGCCTGCTGTCAAAAATCATAATACGCTGTTGCTGATTGGCACATGGCTTCTCTCCTGAAGGAAATTAAGGGTCCTGAATCAAACTCCTTGGGGGCATTTTTGATAACTTTGTATGGAAAGTCTGGCCACCTTGATGGGTAGTCAGGTGAGTCAAGCAGTGGGTTAATAAGAAGATCTAAACCTCAAACACGAAATTGAACAAGCCAACGCGTCCCCAGGGCAAGCCACCTCAGAGAGCTCTATGTGTGGATCCCAAGGAAGCTGAGCGATCTGGGAGCCCCTGCACTGCCGGGAGCAGCAGGACCTGTGGCTCCTGCTGGAGGCCTTCCAAGAGGTGGTGCAATTAACCTTGGGATTCAGAGACCTTGCCTGTGTCCAAACCTTTGCTCCCATTCTGCTTTGGATAGGGCCCGAAGGGAAAGTGGTGACGTCCCCAGGCATTTCATTTATGAACTCTGCTTTTTCTTCCCACAAATAACCAACTTCAGTGTTTATCTTTTGTAAGAATAGAAAGTCAGATTTAACCTCTTCCCTCCATGCTCAATCACTGCCAAATGTTCACCTCCAAATCAGAATTCCTCAGGAAAGGATTGGGCCATGAGGATGTGAAAGAACAGCCCCCGGTCAGTGCCTGGCATGGAGGGACAGAACAAAATTGTCCTGTGTAAGAAAAAAGGACAAATGCAAAAAAAAAAAAAAAAAAGCAGACTTGCTTCCTAAGAGAAGACAGGGAACATCAAGCTTATTAATAAGAGGACAGGGGCCTGACCCCAGTGGCACAAAGCAACTGAAGACCTTTGCAATGGCAGGGCTAGCTCTTACTGCATTTGATGTTATTTTCTATTCTGCTGCCCATCACATATGCTCAAAGCCCTCAGAGGAGTAGTGTTGGAGGGCAAACTGTGGGAAAGTTCCAGTTTTTTACACATCTACGTTCTTGGAAGGGGACGGAGGGGGTGTGCATATAGGGTGATGGGGTCGTCTGCAATGGAATGAGCTCAGCAGGAGCAGAAGATGAGAACCAGTGGTGGCTGGAGACCTGGAGGTCCCATCCTTCCCTAAGATCCCAGCTGCCTCCAACAGAACCGTGGGGCTTCCCCTACAAAGGGATCAGTCTGGGTCAGGTATATCTATGTCCTGCTGTTCGAATATCTTGACTGAAATGTCTGTTTCTGCCAGAAGCTCCATCGACTACAAAATTCAGAGAAAGGATCAGGCGATAACACTTCTGGGCTGCTCTCTTTTGCAGTGTTACAGAACGTTCACTCCTGAGTTTCTCCTATTGAAATATGGGAGGACGGGTCTAAAACGGAGGGATCTCAAAATCTGACATGTAGCCGTGTGTGAATTTCGGGCAGTGTGTGATCCCTCCCATAGAAATGTGTACATGAACAGGAACAATTTTCCATCGTTCCCCACCACTGTTGAGAACCACTAGAATAGATCTCTAAGGTTTGGTCTAGCTATATGGGCCTGTTTTTGTTATGTTTTGTTGTAAACTGCCTCACTCCACTTAAATGGCAAGCAAAATACATTAATCATTTGTTGTGGGAACGTTCAGAAGCCAACAAGCCCAAACACAGATTCTGCTTTGCATGTCGTAATATACGAAGACATTGATTTAGGAGAGAAATGGGCCCACTGGACACAGCTGTGACTGATGCCAAAGAATAGTGACCCTGAAATCCAGCAAACCTTGCCATCTTCTTCTTGGCAAATGAGGCAGCACCTGGGTCATTGGGTTTGAGATGCAAGTCTTACTGATTCTGCTCCCAAAATACATCTCGAATTTCTCTTCTTGCCATTTGCAGTGTGCATCTCTCCTGCGTCGACCATGCCTGTTGACTTCCAGCTGGTCTTCTGGCTCTACTCTTACACCTCTAGGCTCCCTTCCTGCCTTTGTCTTAGTTCCTTGGAGGTGGGCACCCACCACCTCCCACCATTAGAGCCCTCACTTTTTTCCTGGCTGACTCCCACTTCATCTTCGGGTCTTAAATTACAGATTCCTTCCCTGACTCAACCGCCAAATAGAAAAGGACCACCTACTAGTCTCTCATAAAATCTGTTCTTGTTCTCAATAGTATTGCACACAGCTTATTACTACATATCGCTCGGGCTATTTTTAAAATTACGTCTCTCTCAGGCTTCCTCTAAATTATGCATGGTAGGGGCGCCTGAGTGGCTCAGTGGGTTAAAACCTCTGCCTTTGGCTCAGGTCATGATCCCGGGGTCCTGGGATCGAGCCCCACATCGGGCTCACTGCTCATTGGGGATCCGGCTTCCTCCTCTCTCTCTCTCTGCCTGCCTCTCTGCCTACTTGTGATCTCTGTCAAATAAATAAATAAAATCTTAAAAAAAAAAAAAAAAGACAACTTTAAATTAGGCATGGTAATGACCTGATTTTTTTTTGGTCAATTATATTCCCAATATCCAACATAATACCATTATATTCCCAATATCCAACATGTTACCATACAAATAGTAGGAGGGATACACTATTTGGTATCTACACAATGGTAGAGAGGAGAGGAAAAGTACTTTCTACACTGCACTCTTAGGTTTAATGACATGGACCCTGCAAATTAAACTGACAAAAGATAAACCAGTAGGAAGAAAGGTTCATTCGGTGCCTATATGGAGGCCTCCAAACCGAAGAAATGAAGACTCAGAGGCAGTGGTGGGAAGACGGAGATAGGACTTACACACTACTTTAACAATGAGCGATACATTTGTGGAGAAGTGATAAGACAGAGGAAAATGACTTTGGGCTGCTACAGGTGGTAAATTGTGGAAGGGTAAATATATTGGGGAACAAATGGACGTTTGGGTTATTTTAGTAAAGCTTGTTTTGCAGTCTCAAGCTTATGCAGTCTCTGGAGTGATGAGAGCATCTCCCATGATTAAGAGTCACGCTCCTGTTACTGGTATGGGAGAAAAAAGGAGGGTACTTTCGGAGAGGGAAATTTATACCCACATGGCAGAAAGGCGGAAGGTGGAGAGCTCTTCCTGCATCTGCTCTTTCTCAAGTGACTTCAGCCCAAAATAAAAATTGCCAAAGGGGCATACTTTGGGGTGGCATGTTCTAATAACCTTCTGGTAAAATAATCTCTCCCGGGGGTAACACGATTTGATTCTTGTTATAGTTGAAGCTGTTTGCCTAACACGCATTCATCTGCCAAATCTCTTTCTAAGCACTGCCTCCTCGGAGACCTGTCCCTGCTCTGGCTTCATGGCCCACTTAACACAGTACGATTATCTTTGATTTACCTTCATGTCTTCCCGATTTGTTCCACCTAAGACAGAGTAAGAAGTATGCCCAGTATTCTTCCTTGGCTCAGGGGCTGATGCTTAGTGGATATTTAGTAAGTAAATAAAAATCAAAGAACTGCATCGGCTTAAAACTAAAAATATGTGAAGGTGGTGACTTTATGACTCAGTTTTAACATTGGGGATAAACTGCTTGCAAGTTCACATTCATATGACCCATGCATGGTTAAACACACACACACACGCGCACACGCGCACGCACACACCTGATTTTACATGCAAATATTAACACTGGGGCCACATACGGTGAGTGATACCCCAACGAGGCTGAATCTCATTTATCTTTGCATGTGGTCTGCATACCCAGTATCCCTGTGGATACTCATTGTGTGCTTGAGCAGATGAGTTCCTCAATATATGACTTACTCATGCTACCTTTTATTATATTTTCAGATTTCCACATATGGAGATGCAGAAGCCATTGTTATTTGAGGGAAATATAGGTTGTATTCATTCATTTCAGTTAATGGGAAGAAAGGTGAAAACACCCAAATCTTACCATTCCCACTTGTCTCTGAGCCCTTCTCTTACGGTGGGTGTTTCTTGCACACACATAGCTGAAGGAGTGTGCAAAACTCACAGCACCTTTCATGACGGTCGCCTTGCACTTCAGAGCAGCTGAGTTCGGAGATAGCTCACTGGGGTTAGTTATGGCTGACACACTATCAAGGTAACAATATGAGCTGAATCTCTTGGGTTAAACTACCTTATCAGCTCAAATACATTGCTTCATGAAATCTTTTAAGCCCCTCTTATTAATTAACTGAGGGCACCATTAGATATTTTTAAGAAATCTAAATCACTGTGAATCTTTCCTTTTCTCTTAAAAAATTCGGGCCAGGGGGAGGAGTCAAGATGGCGGAGAAGTAGCAGGCTGAGACTACTTCAGGTAGCGGGAGAACAGCTAGATAGCTTATCTAAAGATTGCAAACACCTACAAATCCAACGGGAGATCGAAAAGAATAGCAATTCTAGAAAAAAAAAAAAAATTCGGGCCAGAAACACAACTGATTTCTGTCTATGAAACTGGAAGGCAGCTGTTGATGGTCTTCCTTATACTTAGCCGTTCCCTACTTTTTACTATGGGCTTCCAGTGGCAAACACTGTAGACTGCTCTGTCCCCAACACTCTTACTGCCGTCGCCTGAACTTCCTCATTACAAGAACTCTGTAATATTCTCTGACTCCATATTTTCCGTCTTCCTTTAGCCATCTGATCTCACGTGTCAGTCATGACATAGCTGTGGGTCAGAAGGGCTTTGAGAATCCTTTTATTTTCTTTTGTCCTAGGGCTGGACTTTTAGGATCGTGAGGAAGTCTGCTACTTGACATAGTGAATCATGTCTACCGCTTCTCCATCTGTTGAGGTGACTGTGTTTGGCTGGTTCTCCATATGGGCTTTACCCAGGGTATTCCTTCCCTGATTGTCCAGGAAGCTCCCCCCTCCTCAAATACTCAGTGTCCAACTGTGGGGGGACAACTGATGTGGTGCCTAGACAGAAGTGCCCTCAAGACTCCCAGATGTCTCTGTACCAACTGCCTTATTCTTCTTCTTCTTTTTTTTTTTTAGTATTTTATTTATTTATTTATGTGACAGAGAGATCACAAGTAGGCAGAGAGGCAGGCAGAGGGGGAGGGGGGAATCCCAAGGTCCTGGGATTGAGCCCCACATTGGGCTCAATGTAGAGCAGAGAGCCCAATGTGGGGCTCAATCCCAGGACCTTGGGATATGACCTGAGCTGGGGCCAGGGGTTTTAACCCACTGAGCCACCCAGGTGCCCCAACCAACTGCCTTATTCTTAGTATCTGTTGGGGGAACCAGTCAGCAATGTCTCAAAAACTCAGTTTTGAAATTCCCCAAATGAGAAGGAATGGGAAGTGTGGGGATATGGAGAAACTGACCTATGTCATTCTCAACACTGTGTTATCACTGACCCCCTCAGAATTGCTGTGGCTTTTGACAACGGAAGGGACACTGGGGAAAGAACCACTGAGTCACTGAAGGCTGAGGTCGAGTCTCTGCTTGACCCCTTCTTGGCCATGTACCCAATGTAAATCACTTCCCTCTTCTGGACCTCAGTTTCCCTACTTGGTAGGGCCAGATGCTATATAAACTATAATATGTAATAAAAGTTAGCATGGTGATGCTATGAATATTGAAAATATTCACATTAAAATAGCATTGCAGTCATGACGCAGTGCACTGATTTTACCCCTAGTATTTCCAGATATTTAGTGCTAAAAACTTTCTCCATCAATTCTCAGTTTCTCTTGTGTAGGAGACTGTGGAATGAGCTTTGTGTAGTGAAGAAGAACACCACCGTTTCCTTGATCCATCAATACTGATTAAACAACACAAAATAAGGCTAATAATTGCATCTACATTTATTGGCTACTTACTGTTGACCAGGCACAGTTTAAAAGCTGGACATATAACTCTGTGTCAAACTATCTCTAAATAAGGTGATATTAATATTGTATTTAAATATAAAATTAAGTCTTTCATTAGGTTTAAATAGATAACAGTCTTACAAGATAGGTGCTACTGTGAACCTCTGTTTGCAGATGGGGGAACAGGACACCAAAACATAGGATAACTTTTCCAAATATCCATTAGAGATCTTTAACACAAGCCAACAAACTACTGTCCTTTCTCAGGTAGAATGAGAATGTTTTAAGATAAAAACCAGTGAGTTATTTGAGCATTAAGACTCTCGCCTTGAGCCCGAACATCCTTGGGTTGCTCTGCCTAGAAGAGCGGTGTGATATTGGAATTCCTTTATCATCACCACGTGGAGACTCCTGACACCGTGAAGTTACCCTGGGCTTGGTCCTGAAGGAAGTTTGTGAGCCCATCCAAGGGTTCTCCTGGACACGGGTGCACTGCCGTATTCAGTGAGCAGGCTGTGAAAATCCTCGTGGCAATGGCCAAAGTCAAACTGTTCGGCCAAGCACGCTTTCTCCCCTCTTAATTGAGAAAGCTATGGTTATTTGGATGGAAATTTAATCTGTGCCCCTGGTTCATTTACTCATTACTCATTAAGTTGCTGTTTAGTTCTAGCTATATGAGCTGTTAGAGCTTTCCCTAAAGCTCCTCTAAACCAAAAGCGGATTATGGCCATGTTCGGCGAGGCCAGTCTGAGTTACTTTCAAAGTGAATGGAGCCCGGGCTTGTGAGTTCCGTGAGGCTGAGTAAGCGAAGGCGCGCCGGCTGTGTTGGGCATAGGCGGCGCCCGTTCCTCTGCATTTTGATGCCCCCCACTTTGTTCTCAAAAAAAAAAAAAAAAAAAAAAAGAAAGAAAAAGAAAGAAAGAAAAGAAAATTACAATATGGAGTTTCTGGAGAAAGAGTCCAACTTCTTGTATAATGAGAAATTGGTGCTCTTTCCTTCCTAATAAGGTGTTTGTGCCACTTACAGAGGTAAGTGTCTTCTCCTGGCTAAGGACGCAGCCCTGGAGCCAGTGGGCCTGGCTTTGAACACCCCAGGCCACTTAAGATGTGTCATCTGGGACTGTTGGCTTAACCCTTCCTTCTGTGTTTCTAGTTTCATCATGTATGAAAGGGATCAGGAAGGATTCTGAGCCACTGGGATATTGTAGGGGTAGCTGATGGGGCGTCCTCCCTTAGGGACCTGCCTCCTCCACTCACCGGCTGGTTTCCTGGCCGCCGAAGCAGAGCTCCTAGTGCAAGCCAAGGATGTAGCATGCACGTGCTGCTTATCATCCAGGGACGCGATGTCAGTGTGTGGAGGGGCTCAGCTGGGGAAGCAAGCGTGGAGGACGCTGGGTATAAAAAAAAAGAGTGGTTGGGGTCAGGGCATGGTAGTGACCTAGAGCATGTATGCACCACCTAAAGGCTGGCATTTCCACACCGTAAAAGTAGCTAATGGCCAAAGGAAACTACAGGAATAATCTGTGAGAGGCTAGAAATGTCTTTTGCCTGATACACCATTTCCAATTTTGCTTGGCCCTTCTCCTGACCTCCAGAATCCACTTCGATCTTCAAATTTTAGAAGCCCCTGGGAAGCTTTAGAAGCTTCCTGTGCACAAGGACGCCAGCAGCTAGAGAAGCATCTCAGTCTCTACACCGAGGGCTCTCCCTTTGTGTCCCCCCGTGCTTGCCCCTACATCACTCACTGCCGTGGAGAGCTGACACTGCTCTGTGTGGCCTTTAGTCCTGTGGCCACAGAGCATCATCTAGAAGGGGCTTCCCTCTCTTGGCCATGCTCCGGGGTGTATGCTTCTGGGCAGTGTCAGACACAGTAAAAAGGGATTGTGGAATCTCAGGCTGTCTCACCTGAAAACCCTCGCCTGAAGCCTAGGATCCTAGCTTCTGTGGTGTTTCCCCTTGGTCGCTGCCTCTGGGCCCTGGAAGATTTTATTGTCTCCTCTCAGCTCTACTCACTCAGCAGCGTGCCTGCACACAGTAGATGCTCGGGGAACATGTTCCAGGCTCTTGATTCTGTTCGGTCTCCATCACCAAATATTGGCTAATGTTCATCCAGACGTGGCATGAGTAGGGCACGGCACGAAGCTGTTCTCACCCATTTCTTGGTCTCGTTCAGTGTTTAATAAGAGTATGAAGAATTAGCAGAGGATGTAAGAACCACTGAGACCATGGTGAGGGACGACAGGCATTGTTTCTACTCAGAGCAGGTGGGAAGACAGAAACATGGTGACGAAGAAGCAAGGAAGAGAAATCCAAGTTCAATTCACACGTGATTAGACACTTTCCATTTTTAGCTTCGTGGCTTAGATTTGCATAAATCTTTTAAAAAGAAAAATTAATTATTTATGACTGTAGCTTTTAACCAAACTGTGCATTTAAAGTAATCACTCTGGGTAGTTTAAATAAAATCTTTTCTGTAAGCAGTTTATGCTCATTAGAATGAGAAAACTGTTGGTTTATTCAATTAAAAGGACATTATTGCCAGTTTGGATTCTCTCTCTCTCTGTTCCCCCCCCCCCCACTTCAAAATAGAGGGCAGCCACATGGAGACAGATGGGACTTAATTAACTTGTCTCAAAAGTGACCAGATTTTGCTTTTTATTTATTTATTTTTTTAATTTTCAAGATGATAGATTCCAAAAGCCTTTTCAAAAACCGAACCACTATTTTAGAACACTGAAAAGAAGTTCTACCCTTTACTCTGACAGGCAGTGGGTGCGGAAATAAGTTTGTTCCCTGGCCAATGGCATGACTTCCTCCCAAGCCTGTCCCAAGGCAAAGAAGGTCAAAGGTCAAAGGTCTCCCATATGGTGATCTTTAAAAATACAAAACCATTGCACCTGCTTGGTGCTTTCTTAGGCGACACCCTTTGCTGTAGTTAAATGGGCTCGTCCCGTGAAGCCTACCACGATTCCAGGATGTGACTGGTTAGTTTCCTGAAAGTCTGTGATCCATGATACACTCTGAGAAACATGCCACCTGTGCTCTCTGCCCAGAGCATGACAGGTATGGAGCGGTGACTCAAGGATGTGTATGTTAATGCCACAGGTCCCTCCTACATGTTGGGATGAAGTGCTTAGAAGCCACAGATCTGGACGGATCCCAGAAGCAATATGTAAAGCTGATACAGTGTCAACCGCCTTGGCATTGGGGGACCACGGGGAGTGTGCTGGGTGGCCCAGGCGAGCTTCTGTCACAGACTTGCTTTGTCAAAGTCCTTTGGGTCTTCTGGACCTCTAATGTAAGGTGGTTGAATTGAATAGCTATCTTTTATTTTCTTCTTTTTTTTTAATTAGCAAAACTCTTTCATTTAAATGAAATCCTAACATAGCTGTTACCTATAAAATATAGAGCAGCTCTGACTTAGGGTGAGAAACCCCTGTTGATTGGAATTTTGGGGCTCCACACACCTGAGTTCATAAACCACTGGTATAGACAGTTGATAATACACTGACTTAGTGAATCAGGTTTCTTTGGCTGTGAGTCAGGTCTCAGCCCAGCCAGACTTACATGATTAAGGAGAATCTATTTGATCATAAAACTGAAGTGTTGATGTGTAATGTCTTCAGGCATGACTGGATCTAGGTGACCAGCTGCTGTCAGAAACCTGCCTCTCACCATCTGTGGGCTCTGTTTTCCTCTGTGGGGCTTTATTCTCAGGTGAGACATTCCCTTCTGATGTCAAGACAGTCTGCAACAGCTCCAGATTTTTATCCTTCTGGTGGAGTCCCTTGTCCCCAGAAGAAAGAAATCTCTCTGTGGTTCTAGCTAAGGCTTGGGAGCTGACTCTCAGGGCTTCAGGTGTGTACTTATCGCTCCCTGAACCATTCACAGTGGTCAACAGGATGGAATGTTCTGATTGGCCAGGTGTGAGTCACATTGGATGGGGGGGCAGGAGGGTGGAGTTAGCCCTCCACAAGACCTGAGAATAGGAGATGGTTTTTGTCTCCTAGCCAAATCAAATTGCTGTTACTGAAAGAAGGGAGAGCTTTTGTTCAGGCAAGAAGCCTCTAGTCTATCTAGCTCCCTTCTAGATCTAAGAGTCTGTGCTCCTTTCTTCTTCATCTATGGAAATTTTGTTCAGGTCCTGGTGATAGAGGACTTGTAGCTCTGCAGAGAATAAACCAGTGCTTGCACAAAGGGGAAGAGGACTAGTGGGGCTGGGCAGGAACAGAGGAGAAGACAACAGAAAATAGAAAACACCAACCGATCTTAACCATTCTGAGTGTAGTCATCTTTCTAGGAAGGAAATGAGTCAATTACATTTGTTCTGTTATCATAAATATTTGCTGGTCCCCCCCCTCCCGCCCCCCGCCATATCTCCTGAGCTGCACTGGAGTGGGAGCCAAGGTTGTAACAGGTTTTAGTCCTCTACTTCCTGCACTCTTTGCAGCTGTTTGGCAAGAGTTCCTGAAGCTCGTGTTTCAACCAACTCTTGTATAAATGCCCAGAATTCGTGGCTGATTGAGCTACTTGAGCTTTGCAAATGTAGACATTGGGGATATATCTTTGCAAAAGATTTCATAGTGAGATGGCTTTGGCTGTGTGACCTGTACATACCAAACCCTCACCTCAGATGTCTTCCCGAGAGAAGCAGACTCACTGGGGATAGGTCATCATTTTGTGAAGATGGCAGCAGAGCCTCCTTGGATATTCCAGCCCCCTGCTAGAACTCTGGTAAATGGCCTGGTACCACACTCAGGATGCCTTTTGTCTAGGTCAGTGCATGTGCCGTCTTTGCAGGGAAAGGTGGGTTGACACCCCAGCTTGGCCACTCACCACCCACACTAACTCGTCCTGGTCCCCCTCATGAGGTGTGGTTTCCGCTTTTGTAAAACAGGTATTATGATATTTACTTGCAGTTACTACTGTTGTGTACCGAACACCCTCGAACATAATGGTGTGAAACCAGTTTCCTATGTTCACAAGTGCTGTGGCAGGAATCTGGACGTGGAACATCAGGGCTGACTTGCCTCTATACTCCACAACAAATTAAGCCTGGTCTTTTTTGTTTGTTTGTTGTTTTTAAAGATTTTATTTATTTGACAGATGGAGATCACAAGTAGGCAGAGAGGCAGGCAGAGAGAGAGGAGGAAGCAGGCTCCCTGCTAAGCAGAGAGCCCGATGGGGGACTTGATCCCAAGACCCTGGGGTCATGACCTGAGCCGAAGGCAGAGGCTTAACCCACTGAGCCACCCCGGCACCCTAATTTCTCACCTTTTAAGAGTTCTGCCAATGTTAGGTTTTAAAATTATTCAGACTTATCTCAAGACATTACGGTTAGACTTTGGAGGTCTTTGTTGGGAAGACCAACGGTGTGCAACAGGGAGCTGTGGAGCTGCTCGTGGACGTGGGAAGAAGACTTGGAGTAGTCTTTCCCATGCGGTCATCCCACGTGCGAGACTCTAAGGCTCCCTGCAGAGCAACTTGGGGCTATCTGTGATAGAAAGTTAATGTGATGTGATGTGTGCACTCTATGATCGGGCAGTTCCTTTTCTAAAAACCTAGCACAGGGGTCGGAAAACTTCTATAAGTGGTCAACCAGCAAATCTATTTGGCTTTCATAGCCCAAGCGATTCATGGAAGCCTCCCAACTCTGGCATAGGCATGTGGTGGCAGTTGGAACAGATGTTATAGGCAAGCATGGCTGACATCCGATTAAGATTTATTTATAAAAACGACCAGTCTTAATTGGCTATACTCCACAACAAACTAAGGGTCCTCACTATGAAGACTCAACCACAAGGGTAGCTCAGTGGCTAGGGACTAGATCACTTGGAAATACCTGTATTCACATGTCAGGTGGTTCATACTGGCTGTTGGCTAGGACTTTGGGTGCGCTGTCTGCAGGATACCTATACTGGCCACACCTACACTGACTTCCCATGTGGTTGCCTTGCATGAGTTGCTTTGAACTTCCTCACCACATGGAGGCTGGGTTTCCAGAGCAAGGCAGAAGTGCCAATGTTATGTTTATAATCTGTCCCTGGAAGTCACTGGTACCATTTTCCCCATATTCTCTATTGAGGCAATCACAAAGGGGTGGAGACGTGGACTTTATAGGAGGAGTGTCAACATTACACCATAAGTGGAAAATGTAATCTTCCATACCACAAATGATACCGATTGATATAAGTTGTGAGAATATCATAGTAACTTTGCCTTCCTGTAATAAACACTATTGGCCAAGATGTTTTTTTCCTTTTTGTATGTTGCTGGATCTTTCCTTTTGTGTTCACAAAGGATATCAATCTATAGTTTGGTGGTGGTGGTGGTGGTTTTTATTTTTATAATTTGTCAAGTTTTAATAATGACCACCTAATAAAATGATTTACGAGGTATTTCCTTCTTTATCTTATGGAAAAGTTTGTGTAAGATTGCTCTGTTTGTCCTTGAATACTGTTAGCATTCACTAATGAAACCATTTGGGCCCGGACCTTTCTTTGTGGGGAAGTTTATTTATTTAGTTTTTTAAAAGATTTTATTTATTTATTTGGCAAAGAGAGAGATCACAACCAGGCAAAGAGGTGGGCGGGGGTTGGGGGGAGCAGGCTCCCCGCTGAGCAGAGAACCCAATGCGGGTCTCTATCTCAGGACCCTGAGACCATGACCTGAGCTGAAGGCAGAGGCTTAACCCACTGAGCCACCCAGGCACTCCAGTAAGTTTTTCATTACAAATTCATTATCTTTTACAGAACTATAGCTTTTTAGGTTTTATATTTCTTATGTTAATTTTGCTCATTTGCTTTTTAAGGAACCTGTCTACTTCATCTGAGTTGCTGAATTTATTAGCATAAGGATTTTCATAATATTCTCTTATCCCTTTAATGGATTTAGGATCTATGGTACTATCCCCTCTTCATTCCCGATATTAGCAATCTGTAATCAGTCTAGCTCTACATTTTTCAACTTTGGGGGGCTATTTTCAAAGAACCAGCTTTTGGTTTCACCAATTTTACTCTTCTGTTTGTTCATTTTCTGTTGCATTGTATTTTGCTCTTCTTTTTCAATTTTTTAAAAAAATTTCCTCTGATTATATTGTGTTCAATTTGTTCTTTTTCTTTCTTAAGGTAAAGCTTTGACTATTAATCGTATACTTTTCATATTACATCTGAAGATGTATGTATCTAAGAACTGTTTGAGCCACCTATCACAACTTTTGAGATTTAGATGTTCATTTTTATTCAGTTCAAAATATTTTCTAATATTGCTTGTGATGATGAGGGGATTTTGTGATACGTTGGTTATTTAGAAGTGTGTTATTTTCTAAATACCTCCAGATTTTATTAGATACATTATTGTTACTGATTTCTAACTTGATTCTCTTGTGTTCAGAGAATCTACCCTATTATTCAATAATGTTCCTCCTTGACACTTATTTTATAGCCCAGCATATGGACTATGGTGACTATTTCATATTCGTCCTTGAAAAGAATGTGCATTCTGTAGTTATTATGCCCCTTGTTCTAAATATCAATTGGGTGAAATCATTTGATAATGCTGTTCATGTCTTTTATATTTTTACTAACTTTCTGTCTCGTTGTTTTATCAATTACTGAAAGGATTGTTGAAACCACCAGTGAAAATTCTAAATTTATCTGTTTCAATTTTTGATTCTGCCAATTTTGCAGTGTTTATTTTGAAGCCTTATTATTAGGAGCACACATTATGTCTTCGTGATAAGACATTTTATTATTATGAGCTATATTTAATCTCATAACATTTCTTGTCTTGAAGTCTATTTTGTTTGATACTAATATAACCACCTAACTTCATATGATATTGTTCTGTTTTGTTTATATTGTGGTATATATTTCCCTTTTTTTCTTTACCTACATATATTTTTACATAAAAGGTATTTTTGGTAGGCAAAATATTTGGATCTCTTTTTCTTTCTATCCAGTCTGACAGTTTCTACTTTTTAAATGGTGTATTTAATCCACTTACTTTTTTTTTTTTTTAAGATCCATTTATTTATTTTAGAGAGAGAGCACACAGGAATAGGGGCAGAGGCAGAGAGAGAGAGAGAATCTCAGTCAGATTCCCCACTGAGCATGGAGCACAACATGGCTCTTGATCTCCGGACCCTGAGATCATGATCTGAGGTGAAATCAAGAGTTGGATGCTTAATGGACTGAGCCACCCAGATGCCCCTTATCCATTTACATTTAAAGTAATTATCTCAGGGCACCTGGGTGGCTCAGTCCATTAAGCATCTGCCTGCTCAGGTAATGATCCTGGGTCCTGGTTCGAGTCCCACCTTGGGCTTCTTGCTCAGTCGGGACTCTGCTTCCCTCTCTCCCTCTGCTTGCCACCCCTCCCCCCCACTTGTAATCTCTCTCTCTGTCAAGTAAACAAATAAAAATCTTTTTTAAAAAAAGTAATTATCTATTGTTTGGGTTTAAGTTTACCATATTATTAGAAATAGCTATCTAATCTCTTATTTTTCTTTTTATTTAACTCTACCATAGGTTCATTAAAAAGTTAGGCATTATATGTATTTGTGTATATATATGCATATATATTTACACATAAATATACGCACATATGTATGTATTTAGCCCTTGAACAACATGGGTTTGAACTGCACAGGTCCACTTCTATGCAGACTTTTTCCCAATAAATACATTACAGTACCATAATACTGTAAGGAAAGGAAAATACCAAAGTATTTTCCTTTCCTTATGATTTTCTTAATAACATTTTCTTTTCTCTAGCTTGCCTTATTGTAAGAATCCAGAATATAATGCGTACAACATACAAAATATGTGTTAATCAGCTGTTTATGTGACTGATAAGGCTTCCAGTCAACAGTTGACAATTTGTATTTAGGTTTCTTGGTAGTCAAAAGTTACATATGGATTTCTGATTGCCTGGGAGTTGGTGCCCCTAACCACTGTGTTTCCACTATTAACTTAGTAGCAAATTTGTACCTCTTAGTTGCATCCTTCCAGTGGTTGCTATAGTGTAACAATTTGCATCTTCAACTTTTCACAACTCCCTCTCTCATAAGGGAAGAAACTTACAACAGTAGACTCCCATGCTCTCCTTCCGTCCTCTGTGCTACTATTATCATGCTCTTTACTCCGACGTATACTATAAACCCCGCACAATACATTGTTTTTTTATTTAGCTTAAAATAGTTAATTAAACAGTGAGGAAAAAAAAATCTCATGTTTACCCACATAGTTTCCATTTCTGGCCCCATTTATTCTTTTGTATAGAATGAAGCTTGCATCTGGAATCATTTTCCTTCAGCTTGAAGAACTTTTTAAAAAATATTTTCTAAAGTGCAACTCTGCTGACAGTGAATTCTCTCAGATTTGTGTGTGTGTGTGTGTCTGAAATGTTTTATTTCCCCTTCTTTGGAAGGATATTTTCACTGGATATAGAATTTTAAATGTACCTTTTTTTTTTTCTTAATTACAGTACTTTAAACCAGTAGTTCTATTATCATCTGGCTTGCATTGTTTCTGGTGGGAAGTCTTTGATAATTCTTACTTTTGTACTGTATATATGTACTTTTATTGCTTGCTTTTAAGATTTTGTTGTTTTGATTGATTTTCAGCAATTTTATTGTACTGTGCCTTGGTATTGGATTTTGGCGTGTGGTTCTTGCTTGTGGTTTATTAAGCTTCTTAGATTGACGTGTTTATAAATTTTATCAAATTTGAGATATGTAGCCACTATGTTTTCATTTCTTTTCAGTTTCTTCCCTACTGCACATGATTCTGGAATTTCAGTTGCACATATATTAATCTGCTCGATATTTTCCTACTGGTTACTAAAATTCTCTTTCAAAGCTCCTCCCCCCCCCGTTTTAAATTTTTAAGTAATAATTTTCAACCCTGTGGGTTTTATTTGGTTTTGATTTTTTACTCAGTTTTGGCATTTGTTTTTAGTTGATAGTCCTGTCTTCATAATGTTAAAGTTTCCTTTAAATTATTGACTATATCTTTAATAATCAATTTAAAGTCATGGTTTCCAGTTGCATCATTTCTGGGTATATTTCTACTGATTGATTATTCTCCCTTCTTAAGAGTCACATTTTCATATTTCTACATCTAGTAATTTTTTTCTACTAAGTGTTGGCCATAATGATTTCATGATTGTGGGCATTGTGGTAAGTGTCTAAATTTGCTGTCTTCCTTTAAAGAGTATTGAGTTCTGTTCTGGTGGCTGGTTAATTTACTTATGTATGAGCTTGGCCCTTTAAATGCTTGGTTTCAAGCTTTGGTTAGGCAGGTATGGTGTATCTTTCAGTCTAACAGCTAGTTTAGTTGTAACTAGGAACTAGGCTCCTAACTAGGTTGTCCTAGGAATAACCTTCCTGGGGTTCCTACAAAATGCTCCAGGTGTTTTACAGAGAACTCTTTTCTGACTGGTTGGAACTTGTAAATTCCCAGCCATAGTTGAAGCCCAATGGATTTTTTTTAGATTACAGCTTTATTGAAGTTCTCTGCCTCCCACTCCCGGCCCCTATAATTGTGCTTTTCCCAGTCTTGTGGACTCTCACCCTACACATAATCATTTTAGTATTACACCAAAGACTCAAGAAGTCCTCCCTCTGAATTTCTGGAGCCCTTTCTCTGTAGAGCTTTCTCTCTCCAGTGCTCTCCTTGAAAAATTCCAGTCACCTTAGCCTCCATAAATTCTGATCAATTCCTCCTCAATTCAACATAGCTGCTAGGGCTTTGCATGGGCTCAGGCTCCCTACACTGGGGTCTTGTAACTGCCTCTGGGCAGACTATCATGAATATCACCTCACTTTTGTGCCTTCTAGGAAGTGAAGTCTGTATTGATTGTTGACCAATATGAAAGGACTTTTTGGTGTATGTTCTGTCCACTTATTTCCTTGTTTGTGTCAAGAGGGCTAATCCAATACTAGTTATTCTATTGTGACCACAGTAGAAATTTAGAAATAAAAGATGATGATGATTAGTTGATTAGTTTGTTTTATCTTCAAGATTATTTAATTACATTGTTTCACTTACTTATTCATATTCAAAATTAACAAACATATTGGGTTTAAAGATTACTGCACCAAAGAATAATGCTAATCTCTCTTTTTTTTAACTTTTTGAGACAGTGACAGTTTACTAGATATGATACTGAAACAATTTTTATTTAAATGTAATACTATACTTAGTCAGTTTATTTACAAGATAACCCTATTTCTGCTTCTTTTTTTGTTCCTTGATCATGTTCCCTAACTTATGAATTCAATATAAATGACAGTATTTTGTAGTTCAGGTTTTGGCATTTGGATTCCGTTGAAGTATATGTTTTAAAGTGAACTTCCGAAGCATATTAGCCTCTTTGAGGTTTGGGCCCAAGTGCCACTGGTAAGATCGGACTTTTTTAACTAAGAGAAAGAAAGTCCTGTAATAACAAAAAAAGAACTAGGAAATAAAGATATTTGTTAAGAGTTACTCTAGTTTTATGACTTAATTATAAACTAATCAAGACTATGAGAAAATTCCACTGTAAATACACATGGACTTCAAAATTTTAGGAACATGTGTTTGGCAAAATGTGCCTAAAGATTGCCAACCACCAGATTTGGGGGGTGGGGAGCAAAATGTATTTTGAGAGATCAGCAGTTCTCGCATATTAATAGGTCTCCTTCTTTCAAGGTATGACCAAAACAAGCCTGAAATAGTGTGGTAGTCAGTGTGTCAGCGGGCTTGAGGGAAGGACAGAGCTCTCTTCTATTCTACTGCCAAGTAAACCACTTACATTTTAGTTTTATATTGGATTCCCTTCATTAACCATTCATAGGTTATTCTAAGTTGCTGTTTTTTTGTTTTGTTTTGTTTTGTTTTTAGTAAAAAGACTAATTGGATTGTATGACTTGTTTATCCCATTGGGTCAGAAAATAGGGTCTTGAGTCAGTCTTACTTTCCCCATATTTGGGATGTAAGTGACTGTATCTGATCCCTGGAGTTATGTGAGAATTTCTCATGAGGGAAGATGTGTTCAGAGGCCTTTACTCCTGGCCTAGCTTAGAGTAAGGCCTCAGTATGTGCAAGTTCTCATTGTTAGTAAACAGCAACCACTCTTGACTTGCAAAGTGCTCAGATGCACCAAGAGAACTAGTATCATTCAACTCATGGCTTTGCCAGTTCTTTCTCTTTCTAGGGGAACATAAAATATATTCATTGATGGACCAAGGTGAAAACAACATCAAATAGAAGGAAATACTCATAGCTTTTTCCTAGAAAAGAACTCATGAACTGGAATTACAGATAAGAATCACAGGGTGGGAAGTTTCCCGAAGGATCTCCTAACTGAGAACACTAACAGAGGATTGATTATCTGTTACCCACAGCCCATACCTTGACCCGCAAATGTTTATTTAACGTGTTCACTTCTGTGAGGTACAAGCTTGACAGATAAACTACATAGTCTCTGACTTTTACTTAATAGGTTATAATGGTTTTCATAGGCAGCAGGAAAGGGAAGGACCTTTAAGCTGTAGATACCGAGATAGAGATCATCTGTCAGTAAACGTATAACTTACCAGGGTGGCCACTAAAGACTATGGCATTGACATGGTGGCCCATCCTTTGTGAGTATGCAGAATATGTGTGCACTTTCTCTCCTGGCCCCTTTGATTTTTTTCTGTGTAAAATTCTGTCTGTATAGATCTTTTCCCACTGGAGACATGGAGGGTGACTGGAGATTCATTCACTTTATAATTAACAAAGGATGTGTATTGAGGGGAGGGTTCAACTGGTCATCTTTCTTAGAGGCCTAATATTTCTAGTTAAGTTGCTACACAGACTTCTTTGTGGTTCAACGGTTTGGCAAATCCCTGCAAACTCTCTCTTGGAAGACATCTGTTGAGTGAAGTAATGGTTTCATTGCAAACTCTTGAGTTTTCATTAATTTTCCTCTGTGGGTTTTCAGTGTCTCCTTTTGTGGGGAGAGTGGGAACCCATTCATCTCTTTTGGAGGGTTTCAAGTTCTTTGGCTCATCATCTCTCCTGGTAAGACCTTCCTTGGAGGACCATTCTAGCCACCACTGACCCTTCTGGTTCTCTGAGTCTGTGACCTGCCAGATGGGCTCTCTGCTTCCAAACATCAAGGCCCATATCTCTCCCAGGTGGCTGCAGATCCAGGTGATGGAAAGCTGAAAGAAAGCATCATTACCTTCCTGTTTGCACCCCTGTTGGTACTTCTTCTCCTATATCCCTTTCTCCCCCAAACTTCTCAGTACAGTGTCTCCTTATAAGGCCCTGAGTTGGCTCCAAGTTCACAGTCTCAGAGGAATTATATGACATGCATAAATTATGAAACATTTTTGCAAATTAAGTTTTAATTAAAACCAGCAGCTTAGAGCATCCAACTGGAAGCAGTCACAATGTTGAAAAGTGACACTGGTAGGGTGGGAGTTCAGGAGAAGGTCTGAGTGGGTTTGCATCCTGTTCAGATAGTTCCAAAATAAATCCTGCAGAAAAGAGCTTCCTTCCCTATCAGATCCTCCTAAATCTGCACTGATTCCTGGACTGCCCTGTTGACCAATGTGGTTTTCAAACAGCAAAGACAAATGCATCATGGTGGTGGTTTTATCTGGACTTCGCCAAATCCACTTTAGATTCTACCAATGCATGTTCTCACAGGAAACCGGCAGGACCTTGGGCTCCCCCACATTGCCAGAACTCCAGATAATTTTTCAGCAAGATGACCACACAAAATAAAGCTTGAAGAATGACAATTTTAATTGGAAACTTATTTTTCCGATACAATGCAGAGTTCGAGCCTGATGAGAAATGACTTCTTATTGTGAGAATTTTTAGAACATTATAACAAGCAAAATGTCTGGGGCTTTCCCCCAGCTGATAGTCCTTAGCTATATGTAATGTGAGAATTGTTCTGGTCTGCCCATTAATAATCCACATTTCCCAGCGTCCCCAAAAATGTCTGCCATCAAGTGAATAATTTAAGCAGGATTGCTTTTCATCTAGGCAGGGCTCTACTGCTGGAACAAAAACACGGTGGGTTTTTTTTTTTTTAAATCCAAAATTAAGTTTGAAAAATCTGACCTTTAGTTATCAATCTACTTCTTTTCCACTAAATAGCCTGGAGGTGTGAGTCTATAGTAAGCAACGCACTGCTATTTGGAGGCCCACAACAGAGTGAACCCTTTGGCCATTTGGGGATTTTGAAGTAGATTATCCCCCCTCTCTCTCTCTCTAACTCATTTGAATTATGGAAAAAGTTCATCCATATAATCTAACCTTTAAAAATTACCGGAAGATTTTTTAAGATGATAATTCATAGCTCTGGCTTAGGGGTGGCGAAGTGAACACTGGAAAAAGAGAATCCTGCTCAGAGTGTAAATTAGGACAGCATTCTAGAAAGCACATGGACTGAAATATGCAAGGCCCTTTAACTAATAATTCAGCTTCTTGGAAAGTTGAGAGTGTGTGCAACAGTTTTACTACAAAGATGTTTATTACAAACATGTGTCCACTACAAGGATGTTTATTGCAATCATTTACTTTAGTGACAAGGAGAATACAGCATACATCGCTCATAAGTCATTTATCATATATTCTAATACTGGAATACTGTGTAGTCGTTTAACATAATATTAACTGAGGACAACAGTGGATGTCAGGGGGACAAATGGATGCTAGTGTCAGAGGTGGCCTTAAATTCTCCTTTTGTCTCCCTTCTACATCTGATTTTCTCCAGGGAACATGCATTACTGATATGATTTTTGTTTTAAAGAAACATTTTGAAAAGCAAGTGTGTTGCAAAGAAAGATCTTTCTATCCATACTTTTTTTTTTGCTTTTAAATGCACTACTGGAAAAATAAGTTAAAATTCTATTTGTACCCCAAACTAGATATTGAGAAATCATTAATAAATTGTATGTGGTCAGATCAAAGAACACTCAAACTGACAAAAGCAACAAAATTTGGATTGCGGAGATAATCATTCTCCCTGTGAGTCGTTCTAACAGGGCTTAAAGGACTTCCAGGATGTGAAGCAAAAATTCCAATGGGAACTTGAATAGGAAAATCGGTTATGTTTATTTTCTTATTGACCCTCTTTTTATTCCTGTCTTCAGTCTGCAGGGTTGTCTCCGTCTACCACTGTCATCCTTCCCACCCTCTCCCCTCTCATCACCACCATGAGCAGGGGAGCACCACCATGAGTTGAAGCCATGAGCCCGGAAAGGGGTGGCCTCACTGAGGGGATTGTAGAATGAGCAGAAGGGTGCCTACATTTCAGGAGGAAGAGAAGTAGAGGAAGTAAGACCATAAAAAATGTAAGAAGTAGAGGAAGTAGATGAACTGAAAGCCAGGGGTGGAAGAGACTCTGAGGAGCAGGACAATGACACAAAGAGACACCATTTTGTCTCCTGACTCTTCTAACATTGTCATAAAGATCAAAACATGATGCTGTGTTTTTGTGAGGAACTTTCACATATGCCATTGGAAATCTTTTGAGGCAGTTACTTCTGAGAATTATTGAAGTTGAGCAAAAGTACAGAACTTTCTGAGGAATCCCTTGATTTGTGCAAGTAAAATCTAGTCGTGAGCAGCCGTGGTGTATCCTAGAGATGACCAGCTACATGTATCTATGGGAATAATGGGAACCCCGGTCTCTTAGGTTGTCCCTATGGCTTCTACTAAGCTGGAAGCCACTAGAAGCTAAGTCTCCTGGATAGACATGGGGCTCAAATGATGCCATGGGCCCTGAGTTCTGCCTCTGTGACTCACACCTTTCATACTGTTGGCCTTACTCTCTGGTCCCATTTGGTGCACTGTTCCCAGAGGTGCATCCCCTCAGACTCTAGTTGAGAGAGGAGAGGGAAGAGGAGAGACATGGGAAGAGGGATATAATTATTGATTACTCCTATAAAAGTCCTCACTAGATCAGTTTATGTCATTTGTCCACTCTTAGACATTTGCTGTAGCCAGGGGAGAGCAATGAGTTGGTTGGCTTAGGTCTTGGCACTGTCTACATCAAGGATCTTGGAACAGAGCCTTACCCAAAATGTGGGAACTACTACAAAAAGAAGGGGCTTATGTTGAGAGCAAAGAGATGCAATCCATTGTAAGAGTTACATACTGCGTAAGACACCTCCTCCAGGCTTTGTCACTCCTCTACATAACCACTGTGAAAAAGCAATGGCCCAGTGGGGAAGACTGTGACTCCAGGTCCGTGGGCTCGTTCATGGACCATGAGGTACTTGGTTATTAGTGTAATCCCTCATATACTGTAAGATTGGGGCCCACTCTGAAAACCACAGAGGTTACAAGGTCAAGGTCAAGGGGTAAAAAGAGTAACATTATGGGCCAGTGGCTGTTGTAGGTTCTCAACAGGTATTTATTTCATGTAATCCTCCCATGAATTCCTTGTAGTAGTGTTACCATTACAGTCTCACAGATGAGAAATCCAGAGCCCTAAGATAATATATTATTGCCCAAGTCCTCACAGCTAGGAAATGGTAGAGGGAGGATTTGATACCTGTCCTACCAGACTCTAAGGCTCTCCCCGCCTCACCCCTTCCTTCCCGCTCCCTTTCCTTCTCTCCTTTTTCCTCTCCCCCTTCCAGCCTCCCTTCCTTCCTTCTTTCTTTCTTTCCTTCCTTCTCTCCTTCCGCTGTCCCTCCAACAAATAGGGACTAAGTGATTAACAAGGGCCAGTTACCCTACAGGTGTAGTCTGCGGTAATCAAACCATGAATACAGTAGATGTGGGTCCTGGATAAATCTTAAAATCTTCTGTGGAGAGGTAATTAAAATGTCAACAGGAAGATTCCAGAAGGTGATACATGCTAAGGCAGGAATCAACAAGATGAAGTCATAGAAAGATGCTTGGTTGAGACAGGGCCTTCAGTCAGGGGAGCGGCCACCAGAGCTGCCGTCGGACAGATGGGTAAGAATTGGTGAGGCCAGGCTTGTTGGGGGTGTCAGGGAATTGGCATGGCCAAGGGACAGAGCATTAGGTCACCAGAGAAAATAGCCACACACAGCCTCTGAGGCAAGCGAGGGCTGACAGAGTACCAGGTTTATACGTTTAGATTATTCTGGATGTAGTATAGAGATGGGGCTGGGGGGAGGAGTCAGAGCGAGGGGATGGGAGAGCCACGGCGGTGGCTTGGCATGGGTGGCAGAAGCGGCTGGATGTGGGACAGAAACCACCCAGCCAGACCTCAGCTCATCAGAGCCCTTCCGTCCTTGGTGTGCAGGTTTTTGAGTTTGAGCCAATTAGCAGAACTTCCTCTGATACATACGAGGAATAGGGATCTTTACCCACATTGCTTAATGAAGAAGAATGGAAGATTGTAAATGCAAACACGCACAAGAAAAATAAATGAACACAAGGAAACGTTGCAGCAAGCCGGGATTTATCGCTCATTCATAAGGCCTGAGGCAAAGGGCCAGTTTTACAAATGGAATAAACATATGTAGACCAGGCTTTTTGGGTTTTTTGCCTTTTTTTTCTTTTCTTTCTTTTTTTTTTTTTTTTTAAATTTTTTTTATTTACACATTTGGCAGGAGAATACTTTGTTTCCCATTTGGTCTTTACATATTTCACAGTGGAATGTGTTGTTTTGATCAATAGTTCTTTAATGGGAGTTTTATTTTTGAAAAGGAGTCCATTCAACTCTGGAACTTCATTGAGCGAGAATGATGGCTGGATGTCCCCTCCGTTGCCCCCATGACTCGGAGCAGAACTCTGAGATAGAAATGAAGTGAACAAGGATAGTTAAAACAAAAGCACGCCGTTCCCTTGGTGGAGGCACTGTCTCACTTAGAAGCACTTTTATTGAGCGTCAGGGACTCAGGGCTCTCCGATCTCCCACTTCCCCCATGGCTCCTCACCGCTTTTTTTACTGGTTCCCTTCAGCTTCCAGACCTCTACCTGGTGGGATGTTCCTGTTCTGTCCCTGACACAAGCTCTCCTCTATCTGTGTGCACTCCCTGAATGACCTCGTCAGAATACTGATGGTGACCATGCTCCCCACCCTACGCTTCTGCCTGCAAGTCTAAAAGACATCCCAAAATTGTCAGTTGTAGACAAAACCCAACTCTGGAGAACTTCCCTCAAATATTCTCCCCCCTTTGTCTTCCTCTTTTCAGTAAATGGCTGTTCCATTTTTGCATTCGCATGGACAGAAACCCGTGGATGCACGCTTGATGTCTCTCCTTTCGTATTACCATATCACTCTCTATTGAGTCTACTCTGAAATAGATCTAAGGTCAGACCACTGCCCATCACCTCCACCACTAGCACCTTGATTCAGTTCTCCATTATTTCTCATCTGGATTATTCACTGCCCTTCCTACTGGTCTCCCTTTTTAAATCCTATCTTTGCTGTTTTCTGGCCATATGATGTTGTAGTTCCATCATCTATAAAACTAAGGTAATGATAGAACTTACCTAATAAGGTTCCTGTGAGTTTTCAATAAATTAACATAGGTGAAGCAGTTAGAATGGCGGATAGCTGGCCGTAGCTGTTATAATTACCTGTCATTACTGCTGTCCTCACCATCCTAATGTGTGGTTTTCATCCTCAAGATGACCTCATAGCCTAGAATGACTGCTGGAGCACCAGCCATCACAGGTGCCTTACTGGCAGCAGGATGGAAGGAATCCTTTTAAGGACACTATCTGGAAAAGCCATATCCATGAATATCTCACTGACCACAGCTGAACCACTTAGCCACACCAAACTCTAACAGGGTCATATAGCTATCCTGGCTAAAAGTTTGGTTTCTGTTACCAAAAAAAGAAGGGCAGAATGGCAGTTACCACAAGTAGGAGTCACTAGACCATGAATGGGAGGCATGTGGTATTAGGAGGGCATGTGATGAGGGCATATGATACAAGAGGTCAGACAAGGCTTTTCTGAGGCAATGATAACTGACCAGAGAAGTAGGCATTTGCTAGGCAAGCAGGGAGGGGTATGAGGGAGAGTCCAGGATGAGGAGAGTGTAAGTGCAAATGTCTGCAACAGGAGAAGGCATAGTAAATATTTATGCTACATGGTTACATCATGCACCACATGCCGAGAACTGTGGTAAGCTGGATTTTCTGTCTCCATCCAGACTCTCCCACCAGGGGTGGTGCTGGAATTTCTCATTCCCCTTTCCATTATGGGAGATGCCCAAATGGAAAGGCCTGAGAAGTCCCTAAGTCCTTCAGGAGCTTGGGTTGGTGCTAGTATCCTTGGTCTGCAGGAGGAGCGGCACCTTGAGCCTGATGGTTAGAGGAGAGGTGGGGCTGCCGAGAGGCTTGACTTTGACCCTCAGCTTAAGCATTTCCTGCCTCAGTGACCTTGGCAAGGTACTTAGCTATTTTAACTATTATCTTTTCCTCATCTATAAATGGGATGATACTATTGTCTAACCTGGAGGTCTGCTGTGAGGACCAACATCCCTCAAGATGAAAAGCGCTTAGCCAAGTCCCTGGTCCGTTGAGAGTGTCCACTGAAGAGCAGCTTGTGCTGTTTTTATGTTGTCTTCATCTTCATCACCTCCCCTCTCTGTTCTCTTCCAGTTGACACTTTCTCAGTTTTTCCACATTCAAGTGTTAGGTATCTCATGGAGGCATCCAGCGCCCAGCTTTTCTTCGGGAATGTGGGAGTCCAGAGCCTAACACTACTTCTTTCTTCCTTTACCCTTCCTTTTAAAAAGTTACTGGAGGGTGTGCACTTGGATAGAGAATAGTGCAACTTGGGGCTATGCAGCCTGGAAGGAACCTGAAGCTGCCCATGCAGACCCTTCTATAGTGTGAAGAAACAGGTCCAGAGACAGGAAGCCTGGCTAACCATGCCAAGGTGGCTTTTGTGAAAGAGACATTGCCTCAGCTTAGAGAAGTTCCCAGGCTGGTTTTATGTGCATCCCTGGGTCTGCTCATATATAGACATCCATGTCAGATGTGGGAATCTGAGAGTTCACGTCCATCCTTCAGTCAGAGACATTTCTTTTTCTCTTGACAGCTGTCAGCTTGGGTTCTCAACATGGTGTGTTTGTGGAGGTGTGTGGATTCAAGGTGGTTCGCCCAATTCTCTTTCCCTAACATGGGCATGCCCTAGTAACAAGGTACCTTCTTCAGCGAGGCAGACACCAGTTACAGGCACAGCTTAGAGAACTTCGTAGACTTGCAACGGAAATACCCTCCTGCCCTCATGGAGCTTGTGACCTAGCAGGGGAGAGACATGAAACAAATAAATGACATAGAAATCATAGATGTGCTCAGAACTACAAAGAAAAAGTACAGGAAGACCTTGAGAGATCATCATGTCCAGCGATAGGGTCTGCCATTCCTTGGTTTTTAGCCCACAAAGGACACTGCTATGTGGCTCTCACATTCTTTCCAACAAAACTCAGACATAACTTCAGAATCCTTCTCAACACAGCCCTCCAGACAGCCATTACTAATCAGTCAGACTTGGCTCTCAAGACAAAATGCATTGGCCATTCAAGATTTGGCCCATTTCCCAGCCCTCCCTCCACCATCCTTTTTTACAGACAAGCATCTGGCCAAAGGCTGGAAGGCACATGGCTCAAGACTCCAGCCAGAGGCCCCCAAGTGTCCAGCCGGTCAGGTTCCCAGCTCAGGCTCGTGGACACCGTTGGTGGCCATTGGGTGGATGGTGTGTCATCAGGAGAGCCGGCCCCCAAGCAGTAGCGTCTTGTGGCTGCTAGCGATCTGATCTAAATTTGCTGTGTTCTAATCTGAAGCTCCTTCTCAGAGGTCCAACCTGTTGAGGGCACTGCAAGCTCTAATTTCTGTTCCTTCAGAGCTCCGATAGGAAAGTGATTCTTTGTTCTCATGAGTTATTTCTTGAGGAAAATATATGTTTTGTGGAGAGTTTGAGGACAAGGACATCACCACAAAGGCCTACTCTCTCATTTTCCTTCTCATGGGCTTAAATGGGTGAGTCAAAAAGAGGTGTTTCCGGCTTGACTGAGATGAAGCTTCCAGAAAGAGAAAGAAAGGGTAGCTCTCCTTTCAGGGGCTTGTCAAGTCCGGCAGTTTGTGCAGGACTGAACCTTTGGTATTTATTTTACAGTTCATCAAACATTTGTAATTCTCAGCCCCCCACTGCCCCACATTTCAGATGACAAGCTGTGATTCAACACAAATGCTTTCCTAAGGAAACGTGCATTTATCATTCCCTTAATGTTCGTGTCTCTAACATTTCTTTTCTGTTGTATGAAAAAAATGTTTACTATTTAAGAGATCTTGAAGTGATCCCTCATTTTAGGCTGGATTTCTCACCTCTTGATACATATTTTCTGAACTCTTAAGAAGCACTAGAGGAAGGGCGCCTGGGTGGCTCAGTGGGTTAAAGCCTCTGCCTTTGGCTCAGGTCATGATCTCAGGGTTCTGGGATCGAGCCCCACATTGGGCTCTCTGCTCAGCGGGGAGTCTGCTTCCCACCCCCCTTCTCTGCCTGCCTCTCTGCCTACTTGTGATCTCTCTCTGTCAAATAAATAAATAAAATCTTTTTTTAAAAAGAAGCACTGGAGGAACTCACAGGCTTCCTTTTTGAGTAGTGGTCACCATAACCTTGACTAGAATGAAAGAATCAGAAAAACATGTTTATACTATTCCTGTTTCCTTAAATTGGGAGACCTTTTGGGATAAAATTGCTTGAAAAACGAGTGTTGGAGAGGTTGGGTCTGCCCTTCATGGACATCCTCCAAATTATTCTGGAGTTGTCTCTGAGAATCAAGGCATTTTGTTGGCTTGGGTCGATCCCTTCTGCCCTTTGCTGGATTCTGTCCACAGGTTCAGGGCCTTAGGAAGCCCTGGGCTTACTTAGTGCATATGAAGAAAGAACATTCTTCCCAGGGCTAAATGAATGGGAAAGGCAAAAGGTTCAAATGGGCCCCCAAAGTATTGGGTTTAGTTATCTTGCATCTTCCAGCACTTCCAATGTTATAAACTCCAGAGAGACAGAAAAGTCTGCTAATTTCCTAGTGCTCGTGGCCTTTACTGTGTGAGTTTGGTCGAATTTGCACCTCCTAAGGCATCCCAGCTCTACAACTTATTATCTATGGAACATTATATAATCAATTAGCCCTCTAATTTCCATTTTATTTTTCATCTATAAAATGAAGATAATGAAGGCACCTCTATCAAGTTGCTTGGATTCGCTGGGGTAATGCAAACAAAAGGCTTTAAATGGTGCCTGGTGATGAGTTCACACACAATAAATGTTAGTCTCCACGATGAGAAGTCAGTCTTGAAAATGATGCAACTCCTAGACTTGGTACTTAACACATGGATAATGGAATTTCCATTTCAGATTAGAAAAATGCTTTTCAAAACACTGTATGCTCTCATGGCAGGCACAAATACAGTGGCATTAAACCACAGCCTAATAGTCTCAAGGTTGAAAAATAGACAAGTATGTCTCATAAATGTTCATCTTTTCCCACATACCTATAATTTCAGTTTCTTGCCTCTACCATTGGGAAAGCCATTATGTCTTATTTTATGGATTAACTGACTGCCTTTTCATTGTTCTTCGAATACCGGCTTTATTTCAAATGCACAAACCCTTGTGCATGCTTTCTTAAGCACCAATAAAAAGAACAGTTAATGTGCGACAAAGCAAGAAAAAATGACTTTAAAAACAGAACATTCTTCGGATGGTCTTACCTTTATGTACAGAAGGGTTCCTCAGCGTTGGCACAATCGGCATGTGGGCTGAGTAATTCTTTCCCGCGGGGACTGTCCCCTGCGTTGTAAGGTGTAGAAGCAACCCTGGTCTTTACCCACTAGAAGCCAATAGCTCTCGCTCCCTCCCCTCACCAGTTGTGACAACTGCAGGTGTCGCCAGGCCATCCGCCTCCACTAGGAAACCACTGGTGTGCAAGAAGGAGGAACTGGGTCTTGGAAATGAATGTTTGGGGCCCCAGAACAGAAGAGCCTCAGGTCGAGCATGGCGGGAAGTTGCCAAACTGCTGGCCTGGGCGTGGTGATTCCTAAAACATGTGCTCACGGATTGTGTGTTGAGATTACGGATACAGAAAGCAGGTTGAATAATCAGTCCCACAGCATAATTTCGGCGAAATGACCCAGCTTTAGTTTTATTTCCCTTGTTTTTCTCCCAGTTTTGGTTTTTCCATTTGCCAATGGTGATCAAATGAAGTTTTACAGTTAATCTTGACTTTTAATGTAATGATTGCCTTTTTCTTTTCTTTTTGTCTTGTTTTCCTGTTGTTTTTCAGCTCCCTCAGGCACAAAAGGTAAACTGTTTTCTGTCACATTGCAGTCACCCGCGGAACTCGCAAACTGTGCATGTCTCCATGATTTTGTGCATTCAGTGCTGTTTGTGACCAGTGAAATGGTTTTCCTCTTAATATTTCAAAAGCCTGAGGTTGGGCAGGAGCAGAAAGGCCACCAGACTCATCTGTCCACTGTCTCCCTGCCAAGTTTGTCCCATCAAAGAACCCTCTCATGGCCAGTAGTTTGGGGACAACTCTGCACCCAAACATTTTGCTAAGAATTCTCAAATAATAGGTCAAGAGTAAGTTCAGCACATTCCTTCAAACACAGCATTCCAGGTCTTCCCTGAGGTTCTTTCCTAGGGATACAGCTAATGTGAATAATTTGTGAGACCCGGTGACTAAGTTTAGATGCTGGGCTGTTGAGTCAAATCTCTGAAGACTCGTGTGGGCTTCATTAATTGCAAACTCAATAGCTCCTTTGCTTGTCTCATTGCCTGTACCACCTGGAGAGCATTAGAGCAAAGTTCTTGCCAAAGCCAGACCCTTTCACTGGTCCTCATTGTCTGTCTGAGATGATCTGGTTTCACCACGTAGAATGTTCTCTGTCTAGTAAGAGTCCATGTGATTGCCCTGCTGGCTTTGCCGTGTCGTCCCCATGGCATGTCATTGTATCCTAAGGACAGTTACAGAAGAAAACATGACACATGATGCCTGCTGACTTGTTCTGGGATATTTCACAAACACAAGCAAGATTTCCAGAAGACACAGTGATTTCTGGGGGCCAGATGTGGGTTGGTTTGGTTTCAAGAGTTGAGGTAAGGCACCTCCCGGAAATGTAAGCAGTACCTCCCAAGCTTTCCAGTTTGGAGCAAAGATGATTTGATTCCTTCCCGTTGAGAGAGATAGCACAACTGCTCTACAAAAGACAGTCTGTTCAGACCATATGGACAACCAGAGGCCTAGAAATCATTACACAATTACTCAAATATATTTGAGATATTTAAACAAGGCGAGACATGCTAGTGTGTGACTTGGCTTGTGGTAATGTTTGATTACACTTCAGTGGCATCACAAAAAGACTGAACACTTCATGAAAAGTTAAAGGATTTGAGGAGAACAACAGCTTCCAGAGTAAATATATGGTCAGAATTCCGCATTATCTGGAAGGATCAGCATCTTTAATAGGTCATGCTTTCTTAATTACCCACATTTGAAATTCCTTTGTAAAGAGACTTAACGAAGTCAGTGCCTAAAACTGGACCGGCCTCAATGAACTGGCATTTATTCATCAAGTTTCCAATGATCCATATACAGAAGCACTCTGTCGTAGAAGATTCCTCATGAATTTGAGGTGCTGTCAGCCATGGGATTTTTAAAACAAGGTTCAAAACAAACCAACACAGGAATATGGTAAGAACAAAGGTTGCTGGGACATACGGTTCTTCAGTAGCACCTGGTTCCCTGCTCTCTTCCCTCTTGTCACTCACATCACATGCCATACATGTAGAAAGTTTGCAATTGAGGAGGATGCCCCAGTGCCTTTGCAAAAGACATCGAACTATTCAAGGACTTGCTGTGCAGCCCTCTGTCACAAGGAGTAGCTCTGCTCTCCACCCCTCGCAATTCCTCACCAGGGATACAAACTGTCTTTTTATTAAAACAGAGAAAGGTACTTACCTTAAAAATTATTAAGAGCCCTGCATGAAATGGTCTCAGAACTCCCTGGAGTCATTTCTGGGCAATTAAGCTCTTTGGAGAAGGAGTTTAAATATAATAAACCTTGGGGATCTGGGCTGGAAAGTGGTGTGCGGCTGAGGAGGGTCTCAGTGCAGGTGGAAGGCACCTCACCTCAGGACAGCTAGTCTCAGTGGCTGGTGGATGAGAGTATGTGCCTCTCACACCCTTCCCTTCTCCATCCCCAATGTTACTTCAGTGACAGTTGCAGAACACTCTTCTGGAAAGAAAGGTTCCTACAAGCATCAGCACCTGCCCCCACCCCCACCGCCCCTGCCGCCTCAAACTCATTGTCCTGCTGGTTGACCAGCAAAGAACATGGCGGGTGGCATCCCAGCGCCACCCATTTGTGACCATGGGCAAGTTAATTGACTTCTTGAATCTTCAGGATTCTCTTTATTTAACAGGAACAATAGACTAGTTTTCCAGTTGTGTTATGAGACTAGAACTGGCCATATGCTAAACACTCATAAAACTTAAGAGTTTCCACGGCTATTTTCGTGTCTTGGCTTCTGATGCTTTCGAGCAGCAATCAAGGGAACATATGAGCAGATCCCCTGGGATGTGGTAGTCTGGGGAGTCTGCAGTGATTTGTGGTCCTGACTCAGGCCTAATGAATAATCAGGAGACAACAAAAGTGCTGGGAAGATACGTGATGCTTCTCTGGTTCACAAAAAACTCCGCGTTACCTGACTTCACCTTTTACGTGGTGTCAGAGGGAAATGCAGATTGGGCTTGAAACCCCAACAAAGTGAAGGCTTCCAGGGACAACTGTTTTGAGAACTTTCTTCCCAAAGCCTTTGACGTTACTCATAGATTTCACCCAGCCATGGACATGATTATGATGATCCCCTTCCAAACCCAAGAGTTGTTGTTCCGGGGGTAAAAGGGAGGCACCTCCAGCTGTTATGTCTTTGGCCTGCTTTTCACATGAGGTCATGGGTGCATACATTGGACCATATGGTGTCTGCATTTGTGCTGTGTTTTTGTTGGAATCTCTCTTAGTATCATCTGCAACTGTTTTCTCCATAAATATTTTAAATAGTTATGTCTCTGTAAACATGCTTACTTTAATCTCTTAGCTGATCTATCTCTAAAAATGTCCCATTTGGGTATCCCTCATGTGTATGGTAGTCATTAATGATGGTTGGCTAGAAGTTATGGCTTTCATAATTCTGATATTTTGAGGGTCTTTCAAAACTTATCTTCTAACGTATGACTACTTTCTAGAACAATGGTTTGCAAAAAGAATTCCATTTTGTTTTTGCTGTGATTCCTTTCTAGAGTCTATAAATTTCAACCCTTGCTATCACCTTGGGATAACACTAACTGGTGATATGCCTCATCGGTATTAAATATTTTCACCAAATGCAGCGAAGTGTCCTGAAGTTTTGGTTAAAAAACCACGTAGCAATACAGACTTGTTGCCCTCAAGCCATCACGAGTCTGTTCTTTTTAGTGGAAACTGACCCACTTTCTCCAGGGGGTTGATTGTCCTACATTGAACCATGAAGAAAGGTCCATATGTAAGATAGGTTTGCCTTTTTTTTTTTTTTTTCCTCACATGGAACTTCTTGGCTTCTACAGAAATATCTGGGAGATCCCATTTTATGATAATGACACAGCAGAATTACCCAAAGCCATTTACAAGCCTACATTCAGTTGCCATTCTTGGCACAAATAATCCATTTTTTCAAACTGCATATTCATTTAGATGGGTTTTGTCTATGGGAATGAAACCTGGGTTGTTCACCACACAGTTAATCACTGTGGAGTGGGACCTTGAATACTTAAAGGCAAAAATACTCTTGGGGGAATTCCAAATTTCACTATGTATAGGCGTTAACTTCCTCTCCCACCCCCGTCGGGAACCCCTCTCCTTTCTGTTGTGCTGCCTTCCCACAACTTTTGGAGTTATGTCTGAGACCGTTCTGTGGAGGTTTCGAGAGTGCGCTGTCTGGCCCGGCACTAGATTAGTTAATATCAGTCTGAGAATTCTGAGCAGCATAAGCATTTTTCTCAAAACCGTAGTTAAAGAAAACCACATCTCTAATCCTGTTTGGGACAGCAATTGATGCATTCAGGGCTGCACAGTATGGCAAAACGACCCCTGTTTAATAGCCCGACATGTTTTGTTTCCTGTTAGGAATAGCTAACTTGCCTCCTTGAACAAACACAGCAGGGCTCAGGTCTGTTGCTCTATGCCTGCTGTGATACTCTGGGCTGCTTAACTTGTATGAGGACCCAGGAGTGCATAAATTAGCTTCTTAAATGGAGGTCGATTTGGGGGTTTTCTTTCAGGATGGAACTGGCTTATTAATATCCCCCCCCCCCGAGTGTCCATGGGATCCGGAATCCATTTGCATATTCTTTGTGTCCTTGTTTATATTATATTTAGGAGGAATAAATGGAAGCATTCATTTCCCTAAAGTTTTTCTTCCCTTTTTGCTTTTTTTTTTTTTTTTTTTTTTCCCCTCCCCTTCTTTCTTTCATTGGTCTCATGCCTTAGGTCCAAACTTGTGCAAGTAGAATCTGGCCCGTTCTTATCTCTGGGTAATCAGATTTCAGCAATTGTGGGGCATCATTTATCATTCTTCGCCTCATTTAACTTCTGTACTTTGAAATGTTGAATTAACTGTCATTGAAAATAGAAAATTGAAAGTTTGCAAAGCTGCTGTTTTCATAGGACTCTAGGTCTAGTGATTTTCCTGTTCCATTACAGTTATATAACCAGCAAAATCCGTGCAAATCAAGTGTGAAACTGAGAGGTGGTAACTATTTACATTTGGTTCTGGTCTATGACTCATTTGCTTTTACCTTTACTTGCTCTGTGTGTGAATTATTATATCTTGTTTTGATAACCCTGTTCCCCCCCTTATCATTTACTGTTTTATAGGAACATGTACAGGCATCTTTTATAGGCGTCCCTGAGCTGGGGCTGTTGTGATTGCCTACACCAAGTCTGTAAGATGGTAGCTGACACTTGAATTAGGAGATCCTCTCTGTGAATAAGGCCAGGAAGGAAGAAACCAGAACGAGTCTAGCCACTACAGCTCTCCCATGACTTGTGTGCTAGAACTCTGGAGACCAGAGTCACAACATGTTGCTGAACCAGAATGATGATCACAGAGCCCCATACTTTATTCCCCACTGTAGTTCTGTGTGGGTAGATTGGTGGCAGTCCAGATCAGCTGACAAAGAAGGTGTAGTTTGCCTGTTTCATATCCATGTGAGTCTTGGCCAAACCCTCACCCATGGCACTCTCCAGCACTGTGTTTGAGACCATTAGTATAGGCATGCAAGACCCCCAGATTCAAAGGGCATGGCTCCCAGTGGCAGAACAGCACGGAAGGACTGCAAACTCATATGGATTGGTGGGGGACCATGGAGTTCCATGCAGAAGCAGATTCACCTTTCTTGTTTGAAAAAGTTAATTGGTTAATTTTAAACTCATAATGTGTGTTTACTTGTATATCTGGAAAAAATGTTCAAGTTTCATCACATTTTCATATAAATTGGAACTTTCATAAGATTTTATAACAAGGATAAAAGCAAGGTAAGAACCAGAATCCAATTATGAAAAGATGGATATATATATATATATATATATATATATATATATATATAGTTTAGTTTTTAGCTTTTACACTGTTAGACATGAAAATTGGTTTAATAAAAAACCACAAAACAAAACCAAAACAAAATGAAAAACTTCCAAGAATACATTGCTAGTACATATGAAGAACTTACATACTTGCATGTTTTAACCCAGTAATCCTCCTTCACAGAAGAATGTAACCTAAACAGATCAGTGACTTGCAATTTTACCTATAATGAGGAAAAGAAGAACCAACATATCCAGCAATAATAAAGTGGTGGAGAAAGTCACCCAAGTTCCAAAGGATGGGAAGCTATTATAAAATTGTGGTCAAAATGAAATTGAATAATTTAAGAACATAGTTTTAAAATCAGAATATAACATTTTATGAACAATATGTTCTTTGTGCGTGTGTGCGTGTGTGTATGCATATAGTTGTATAAAACAGTACTGGAAAGAAATACATAGGTGTGCCTCATAGTAGCTATTCCCTTCTGAGAGGAGAACAAGTATTTTGCTTTATTCTTTTTTTTTAATATTTTTTTAATATTTTATTTATTTATTTGAGAGAGAGAGAATGAGAGGTAGAGAGAGAGCCTGAGAAGTAGGAGGGTCAGAGGGAGAAGCAGACTCCCTGCTGAACAGGGAGCCCAATGCAGGACTCAATCCCAGGGCTCCAGGATCATGATCTGAGCTGAAGGCAGTTGCTTAACCAACTGAGCCACCCAGGCATCCCTCTTTTGCTTTATTCTTAAGAGAGCTCTGTACTTTTCATACCCTGGGTGGGGAACATGTATTTTTATAAGTAACTAGTTATATTTATAATAAGAGTGAACTAAGCCTATTTCTCATAGTGAACTAAATGTATTACTCATAAATGGACAAATAAGGCTTAGCCTAATAATTGTCTGCTGAGCCTAACTCACATAAAAAACAAATGAAAAACTGGAAAAATCCAAACTCAGTTTTAAAAAACACATACAATTACATAGATTCTTGGTACAGATAGCTCTGAACAGAAGATATGCTGTCTTACATGTGACAAATCTAAAAGCACCTTTATCAAAACTCCTCATTTTCTAACAGAGAAATCATCTGTGATCTTTAGTCAAAGTCCCAGTCCACATGAGATCCTTAGAGCAACATGGACCTAACCTGGGTGGTCCACAGAAGTGCAGGGGCACGGTCGAACCCGGGGGCTACCTACCCTACTACAAACACCTCATTTGGAGGTGTCACCTGTCCTACTCATGGGTCAGTGCAGGGCTGGTCGGAAGGAAAGGCTACAGTGGCTTTCAAATGGGAAGAAGGGAGCAGACGAGTGACCTTTGCCTGGCTGCTATTTGGAAAGTACTGTTCCCACACAGTCCAGCCCTTTGTGGTGTGCACGAGTAACAGAATGGGGCTGTCCCACTCTTAGGGCAGAAGGAAGAGAGCCCAGTTGTCTAAGGACCAACTATAAGGTTGGCGGGAGGTGGAGTGGAGGCCCCACCCTGCCAGCCCTGCCTGGCAGACTTGGGCACAGGACGCTAACGCCCTGAGCCTTGGTTTTCTCCTTGTTGTAACATCCCCTTTACACAACTCTCCTGAGAAGCACATGAACAGTGCTTGCCAGGACCATCCATACTGAGTGGCCAACTGGAGGGGAAGCCGGTCATGGAAGGAGCAATGCTACTCATCATACTAGTAGTATATTTTGTTTAATAGAAACAAATTTGACATAAATAAATTAAGAATGGTTTTGAAACACTGAGGTAATCTGATGTTCTCAAAAGAAAAAAAAAAAAAAAAAGGAGTATTTTTGTTAAAGCCAAAAACCAAGAATTGACTTAAAGATCCCTTGTATCTCAATGCTTTCTTGTCCCAGACTTAATGTTTAATGTCTTAGGAATTCAAAGTCTTTAAAAAATTCTCATGGATTTAAGAGATGTGAATGTTTTCTACTATTTCTTTAAATCAAGCATAACTATAAAATATGGCTGTCTTGAGGTGTTAAAACAAGTCAAACCCTTCTCATAACATTACTAAAATGAAACTGCCTTTTCTTTTGAAAGTCAAAGAAACATCTGAGTAAAAACAATGAAATTTGAAGAAATTGTTTTTCATTGCCATTTTCTTAGCTCCCCCAAATAAATATATACACCCTTTTTTCTTCTACACAGAAAGGAAGGCAGAGGATTGAGGAGAGCTGTTTCACAAAGCCAATGAATTTGTCTGTGGTGGCATTAATGTCAGCATGACTTATGTCAAGCTTAGAGACTGTTTTGAAGAGGACATCAGAGGACACCTGATATTCTGATTTCCTTGTTTCTAGATGCCATTCCCCAAGGCTTGCTTATTGACCCAAGGGTGATCATGAGCTCAAAGGGTTGCTATTTTGAGAGTTCCTCTGTATTTATGGATAGATTTAGAACAACTGTATCTATCATGTGACACACTAAGATGTGTTTCCTCAAAGCAGCCCATGAATCTACCCCTTATTGGTCAAGACCCTGGAAGAGAGAGTATGATTTAAGGGATACCTGCATGGAATCTATTCATGAGGAAAAGAATCAGAGAACCCAGAAAGTGTGGGGTTCCATGAGGAAAGCATTTGTTTTGTGATTGCATTACTATGTTTCTGTGAGTTCTGTAAGAGAGAAGAAGGGAGAAGGTATGCACCATAAAGAACACCATTCATTTTGACACAGGGCTAATGAAACTCAGTGCGTTCATTGACTCATCCGGAAACCAAATCTATGTCAAAATGTAAACTATGCCAAGTCTATATGAAATCAATGCCAAATCACCATCAATGATATTAACCTGACTTTATGTGTCCTCATTGGTAGAGATTTCCTATGTGGCAGGTGTGGTACGAAAATGCCATGAATTACTCAAGAGAACATACACACACACAGACAAACACACAGACACACACGCCTGCGCTTGTGCATGTGCACCATATACTCATAGGCAGAGCCTTGCCTTTCTCAAGTTTTTTTTTTAGCATAATATTTTCATACGCGCTATTCTCGTTTTTGCTGGCAGAATTTATCTACCTTATCATTTCTTTCCATTGCAATGAGATTTTAATGTTAATGAAGCAACTGCCTTTACAGTTTTGTTTTGTTTTTTTTTTCTAAACGAGTCCTGTATTTGTTGGGCTGGTCATAGTTCAGCTGCCCGATCCTTTTCCCAGTCATGTTATTCACTGGTCAGACCCCCAATTAATGGCTCTATAGTCATTACAAATCCTAATGTAGCCAGGTTCCTGGAGAACTGCAGGATGACTCTGTTCGAGCTTCCAGAGAACTCATGCCGGAGGGTTCGACTGAAATGACCCTCTGGGGTTAAGCCGGAGCAGTTGTGCAATCCTGCACAGCCACACGACCAACAAGTTCAAAAACGGAAAGCTAGATGTTTATCCCTTCAAATTAACTTGAAGGATTTTGGAAAACCCAGCCTAGTTTCATGAGGTAGAAAAATGTCAGGCGAAGGACGAATGCCATGGTATGGACTTTCTTTTTCCAGAAATGACTCACAGGACGGAACCACTTGCTGAGTCAGGAGCCCTTGTGTGCTTGGATTGGCCCCATCCATGTTGGCCCAAGCCTGGGAGGCAGTAACCCGTCTGCAGGCTGGGTGCGTCTGCAGCCTCTGTCCCTTCTTTCCCCGCCCCTTCCTCCCCGCAATTCCCTTCCCAGTCTGCTTCCTTCCTAACCTCCTTCCATTTCACAGTTACAGTAACCAGCCCACGCCCCACCCCAGCTGCTTCCTAAGGCCTTTTGTTGGCCTAGGAAAGCCACGATGTTCTATCATGGGATAAAGGAATCATATTTTTCTATTTTGTTTATGCAGTTCAAATGGAGAGATGGATGGAGTGTTCTAACTTGGAGCTCATCGGCTCCTCTCCCCTCCCCTAGAATGGTCCTGATGAGAGCCTCTGTCCTTGTGGGATGTGCCATGAACTGTAGTGGAGGCTTTATATCTATAATTCTACTTAATCCTCCCAAGAACTGTGGACGATAGTCCTACTTTAGCAATGATTAGCGTGGTTCACTGCACTCCACGATCCTTAAGGCAAAAAAAAGAGGCCCCAGGAGAGAAAAGGACAGGCTTGCCCAAATCCTGGTACCACATCGCTGTGACTCCTTTTCCTCCTTGGGAAATTATAAAATAAATAAAAGGGCAGGACCAGAATCCATTCTTTCCAGGATCGTTCGCTGAGGGCTTCCTAGGTACCAGACCTATGCTAAATGCTCATCTTTGTCCTTCACAGAAAGGAGGTTGAGGGCCCGGTGATTGGGACAGGGCCTCTAGCATCAGATGGTCCAAGGCCTAAATCCCCACCCTGATGCTCTCTGAACGGGTGCCAGATCCTTTGTGCCTTTATTTCTTCACCCACCAGATGCTCATGGACACTTTGCAAGGTCTATGTCAGGGTTAAATCTGAGACTACAAAACTATAAAAACATTTAAAGCGGTGTTTAGTCCTAGCAGGTTGTGCTTGGGAGTAGATACAGATGGATGGGTGGGTGGATGGATGGATGGACAGACAGAAGGACGGATGGAGTGAAGGATGCATAAATAAAAATGACTCAATAAGTTCGGGTAACCTGCACTGGGATTTAATTCCAGATGCTTCTATAGCTGATTCTCCTCCCTGTGCTGTTTTCCAGAGAAGTCATAGTGTTCAACTAAGCTGTGGCATGAGCCTCTGTCCCTACCAGCGGCAGCGGCATGTAAGCACCAGCTGCTCAGAGACTCCTTACGGTCTCACCATGCAGGGGCAGGCCCCACACACTCAGATACTGAGCGAGGGAGGGAGGAGTGAGCAGAGGCCCCAGGACAGAAAAGGACAGGCTTGCCCAAATCCTGGTACCAAATCACTGTGACTCCTTTTCCTCCTTGGGCCTCAATTATAAAATAAATAAAAGGGCAGGGTCGGAATCCGTTCTTTCCAGGATCATTCGCTGGGGGCTTCCTAGGTACCAGATCCATGCTAAATGCTATGGATAAAAAGAAGGATCATTCCCCGCTTCTGCCTTTATAGTTTACAAGCCCTCCAGAATTTTCAGTTTTTCTTCCAGCGATGGTGTTCAGTGACTGCTGTATTAACAGTTTGCACAAATTCGGTCCTAGATGGTATCTTAGGTTGTAGAGTAAATATGATTATCTTTGTAGTAAAGTTTGAGAACATCTGGTTCCCATTTCCACTTCGTTAGGGAAGGTTTTATGGAGGAAGCGACGTTTCAGGGGGTCTTTAAACAGGGGGAAGGTTTTATTCCGGGGCCTTAGAGCTCCAAGAGTTGACTGTATGTTCAAGCATCTATTTGGGAGGTGTCTAAACCACATTTGTGAAAGTATAAATGCTCTGCTATACTGAGGGGTGGGGGCCAGTCATGTGTCGTAGCCCATCATGAATATTAGCCAAAATCCAGTGCCCTATAGTAATTTGTATTGTCATTATTCTGGGACGATCTTGAAATAAGCATGTTGTACCCTAATCACCAAACAAAGCAGTCTCCTAAAACAACTTTCAGATATGTCGATCTGTAATATTATCTCGCCCATGAGTTTCCTTACATAATGTGGCCATGGCCAAAGACCGCATCTCCCCTCTGTCTAAATGTTTCCTAAATAAAATGTATTCCCTGCTCAATGACATATCTCAGAAACGCTGGGAAGAGAGGAAACAACATAAAATCTTTCCCGAATAGTAACAACTTTATTAGAAAAAATTCATTCTGAGATTCTCATACGGATGTTCCAACATTATCCAACACTATCACTCACAAAGCTGTCTTCAGGTTGTTAAGAAGAGAAAGAGAGGGCAAACAATTGAGTTCATACAAGATACGAAGTTCAAAGAGGGAAATCTGTTTGCTTTTGAATTGAGACAACTTAAAATACAGTAAATCTCATAAGAATTTAGGGTCTCCAAATCTCAGATGTGAGTAATAATAATGATTCAGTAAGAAACGAATATGTCTTGGCTAAAAGCAAAATATCATTTATGAGCATCCTCGAGGACTGAGGACTGACCTTTACCAAGACAATCAAATGCAAAGTGAGGGGGAAATATTACTTGAAGAGTCGCGTATTCTTGTTTCTTCTAATTTTCCACTTTCTTCTTATTCTTCTACTTTCTACTTTGTAATGCCTTATATTATTTAGAATCCAGGCGTCTTCCACAAATGTTGAAAGATGCCAGTGCAAATGAGAATCTAAACAATGGTTGGTGTTCTCAAATTGTCTAGATTTTAAAGGGTCACAGTTAATCTGAGTGGCACCATAAAAGATAATCCACATTGCTTACATTGAAAGAACCAGATCTTCAATTAAAAATAGTAATGCCTGGGGGCACCTGGGTGGCTCAGTGGGTTAACCTCTGCCTTCGGCTCAGGTCATGATCTCAGTGTCCTGGGATCGAGCCCTGCATCAGGCTTTCTGCTCAGTGGGGTGCCTGCTTCCCTCTCTCTCTGCCTGCCTTTCTGCCTACTTGTGATCTCTCTGTCAAATAAATACATAAAATCTTTAAAAAAAATGGTAATGCTTGCTTTTTAAAATCTCTTACTATAAAGAACACCTAAAATGCTGATAACCAAAAATATGTTTATAGCTCAGAATATAAAAACTTTATCCTCATAGCATTTTCATGTCAAAGTATTAACATAGTTTGTTTAAAGAAGTATTTTGATCTTTATGCAAAAAGTTTTGTTTGAATAGGATTACTATTACTATTTATTCTAAGGCATTAATATTCATTGCAAACATATGCTGTTGGGTGATTTTATTTATAAAATGCTGTCTGTAGATGAAAATTAATGGGGATGTTCTTTCTGTTAAAATTTTCAACCATACAGAAAGGAGATTAAAGAAAAAAAAAATCAAAGATACAGAGATAGACTACCAAAAATGATTTAGAAATCTTTTGGCTTTATCACTGGAACAAGTTATTCTTTCTTTCTCTTTTCATTTCAAAGTGGCTTTTTAGGTTATTGAGCAAATGTATTTTTAAATATGCATAGTTGTGTAAAGCCTGTCACTTAAAACTGACCACTATTGAAACAGCTAGTAAACTTCATGATTATTGCTAACAACTGTGGAGATCTAAATGAGAGTAAAGTTCAGAGTCAGATGATGTTAACATCAGCCAAGCAGATAATGCTGATACAGTGCACAGATACTTTTCAAACATAAGGTGCACCAACAGGGTTTAGTTTCCACATTTCAGTGGCTTTCACTTGTTCTTCCTCTGGAGCATGTCTGCATCTCCAGCAGGTGTCTCCAGGACAGAAAATCAACACCCTTCTTTGAGTATGGCTGTTACTAGATTACTTTCCCTGGTCTCTGTTCAATATTGAAGATAAGGGATGTTGGGATGAGGGAAGGAGTGGGAAAATTGGGGGAGGGACTGTAGGTAGGCATCAAAAGGATAGGTATAAAGGACTTTTTGGTCTGGGAATAGGAGGGAAGGTCCAGGGATTTGTTCCTGTGGAGGGTCTTTACATAGCCACATAGTCTGCTCATGTGCCCTCTTCCAGGTCTCTGCTTCCCTGTTGCCCTCCCTGGTGCTCTCATTAATCTGCAGTTTTATTCTGGTGGCTTTCTACTGTTGGCCCTCCCCTTGCCACAGTGTGAAAACTGAAGGACCTGGCTGCCATCTGTTCCCATCTTGTTCCCTTTGCCCCTCATCATATGCTACCAAAAGAATGGCTCTCGGGAATTCCCAGATCATTGGTGAACTTAAACTCATGGAGAGAGCAAAGGGAAAACCTCCCCCTTCCTGCACTCCCTTGTCACATTCTCAGAACCTGCACACCTTGAAGAATTAACTTCTATTTAAAGATGTACGGAGCTGTGTTTTTTCACCTCTTGGTCCTTTTTTTTTTTTCTCTGTCAAGCTACAGGTTATTAACAGAACCATGAGTTTATATGGCCTGTCTTTTCTCCCTCTGGGTGGGGAACTAAGTGACATCACCTGCCTTTTAAGTATATTTTTATTGCTAACTAAGGCTATCCTCTGGAAAAGGCTCATCTTCCAGGACCTTGTGCCTGCAATTCATAGGAAGTGCCACTAGAGGGCGGCAGTGTCTTTTCATGGAGGGCAGGTTGCTTTTCATACCAGGTGTTGGAAGGAAGACACAGCAGAAACCCAGCTGTGTACTCACAAATTATGTACACATGTATCAAATATTTAAGTATTATGGTATACATTTATATGCTGTACTCCATTAACATAGTCAATATGTTGATTGACTTTAATAAGAAATAAAAACATATAAAAGGGGTAACATAGAGAAGAAATATAATCTTTGAGAAGAGTTGGTGAGTTGGCCTTTGTCCTTGGCTTGGAGCCATTCTCTTCCTGAGCTGAGTTCCCCATTTCTGCACAAACTTCTCTTTGAGCCCAAGCCTCCAGGGCTGAGCAGTGATGGCAGGAAGCTCTGCTGAAAACCACTTTCAGCCCTCAAATGGGCCATCAGTCACGCTGCCCCTACCTCGTTCAAATCCCTTCTGAGGGCCTGGCTCCAGCTCACCTCCTTTCTCTAGAGCTTGGCCCTCATTCCCAGAGGCCTCCAGCTGTGGGGGACTCAGGTCCTGCCACTGGTCCTGGCAAGCTTCCTGTGAGTGGAGATCCCTCCTGGGATCCATCCCTGAAGCCACAGCTGGTCCCAATGGAAAGGGCCCTGCCAGGGACCCAGCAGTGGCTGCAACCTGCCTCCATTCCTGTCCTCTTTCCTGGCAGGTTCTAGCATCCCTGCTGGAGCAGACTCAGGCTTTGCAACTCCTCACTCAAGTACTCAAAGCAGGCAAACGTTTATTCTTTATGAAAGTTTTACCCAAAGACATCATGACACCAGTTTTCATGTTATCCTAAAGAGTCCTTGTTTCCTCCAGAATACTGCCCATTGCTATTCAGTAGGAGTTTCCTCCGTTGTGGAAACGACACACAACCACACATCTTGAGGTTGTTGGGACCATCTTCCCTTTGGCCTTTCTGGCTTCAGCAGGGTCTCCCTGTGTGGGTTGTACAAGGTACCTGGGACCAGATCAGTGGGAATCTAGAGCTACTTGTGTCATTTATGGTCAAGATGGGCACTTGTGCGAGTTAGGATTCTTCTGCTATAAGAGTTACAAATTCAATCCATGCTCATTTGGGCAAAAAGGGAAAACAAAAAACAAAAAAACATGGCTACAAGGAACCCAATAATGGAAAACAGCATGGTGGAGTTGAGCTTAGGGATGAAGGCGTCCAGGGACTGGTTCTCTCCCTCCCTGCCCCTCCTACCTCACTCCCTCTCCCTCCCTCCTCGCCCCTCCTTCTCTCCCATCACACACACACACACACACACACACACACACACATTTCTCCTCCTGTCTCTGGGTTGACTTTATTTCCCAGCCCCTTTTCTATGGGGAAAGGACTTGGTTGTCAGGCTTACCTTCTTCTAATTATCTGCAAAGGGAAGGAGAAAGTTTTTCCTGTTAAGTCTGGATGGGAAAAAAGAAAAAAAAAAAATGGGTGGCCTGGGCAGGGTGTGTGTGAGTGTGTGTGTGTGTGTGTGTGTGTCTAGTGCCCTGGCTGGCTCAGCCTGGGTGTGATGCCCAGTAACATGCAGGATGGGAGAGGTTAGTTGCCAAGAGAACCTTGTGGAAGAAAGAGATAAAGAGGATTTCTCTAAAGAAAGGGAGAAATATTTCAAAAAAAAAAAAAAAAAAAAGGAGGGGGAAGTACTGGGCAGTTTTAAAAAATAAATAAATAAATAAATAAAATTTAAAAAGTAAAACAGTATGAACACCAAATAGATAGATAGATAGATAGATATCTCCCCCTTCATTGTTCCATTGATACATATTCTTAAGTTATGTATCAAATGGATGAACAGCTCTATCACAGGGAACTTGTCCCTGCTATCCCTGTTTCCAGGAAGCATTCTGAATCTGTCATAAAAACCCCAACAGATGTCAGTAGCTCCTGGATGTTTTTACTTTAGTCCTGGCTAGTCCTGAAGAAGAGCGCTCCCCTGGTCACGTGACTAGAGCCAGTGCACCCCCACCCCCACCAGGCCAGCATTTCTCTCTCTTTTCAGTCTCCTCTGGGGGACTTGGGGTTTCTGGTGGGTAAGACCTATGTCTCCTGCCTGGGTATCTTCCAGAACGTGGCATGGAGCTTGGCACAGAAGCTGGTGCCCAAGGAACATTTCCCAAGGGAATCCATGAAAGGTCATGACCAGAAGTACTGCAACACGGACGGACCACAGCTCTGGTGGTCCTCCCGTCTGGGGCCACACTGGAGGGCGGTCTGGGTGGTCAACCCGGGCAGTCGGCAGGAAACGAATCGAGCATCAGGAGTAGAAGGAGCCCCGGCCCCACCGCATATACCTCACACGTGACTCCAAATGCATATTCATACAAGCCCACATGCATGATTAACTTGGGAAGCTGACAGGAAGCAGTCAGTCTGTCGAGCAAGTTTGTGCTTTATAAACCAGATGTTTGGTATTATTATTCCTCATTTCCTTTGATACCAGAACAGCCCCCATTATGTAGCAGAGGAAATGAAGGATATGGAGGAACATACAGTATTATCCAACAGAGCAGCACCACCAAGCATTTCGGAGGCCTGCTCAGAGCCTGGGCAAATGCCATTGAATGGCAGTTCATTTTAGGATTCCCACTTGGACTTAAGTTAATAGGATTTTTCCCAGATGGACCATGGTGACCTCCCTCCCCCATTGCTACCCTCTGGAACATGAATGTTGACTCTGTGTCTGCGTTTTTCTTGGAAGCCACGTGCATGAATCATAAGCAGCTCTTGCCTCAGCAGCCACTACAGGTTGGGGGGCACAGAAAAGCAGGGACCCCCTAGCGTGTGGGGACAGAGGGTGTCTGGCTGCGGCTGGCTCCGTAACTCCTGCTTGGTGGTCTGGACACAGCACCTTGGCCGCTGACTGCTGTTGCCTGTGGCAGGAGTGCAGAATGCGTTTCGATCGTAAAGTGTTCACAGTGCACGTTAACGTCCAAGTTCATGTTTCTCCTCCATGGACTGTTCAAGCTTCGCAGAACCCAGATCTGCGGAGACTGGAAGAGATGGAGCTCGTGGGTGCAGAAGAACATCTTAACGTCACACACTAATATTCCCAGGCCCCGCCAGCCCTCGTGGCCATGCTGGTGAGCTGTATACATCGAGAAGGCTCAGGGTTCAGGTTCTGGCCAAGCCAGTCCAGATCGGGGCCAGAACTGCCCTGGGAGAGAGCACATGTCCTCCCAGCACAGTGGCTAGACCGAGCTCATGGCAGTTCCTTTGTTTACCGGAGCCTGGTTAAAAGATGAGTGGTTTAAGTACACGTGTAACATAATGGGGACTTTTTTTTTTTTTTTTTTGGAAAGGTAATGACGAGCCATAATTACTTATAGAATTAGCTTCTGAGTAAAACTGATACTGTATGCTGGCTTAATATTTGGAAGTCAGTTTCCCGTGATCTTGAACCTGTGCCAGAACAATTACAGGGAGTTATAACTGATTCTTGCTGGTTGCAGGAAAAAGCTTCATTTCTCATTACTGTCAGTGGTACGTTTTGATTTCATCCATGATACATGTTGGCATCGCTTGAAATTTTGATTGCGAAGTGGAAGTTGCCCAGGGTTCTGGATCAGCTCAAATCAGTTTTCTGTATAGCATTGAGGATTAATCGAGGAGTCAGAGTATGGGGAGATCTCCGATCCTAAGAGAGGTGTTTACTGTGGGTTGGTTCTGCCTTTGAAAATGGCCCTCCTTACCCCCAACAGTGGCCATAGGATACTTAAAGTACTTTTAGCAAGATGTTAGAACCATGTCTTCACAAACTATCATTATCATCTCATGGTTAATTTTATTTAGTTATTAATAGTATGATGTAGTAGTAAGTTTGTTGTCTTATTCTCAGACCCAAATTAGCTGGCCCAGATAATGGATTACATGATTACCATGTGTATCAGTCAGGTCTCTCCGGAGAAAGAGAAGCATAGGGGATAGATACATTTTTCTCTCTGTAGGATATACATCATATATATGCAATGGGGGAGAGAGAGAGATTGTCTGTAAGGAATTGCCTCGTACAGTTGTAGGGGCTGGCACATCAGAAATCTGTAGGGTGGATTGGCAGACTGGAAGGTCCAGCAGGAGGGGATGAGGGTAGTCAGGAAGTGGAATTCCTTCTTCCTTCAGGGACCTGTTTTTTCCTCCTAAAGCCTTGAACTGATTGGAGGAGGCATACTCACGTTATAGAGGGTCATCTGCTTAATCAAAGGTTGCTTATTTAAATGTGAGTCACATCTAGAAAGATACATTCAGGGCAACATTTAGACAGGTATTTGATCAAAACATTGGGCATGATGGCCAAGTTGATACATAAAAATTAACCATCACCACCATAAACTCTCAGCCCTTGAGTGAACATGTGAATCTTGCCTCATCTTGTTAGTCATGGAGGAATACAGGCCCACCTTGACGGAGATGGCTAAATCATGGCCCCATCTGTCTCTGGTAGGAGCCCTTCCCTACACCTACAAGCTTCTCTTTAGCTCTCATGAGTATTGATGCCCTATAATAGCGCTCCTTGAATTTTAATATGCATACTAATTATTAAATCATTCAGATCGGAGGGTCTAGAGTAGGGCTCAGGATTGTTCATTTCTAATGCAGTCATGCCGCTGTTCTGTGAGCCATATTATACTCTACAGCTCGAAGAATTTGTTGAAAGAACAAATGGGTGGAAGATGGCTTGAGTTCTATGACCTTTTTTCCAAAGGGCAGCCAGTCGATGGACATCTAAGTTGATGGGGACCCTTGGGTTTTAGAATCTTCTCTTTAAAATGTCTCTTCCCAAGAAGATTGAGGGAACAATACCTAATTTTTCTAGTCTAAAGGTATGGTATGAAGTACCTGAAGTCTAAAGGTATGAAGTACTCAGACATCAGAATATACTGTACACCGGACATAGTGAAGTCTCATTCACAGATTGCTTCAAGTGAGGCCAGAATGGGCCACGAAACTAGAAAGACTCTCTCCCCCACCAGACTTGCCATGGTAATTTTGGTCCCGTGGGAAGTGTCACATGCCTTGGTCTCACTCTGGACTCTGTTACTTACTAGCCACCTGACCTTGCAGGCATGGAAAAGAAGCCAACATCCTTTGAGCACGTCCTCATGCCAGACACCGTGCTGGGCAGTGTCACATTTTATCTTCATGGCAACAATGCTGGGGAATAATTGGCATTATCTCCTATGAGGATATGGAGGCTTAACAAATACAGTTAATAAAGATTCAAAGCTGAGAATTAAAACCAGGATTGTCTTGAACCCAAGCCTACTGTGGTGCAGGACTCTGTTTCCCCTTTTGTTATTGGGGCAGAGTAGAGTTCCTGCCTGTCTCTGAACCCTGTATGAAAAGCAGATGTGACTCTGGGTCTCAAAACATTTGTATGCAATTCAGATGGTCCCAGAAGGATATCGCTTGCCTCCCTTCAAGGGCTGTTGTTCCAGGAGAAATGTTTAGCTTCTTAGCAGTGATTTTGGGATCAGATGATAAAGTTATTTGTTGTGTTTTGTTTTTCTTTTGTTTCCTGTCTGGGACTGGCGCACAGAGATGTGTAGAGGTACCAGAAGACCTTGACTCAGCTACCTTGGGGAGAATAAATGATTCCAGATTCTGTTGTTTCCAGCAGGGGCAACTCCTAAAACCCCTTAGGCTCATATTTTCTGATCCTCAATTTTCAGATTAGGGAGAAGCATTCGTACTGCACATAAATGTCTGCAAAGCAAAAGGATAAAATCAATCTGTGATCATAAAATGGAGTGAATCACTAAGCTGCAAACCTGATGGTGACTGACTTTGTTTTCCTAGCCGTGGATGGGACCCTTATCTGCTAGTCAGAGTAGAGGGACATTGTACTCTTCCTAGGCTGCTAGCCTGAGTGGGCAGCGGTCCATTCCCAATGGCCCTGGTCAGGAAAGGATGAGATGGTCAAGGGCCATGGCCACCAGCCATCTGTGGTTCCCAGATCATTCCCGGGTAACTGACTTCTCTCTCCATCCAGCTTGCCGATGATCAGGGCCTCGTCCTGATGACCACGGTTGCCATGCCTGTGTTTAGTAAGCAGAACGAAACCGTGAGTACAGCAGCTGTGTTCCTGCGTGATGTTAGGAGGGTTGCCATCTCAGACACTCTCTGACTCAAGCTCTGGTGACCTTTCTGTGTTTGTGTTAAGTAAGGTTAGGGGCTCTATCACTTGTCCTCACTTTTAATTCTGTTGTTAGGATGACAACAGCAAGAATTGATGAGAGGACTTCCGACAGGTGTCACGTGACAGTGTGAAGCACTTTTCCCAAAATTAGGTGTGAAGCGACCAGAGGAAGGCAAAACCCAGAAAGAATCCTCATGTATGGTGGGATGACCCCTCACCAATGTTTAGTGACCAGCCTTGTGTTTGTTTCCTTGGGCTGTGGTAACAGAGGATCACAAATGGGGTGGCTTAAAACAGTAGAAATTTAATTATCACAATTCTGGAGTCTAGAAGCCCCAAATCATGATGTTGGCAGGACCGTGCTTCCTCAGAAGGATCTAGAATATCCTCCCAGTGCCCAGATGTTCCTCAGTCTGTGGAAGCTCTGCCTCCATCTCCACGTGGCCTTCTCCTCTTGTGGGTTTCTCTGTCCTCTTATAAGGACGCCAGTTGTTGGATACAGGGCCCATCCTTAATCCAGGATGGTTTGGCCTCAAAGTGATTACACGCTGTTTCTAAAAAGGGTCACCTTCCAAGGTTCAGTAGCAATTTGTGTCTTCTTCCGGGAGGTCTCTCTGACCCTGACAGCTTCAACACATCATATAGACTTTGGAAACTGGGACCCTCCGTGGAGGCCTATTCCTTCTCCTTGGGTGTTGGTTCCAACACAGGTGTGAGGGTTATTGCATTTTTCCCCTGGGCACCAGGTGGCAGTGTAAGTGGAGAGAGCAGTTATGCTAGGTCTTTCCTGGAGAAAGCTTCCCTAAAATTAACTGGTTAATGCTCATAGCCTTTAGCTGCTAAAACTTTTGTGTTTCTTCACATTAATTTTGAATTTTCAGAAGGGAGAAGAGATGTTTGTTTGGGCATCTTGGTATGAGGGTGTGTGTGTGTGTGGAAAGGTACTGTGGTGCGTGTTTGGCCTGAGAAGCTACCATTCTTGTCTAGCATTATTTGTGGGTGGGGCTGGGAGCTAGAAGAGAGGCCTCGTGGAAACCTGGGTTAATCTCTAGAATTCCTTGTGGAACCTGGGTTAACCTCAATCTCTAGAAGCTTCGAAAAGACACTAGAGGGTGACCTGTGGTGTGCTGGTTTCTCACTCAATTCTATTCCTTCCCCCAAAGTAACTCATGATTGTCATTGTTACTTACTGTTTGTTCTTCAACAGAGATCAAAGGGCATTCTTCTGGGTGTGGTCGGCACGGATGTCCCAGTGAAAGAGCTTCTGAAGACCATTCCCAAATACAAGGTAATGCGTCACCTAACAGTCAAGGGCCAGGTGTCTAAGATACTTTCACAACCTGACACAGTGATAATGAAAACAGGAATTAAAGAGGCCCCTTTACTCTCTTTCTGGCAGGAGCTGCTTTTTTTTTTTTTTTAAAGAATAGTAATAGTTCAGGCAGATCTGAGTAGGTCTACACGTGCCCAAGTTTTAATGGGTCCGTGCCTATATGCTTATGTGGGTCTACACAGGTCCTATATCTCTGATGGTCCTCTACACCAGTCCTAACTCACTCCAATCTGAGGAGCCCCTAAAATATGTTCCTTCTTAACATTGGAACCCAACGAGGCACAAAGAGAAATGGTCTCTGACTCTGTTGCTTGCACATTCCCTCTAACTTGGAAGGTAATGATGTACATGCGAATTAATACACTTTTCCTAATTCTAAATTAAAATCCACTAAGAAAACTGTTAAGTTTCTTTTTTTTTTAACTCTGGAGGCAATCAAGGAGGTGGAGTAGGTAATTTTGGAGGAAAGAGGACGCAGTAAGCTCTAGTGGGCCACTGCTTTGGGAGCCTAGACCAGCACAAGGAGCACAGAAGGAAGGAACTCGGAAACAGAATGGAAATGCCAGAACCCTGCTCTGCGTGCAAGGCCAGCCCTGCATCGGGGAGAGAGGGAGGCCACACTTGCCCCTTTATCCAGCCGACGCTGCATTCCCGGTACTCTGTTCCCAGCACTGTTTGTTCAGTTCTTTTCGTTTTGCATTTGGGGACAGAGGCGGCTCTTGTGGGCCATCCCAATGCACAAGGGTCGAAACCACACCCGTGCCCTCTTCCCCCAGCACCCGGCAAACGGGCCTGCTCATGTCTTCTTCGGCCCACTCTCGGAGGGACAGGCACTTCCTTTGACCCCAACTGGAGGCAGGCGAGCTCCTTTGGGCCAGGAATCCGAGATTGCTGACTGGCTAACAGGGTCTCTTCCTTACCACCTCCCTCCCTGACGTGCCGAGCCTGATTCGCCACAGTTGTGGAGGGGTCAGGGACCTTCTTGGGCCTCGGCAGGAGGAAGACAAGGGTTAGTGCTCTGGAAGCAGATAACCCTGGGATCCCAGCTCCATCCCTGAGAAGCTCTGAGTGGACAAGTCTCTCAAATCCGTAGTTCTTCCGTCCAGTGGGGACAACCGTCCAACCTGCTCACAGGCAGGAAGAATTGACCATTACCATTATCATTAACTGGGAATGATGGCGACACACTGACCAAGGGGACGGGTATGACTCACAGCCTCCGTGTGGGATGCTGCCAGCAGAGAGCCGGTAATACCTTCCCCATGCCAAGCCCGGGCACCCGTGGGCTTCACGTCCGCTGAACCCTCGCTAAAATAGAAGGCCCAACCAACCAATCTGTGAATCGAATGACTAGCTGACCCCATTCTGGGATCTTCTGCCACTTTTAAAATTGGGGTTTTCCAAGAATTTTGAAAGATATGAGGAAAGGCTTATAATACAAGGTGTATGTGGTAGGCTGTTGACAACAAGGACAGGCTTACCTTTGGACAGAGGGTCAGGACAAGAGGAAGCCAATGGCTCAGCCCATCACCAGGCATCCCAGCAAACTCTCATCTGAGCAACTCAGCTGAGCAGACAGCAGCGGCCAAATCAGGTTTCCTCTCAGCTGGTTGGAGGCAAAGTGAGAGATGCATAAAATGGCTTTTTACAAAAGACACACACTGTGTCTTGTGCTGTAGGATTAGCAGATAGCATTTGCCAGGACTTGGCGCTGTGCAAAGTGCGTGACCCACATCATGGTACCAGGTGTCCCTTAGGCAAGTTCGGTGCTGTTGTATCCATCCTACTCCTAAGGAAACTCTGGTTCCTGTGGCTTCTGTCCACCGAGCTTGGGGCCACATCAGTAGGAAGTGCTGAGTGTGATTCGAGCCAGGTCTGTGTAACTCCTAGACCCACGAGCTTAAGGACGATCTAAGCCATTCACACAACACTGCATGATTTGTTGTCCGGCTTCTGTGCCATCCCTACTGTCATTTACATAATAGTCCATTTGCAAATCAACTTGAAACTTTCTCCACTTAACTAAATTTTAATGGGAAATGCCCTATCACCATTTTCAAAGGAAAGGCAGTGTCCTCAGCCACTCTAGAAGAATTGTAAAAGTATATATATATATAAATTTAAAAAATAAGTATATAAAGTATATAAAAGTATATATATAAATTTAAAAATAAGGAAAGAGTTTTATAAATCATTGTTTTATAATCTAAGGTTCTGAACGTGAGGTCTGTTCTCTCATTTTTAAGGTAATATAAAAGGCAAGTGTGAAAGATAGACAAAGTGGAAACTTTTCTTTTTTATATAATTGGAAGGACGGAAGAAATTTAAAAAGAGCTGGCTCTCGCTAGGGATGCTGGCTGATGCATTCAATACCAGGCCCACGTGCCACTAAAAATCATCTTTGCTGGTTTTGTTTTGGGTCTGGTTTTTTTTGTTTTTGTTTTTTGTTTTTGTTTTTATTTTTTTTTTTTTAAGAAAGCTAAACAGTGCACGGGAAGATGATGGACCACTAGAGTGAGGACCATGGGATGGTTCAGCCTGGGGCGATGGGCGCCCCTGCCTTCTGGGGCTCAGCACCATGGCCACCATCCAGAAGATCAGGGCCACCCCTACATAATGGCCCAGGCGTCTCAGAGTCCGCAGAGTCTGATTCTTCCCAGCACTTTCTGTCTGGCCCTTAGCATCTGCTCCACCTGTAGGAAAAGAAACATCTTAGAACAAGCAAGTCTTGTCTATTCCCATATGCCCATGCCACGTAGCTGATCAGATTAGAAGGCCAACTTCATAACAAGAGCACGTGAACTCTAAGCTAAAATCAGGTGTCTAGGCTCCCAAAAGGTGGTCTCTTTAGCAAAAGAACATTCCTGTTTGGGTTCACTGAGATGACAAAGGCCCTCTGTCCTCCTGCTGCCCCGGGCCTCTGACAACCCATGTCATCTACCCACAAGGCTTCTACAGTTGGGAGTTAAGTTCCAGAGGCATGATAGGACAGCTGGCTGACCCTAACCCACATAGTCAAGTGTTGGAAACTATGTAGCTCCCCCGGGGGTGAAAAGCCCCAGGAATGAACGAGGGATCTCAAGATAGCGGACCTTACTTGTATTGAAATGCCCGAACCCAGATGCCCAGGGCTCCTGGCTCAGTGTTGAAGGAAGGGCAGCCCATCTTTAGAGAATGTTTCCAAACATCTCCTCAGCCTCTTATTTCCTATGAGAAGATGTAGAAACCCAAGTACAGAGCCACCCCTAGATATGTGCCTGACACGCCAGCCAGTAGGAACATGATAGGGAAATGATACTGATGACCCCGTGCGTCTGTCTGTCCTCAGAGTTTCCTCTACCGGTCAACGTGCCAAGCTCTTTACAGCATCATTTCCCTTAACCATAGGTGAACGCTGGCATCACCCCCGTGTATAGCTAAGGAAACTGAGGCACCCAAAGCTTAAATAGCATGCCAAGTCTCACAACTAGCAATGTAGGATTTCAACCGCTATTACCCTGAAGCCATTAGGAACAATAAACAGCAGTAATAATAGTAGCAGTTGAAATGATAGTTAAAATACTAAAAATAATACAAGAGTTAGAATCAAATAAGGCAATAAAACATTCAATGAGCTTTTTACTGTGTGTTTGGTATGGTAAAAGGGCTTTAAAGGGCCCATTCCCGTTGAATCATATTACGCTCCCCTGAAGTGGGTGTTACTCAGCCCTACTCTTAGTTGAGGATCCTTAAAAATGACTTTCTCGACATAACTCAGCTGATCCAAGATGAGTGGAATAAAGTCTAACCACAGAGCAGAGGACAATGGGCCACAGAAAATTCACCAGCCAGTGCTGGTGAATTTCTGCCGCGTGCTTTCCCATGGGTCAGGCTGGGAAGTGGAGATGCAGGTATGACCTACCTGAGCCCGAGTCTGCCCTCCTAGGTTCCCACAGAGAGGCTTGGGAAAGGGGGTGCACGTCAGCCAGGGACAGCCTTGGCAGAGCACGCTTCTCTCATCCAGCAGAAGAGGGCTCCAGGGAGCGGAGTGTGGATCACACCTTTTCCTCCTGATTAACACCTTGTAAAGATGAGTCAGCTCTTGGCTCTTGGGGTTTTCCCAGAAGATAGATTTCTTTCTTTTCCCTTAGCTTCATAGATTTTCCCACAAGCAATCAGACTTCCTGTAATTTTTATTAAGAATTCCAGACACCCCAGCAATAACTTCCAGACACCACAGCCTCTGTTAACATAATGAGCCATTTTATAATTGGAGTCACTTCATTAGGCCAAAGGCTCTGCACTTGGAAGGGAAGCACCTCCTTCCCTGGGGTGTTGGACCACGAGGCTCCCAGCTTCCAGGAGAACATGCTTCAGGACGAGGGCCCTTTTGTCAAACCCCGGTGCTGGAAGGCCTTGTGTCTGATTTGTTCCTATGTGGGATTGCACAGTAGAATGGACAGGAAGACTGGTTCTAGTTCAAATGAAACAAAAATGAGAGATTTCATCATGATACTGATGTGTGGCCAACAACAAAGGTTGGGCATTGTCTTACTGTAAGCTTTTGGTTTTCCGAAAGGTTCATCCCCAGAGCGTGTTTTGAGGCTTACTCGGGATTTCTCTTCTTACGTCTCCATTAGGTTATGTCCATGGGCCACCAACCAAGTAACACAACATTGTGATGTTTTGTTCTCCTGGGGAAGACTTCAGCCAGATAGTTTCTGAATGTCAGGATGACTTTGTCAGGTCCAGCCTTTCCCGAGGGCCCACTGTACACCTGCCATGGCTCCCCTTTTCGGCTCATTTGTAGTACTTACTTTAGTTCAAGCTTTAAAGATAGACTAGACAATATTTGGGTAAAGCAGCGAATGTCTTAAATACTCACGATCCTTCCCGGAGCACCTGCCATGTGCCAGGTGTTAGGCGAAGGACTGTAGAAGTCAAAGATGAGTGAGATGCTCCATGCCTACAAAGAGCCCGTTTTGATAGGGCCGGTACTGCCTCATGGAGAACAAGGCAGAGGAGAGAAAGAACCAGCTGGGGCTGAGAGGCAGAGAAGTAGGTGTCCCATTTTCACGCATTAGGGTGAAGATAGTAGTGGGAAAATGCTCAGACTTTTATGGAAACATAGTATGGAAAGGAGGGAGCGGTGGGAAGAGTCAGGAGAGGCTTTATAGAGGACATGGTCCTGATGCTGAGCTTGGGCGAGAATTAGCTGGGGGAGATGGGAAGGAGAGGTGCTCTAGACAGCTGGTGTTTATGAGTAAAGGTGTGGGTGGGAGAGAAAACTGCAAGGGGGTTGTTGTCACGGCCGTGTGCCCTAAGATGTAAAGCGTGGAAGGAGATAGAGAAGGGTACTTGGGTCGGGACCAGGACCAGGACACCTGACGGATAGCCCTGTGGATTTCATCTTGCATGTGAAAGAGACCTTTAGTGGCTTTCATACAGGGGAGCTACGGGGTCACAGTTGTTTTTGACCTTGATCAATCTGGAGGATGACTTTGTTGGGGCCTCTGTTTGAGACATGAAGGGCATTTAGGACCATTGTGGAAATCTATTACCTTGAATTGATGTGGATGATGGGTTTGGGAAACAGCAACGAAACTGAGTAATTTCTGCAAGAAGAAGTAGAGATTACTTGGATTAAGAAGTTGGGTTTGAAAGAAAGGAAGAAGTCCGAGGCTGATGCTCTGGCTTCTAACTTGGGAGTCTGGGTGGATGGGTGGTTCTCCCACAGAGAGGAGCAGAAGGAGCAGCACCCACCATGTTGGGCTGGGTAAGTCTGAGACACCTGGGGGATGTCCAGGTAGAGATGCCCAACACACTGTTGGACACTTGGACCTGCCAATGAGGGGAGAGGCTACGGCTGGAGCCCCGACCCGGAATCAGCAGCATCCGGGTGCTTGCTGAGGGGTACTGGGGGAGAGAGCCAAAGCAGATGATGGGTCCTGGGGATAGAAGCTTGGGGAGAAAGAGTACTTGAGGGTGGGCAGAGGATGGGGATCCTATGAAAAGGAGGATACCTGGGTGTATGGGGCCTGGAAGCTGAGGAAATCGAGAGTGTAGGGAGGGAGGGCAGTTGGCCAATAAAACTGGGAAGATTCAAGAGAGTTTTCTGTAGGGCATGGCCAGCCCTCAGGTGGCCACAGTAGAGAAGGGAGTTCTGTTCTGGTGGCATCTTGGTGGGGGCCAGGGGCACAGCAAAGGCAGATTCCGGAAGGGGCACCAGTGGGCAGCGGGGAGGCGGGAATAGTGGCTCCACAGTGAGCAGAGGACACTGGGTGGGAAGTTAGCTCAGCCTTTGCATTCCAGGGGAGGAGGCAGGGTTTCGGTCAGCTGTGTGGGATCTGTGCTTGAGTCCATTCCCTTCATTGCTTCCCATTTCCTGCTTTTCCACTTTGTCCCGTCCCTGCTCCTTGTCCTTCCATCCCAACCGCCAGTTTGACCACGTGGTATGACCTTGGCCATCATGGAACCTTCTACTCGGGTGGAGAGGCAGGCATGAAATAAGCAAAGGCCTTGCTTGATGGATATCTTGATTCCTTATCATCAACCTCACAAAGAAGAGTCATCATTTTGATTCGTACCATGCAAGAAAATTAGAGAGTTTAAAGAGAGCATATGCAAGGAGTTCTACCTTCTTCTGAGTATTACTTCCTACAAGCAAACCAGGAACTGAAGTAAAATGCGTTCGAAGGCCCTGCATGTATTAGCAACTATAAAATATTACTTGTTTGGTTGAATTTTGAGTTTGCATTTCCAATCAAATACCACTCTTGCCTTTAATGGAAAAAAGTCAGTCTCTCGGAGTCCTTTTTGACCTCGCGAGTCTGTATTCAACTGGGACATAATAATGGTAATTAATGCAGTGTTGACTGTGTCTGACATTTTTCCAAGAGACAAGATGAAAGAGACGATATACATCTCAAAGGATAGGAAATCTCTGGTTTATCTTTCACAGCATAATGAAATACACTTTATCATTAGAGTCTTGTAGAATCTTACTAAGACTTGCTGGGCAAGGTAACTCCAGGAGAAAATGTCTGTCGCCCTTGACGACCACGTGCATATTTGCCTTATGTAACGCAAGGGAAACTTTTAATTGTTGGTGTTAAATTCTCTGAAGTTAATTCCACATCACCTTGACGTTAAGCTAACAAGCAGACAGGGTCATTCTTGGTTTGTAAACTCTGTTGTCTGGATCATTTAATAGTATCATATTCAAGAATGTGAGTGGCAGAGAATTTGAAAGAAAAAGAACTCTGAGGGCTCAGAACTATGAAATAACTTGTCAGAAAAAATAGAGGGTTCCCCCCCTCTTTCACGACTCTGGCAAAGTGGGTTACATTTTCTTTCTTCAGTGAGAGAGAGATCAGTATGGGTTTTATGCCAGGGGCCATTTGAATACATGAATGATTTGTAGGTAAATTTATTGTAGCCAATGGGTGCAGTCAACTGTGTAATAGAAATATTGTCAAAAAGCCGGGATTATTATTTAAATAAGTGCAGTGTTAAATTTGATTACATACTTTTTAAAGCTAATAAAACATTTCATTGCTCTCAAACTATTTCCCATAGTCCCATTTAGTCAGAAAACATAAATTAAGTGAGGCTCTGCATAGAAAATGACCCAGGCTTTGTGTCGATGGAAGCAGGCATGGAAAAGCTTGGCAGCCTCCAAAGTTAAAGACGAAAGAATATAAAAAGGGGTTGGCAGGCTCCTGTCTGGGCTGGTGGGGACACTTTTATCCATGAAGAATTATGGAAAAATGACTGTCTCGTGCATACTCAAGATGGTCCCTACGGGTATGGACTTGTAGGAAGTCTAGATGTGAATCGAAGGAGGCTTCCTCTTTGCTTTCCTTATCACGGGGAGATGGAAGACACAGGGAGATGGATAAGACTCTGTTCGCGTCGACAGAGGGTATGACCAGAAATGTCAGCTACTTTCTTGAAAAAAAAAAAAAAATTGTTTTTGTTTTAAATAAATCAAAGGAAGGCCCTTGGATACCAACACGGGGATGTGACATTTTAAATTGTGCTATTTGCTGAGCTTATCCCGGGACAGGTCTTCATTTCTACCAAATGTCAAGGATCAGCGCCTTGCATTCATTTTAATGAAATATTGTGCTGATAAGGGTTATGAATGCCAAGTTTAAGCTGTAAATTACTGAATGTCGGGCTGCTTTATGCTTTGTGAATTCACCGGGGAGCCAGCTAATGAAGGTTCCTTTCTCACTTCTTCTTACAGTTAGGGATTCACGGTTATGCCTTTGCAATCACAAATAATGGATATATCCTGACGCATCCAGAACTCAGACCACTGGTAAGAGAAATGCCTATTTCTATGTTTCTCCTTTGATGATTTTAAGAGATTTTCTTCGGTTCTACAGAGAAGACACTTTGCAGCAGCATTTGCCTTGAAGGTTCAATTTATATTATTTTGACACGTAACGCCTAAGTGATGGAGGATAAATATATTTACTATCATTCTCTGATACAGAAATCAATATATATCTATGTGCCTTTATTTATTTATTTCACATCTGCCAACACATGCAAAAAATATTTTAACTCCAGACGTTTAAGCCCATTATAACGGGTATCTTTATGTAACAAATGATCCCTCACCCTCCAACGAGACCCACTTATTACAAGTTACATTGGACACAACAAATTAGACCCAGGATCCCTGGTAATTCATTACGGTGGGATTTGCCCCTGAATTCCATGGCCTAAGCTCTGTGCCTCCTGTGTCGAAGATATTCAACAATACCTTTTTTTGTTTAATTTGAACCGTGGCAATTCTCTCCACTCCCTACCTAAGCCATATCCAATAGCATTGTTTGATGACCTGATGTGTAAACCGTTTTCCTTCTGAAGTGAGTCGGCCACGATGTCCTTGTCCACCCTGCCCCCTGGGGAGAGCCTACCCGGAGCATTCAGAGGAATCCGAGGGGCAGGCCGGCTCGGTGTGTGGGAGGCACTGGGCTGCTGATGGTCTCCCCTCTGGACTCCAGAGGGGCACTGGAAGGGAGCGTGTCTGTTGTCTATGCACGAGTGGCATCGTGTTGAAAGAAGGACACCCCTTTGGGTTTGAGTGTGTTTAGCTAATTTTACAGAAGATACAAAATCGTAAAAAACAATTACCGGGGGCGCCTGGGTGGCTCGGTGGGTTGGGCCGCTGCCTTCGGCTCAGGTCGTGGTCTCGGGGTCCTGGGATCGAGCCCGGCATCGGGCTCTCTGCTCCGCGGGGAGCCTGCTTCCCTCTCTCTCTCTCTCTCTCTCTGCCTGCTTCTCTGCCTGCTTGTGATCTCTGTCTGTCGGGTAAATAGATAAAATCTTAAAAAAAAAAAAAAAAACAATTACCGTACGCTTTGCTTTTGCGAGTTAAGAAAGTGTCGGTGGTTTTCTATAGCCACCCACACCCGTGTTTGCTCGCACTCTCCCGCCCCACACATCCTTGTTTCTCTCATTGTGAGCAGAAAATAGTGGCTCGGGGTCTGCCGGGCAAATGTCAGCTAGTGTGGCGTCGCGAGGACCGGTTTGCTTCTCGCCGGGGTCGTTGTCTAGAAAGAGCTCATCCTGGAAGGGCGTCATCATCCGACTTTGCTCTAGTCGCCCCGCTGCCATCGGAGTCCTGGCCACACCATCTGGATCCCACATGCATGTTTTCAGATGGGACTTAGGATAATATTTGGTTTCGTCAATCTTTTTATCAGAAAGGGGTTGGGTTAACTGCTCAGCAAACTCTAGAACTGTAATGTAACTCAGAATTATTGAAAAGTTTGAATGGAAAAGGCTACTAATTTCTGGAGGATGTTTAGGTCTAAAAATATATTTAAGTCTAAAAAGCTCTGCCTGTTCCCCATGTCCAAGCCACTTGGTGAGGCTTGTCTGTTGGGGGTGGGAGGAGTTATGTGTCTGTGGGGGAGTATGGGCTCCTAGTGCTTATTCATTCCAAGTTGGAATGGATCAGAGTCAGTAGAACAATCAAGCCTGGATCCTTCCTATGAATTTCCTTCCTATTTATCAGCTTTTTAAAAGGGAATGAAATGGAACCAGGCATCGGAAGTCACCAAGGTAACTTTTCTCTGCAGCAGTGGACATGAGTAGCTCCTCTCTGCACAGCGGACTGACAGTGCCTTCCGGGTCTGTTACGTGTCCTGGTCATGCAGCAGATGGCTTGTTTGCAAATAGTCCATTCGATGCATTTTCCAGAGATGTGGCCACTGAGAGGGCGGATGGAAGGCTTCTAGAAAAGCAGGACAAGCAACGAGAACCCACCATCCCATGACAGCACAAGTGCTCACGAATACAAGTCCTTTCTGTTCTTCATACAGTTATGGATGGTTTCACCAGAAGTGATGGCCGCGGTCAAGTTCCCATAAATGGGACGGCCCAGGCCAGGGCCCCAGCATCTCACCTGTGCAAATCCAAACCAGATGTATCATTTTGCAGCGGATCCATGGTAAGAACATACAGGTTCCGCCCCGGGGGGGGCTCAGTCAGTTGAGCCTCCGACTCTCGGTTTCTGCTCAGGTGATGATCTCATGGGTCGTGAGATGTAACCCCACATCAGGCTCCAGGCTCGGTGGGGACTCTGCTTGAGGATCCTCTCCCTCAGCTCCTCCCTCACTCTCTCATGCACATGCTCTCTCTCTCTCTAAAATATAAAATAAATCTTAAAAAAAAACAAAACAAAACAAAAAAAAACATAAGGAATGACCGGGCCGTTTATCTATCTATGACCCTGACTTCGTGAGATACTTACTTGGCGTGATGCCAGCTGTTGAGGGTTATGTGAACGCATCCACCTGAGTGTGGTCCGTAAGTGGTGTGGACTCTGCCTTGAGTCCCATGTTTTCCTCTTGGGCAAAAGACAGTGGCGAAGTGGGAGGAACTCAGTTTCGGCAACACACAACTGGCCCTTGACTCTCATCCTGCCACGTCCTAGCTGTGAGACCTGGGGTAAGGTAGCCTCTCTGAGCTTCATGTACTCTTGCATGCTGCCGTGGCCCTCATGCAGAGACCATAGCTTTGTGTCAGAGTAAATGGGGTCATGCATGCAAAAAGCCTTGTGTGACAAAGCAGGCCCCAGGACGTCATGGGGCCCGAGGGGGTTATCTCCGCCTCCTGTTTCTGTTTTGTTGGCTCTGTCTATCTGTGCTCAGCTTCTATAAAGGTTGGAGAATGTGGTGGTGGTGGCAGCTTAGGAGGATCCAAAGGATTTTTTTTAATGATTCGGTTGCTTTGATTCCCATGATAAACATTGGTGAGGGATTGTACACACACACACACACACACAAGGTGTCGGTTTTCTAGGCCACCTGGGGTCTGGAAGACAGGTAGATGACAACTCTACAAGAGGTTCTCTGGCAGCCGTGCCATGTGAGGAAACTGAAGTTCGTTGTTGCTGTTTGTCTGTTTTTAAACTATCAGTAAAAGTGAGAGAAGGAATTGTGGTAACAGGAGAGTGATAGGTAATAGTGATAAAAATGGTAGCTACGCATCCGTCCACGTGGATGGACCACTTCTGGCGCTGACGTGCACGAGTGTTAGTTCATCTCAGTTTTGCTTACCTCGACAACAAGGGCAGGATGTTTGTCCCTCTCCTTCCCCCTAAGCACCAGCTCCCTCTGCACTCAGCAGGGACTCAGGAGATGAGCCGAACAAGGGGCCCTCCAAAGCCACTGTTCATTTCCACTCATTTATGGTCCTTCTGGAAAACGTAACTTGTGGGCTTGCCCTGGAAACCTGGTATCTGCTCCGGACATCAGTCTCCCCTGCCCAGGCCCCTCCTGCACCTCCAGGGACAGCCAGCCGTGCTCCCTGACTCCCTGGGGGCAGGGGACCCTCCTTCCAGCCCGACTCGCCTCTCCCACACCCAGCTGTATCATCGAGTCCTGATGATCAATGGACGTTCCCCGTGGTTCTGGCCAGGTGTGCCAGAGTTGCACAGTGGGGATGAGTGTGGGGTTCTGGGCAGGACGGGGCAAGGGTGCACGATCGCATCGGATAACTCCGATTCCCTCTCCCTCCACCACTGGGGCTGTTTCTCTGAAGTGGGTTTCTCTGAAGCACAATACCAATATTTTTCTAATTTGTCCAATAAAATCTTTCCCTTGAACTTCATGTTTGGCTTGATTTTATCCAGTATTTTCTTTAATCTTGGGTGACTTGGGTGTGAATCACAAGGCGTCTCCAAAAACAACTCAACTCAGACACAGGCACTCTCACTCAGCAGACTTGCTTTGGTTTCATTGGCAAAACTGCTAAAATAATACTTTTCTGTTGATAGTCGGGCTCTCCATAGTCTTTCTCCAAGTGCCTCTCGACCTCTCTATCCTTGCTAGCACCTTGTGACTTCTGGAAGACTGGCGTTCACGCAGCACACCTTTACCTGGGTCCAGGTATGCTGGGTCCCGTGCTGGCCTGGGGGACACATCGCCAGTCCTCGGAGTTGGGGAGTGGGGGAGTAGGGCAACATCACAGCAAGAGGGACTCAAATTAGGCCTTGAGGAATGCTGTTCGGGTAGTTCTTAGACATCTGGAAGTTCTCTTCTGGACCCATACCACTTGCGAGCATTCAGGTTAAAAATATTTCAGAGTATAGTTACTGTTAGATTTCATTTTCTCATACTTTATTTTCCCCCATGTCTTCCAAATATCTATGGGTTTTATTTTTTCTTAAAATATGGAGCCCTGACTGTATCTCTTTTTCTCTTGCCCAATAGGGCATTGAGGGAAATAAAACTGGGAAGGCGCCCCCGTTAGCATGATCTGATTTTTGTTGGAAGCGTAGTGATCCATCTGCCCCTGCTTCTTAGAAGGGAAGGTCATCTGAGTTGATTTCCTTCCCCAAGGAGGCCCGGAATGTGGACCTGGTCAAACCACCAAAAGAACACAAATCAGTCTCCTTCCCGGGAGCCACAACACAGGCAGGGCTCCACCGAGAAGCCTGGGGCAGGACTCATTTCCACGGAGACCGCATTGACATCTGCCAAAAGCTGCTTGCTCTGCATCTGCAAGCGGGGGAGATGGGGAAGGATGCTGGAGGTTTTCTATTCTGGACGAAAATTTGCCAGTCGCATCAGCTGCTGGGTGCTGTGGGTGGATGAGACGGGAGGTGGGGATGAAGGAGAGAAAACTCCATTCATTCCTTCCGTGTTTGCGGGGCGCCCACTGAGTTTTAGACCCAGCAAAGTGCTCGAGATGGTTGCAGAGATGTGCCCGGCCTCAAAGAACTCAACATCTAAAAGGATGGATAAGGGGCGCCTGGGTGGCTCAATGGGTTAAGCCTCTGCCGTCAGCTCAGGTCATGATCCCAGGGTCCTGGGATCAAGCCCTGTGTCCTGCTCTCTGCTCTGCAGGGAGCCTGCTTCCCCCTCTCTCTCTGCCTGCCTCTCTGCCTACTTGTGATCTCTGTCTGTCAAATAAATAAATAAAATCTTAAAAATAATAATAAAAAAAACGGATGGATAAGATTTTGCACTTTGGGTGCATATGGAACTGTAGACATTACTAGGGAGGGTGCATTTCTATGTGTTTGTTAATCCTGTTGTTACTTTTAGCGTGCTCTTACATCCGTTGATGACTACTGCTATGACAGGCGTGGTGCTAGCTGTTCTGCATGCGTGAAAACTTTCAATTATTAACTAATATAATAGGAAACCTAGCAGTCGGTGCTGTGCAAGGGCCCGGAGGCTCAAAGGAAGGGCGCCTGTGCGTTCAGGCCTGGGCAGAAGGTGTGTGGAGAAGGCATTCTGCAGTCAGACTGTAAACCGATGTGCATGCCAGGCCGAGGAGGTACAGATGTCTGTGGGGAAGGCAGCTATCCCCCAGTGATAAAGGGATAAAGGGATAAGGTGACTAGGAAGTTTCAGAACCAGGAGCCCTAACCCAGAGCAAGTGCCATGCGCTGAGTTCAGCTCCGCTGGCTGGTAATCTTCAGGAGGTAGGAGGCAGAGTGAGGCCCGGTCTCTGCAGCCACATGGGTGAACAACAGGGTCCTCACTGGACGACGGCAGTTAGGATCTGTCTAGACTAGCACCATCCAGTAAAGATATAACGTCAGCCACCAACATGAGCTGCTCTGTCATTTAGAATTTTCTGGTGGCCACATCGGAAAAAAAGCAAAAGAGAAACAGGTGGAATGCAGTTTAAGAATATATTTTGGCTACCCCATATATCCAGAATCACAGTTTCAACATAAAACCAATAAAAAATTACTCATGCACTATTTTCCATTATTTTCTTCACTAACCTTTGAAATCGGGTGTCTTTCATGCTTTCACATCTCATTTAGACCTAGCCACATTTCAGGTGTTCCAGAGCCACAGGTGGCTCGATGCTAGCAGATAGGACAGCGCAGGTCAAGAGTGTGATCAAGACATTTTGGACCCTTTCCTTAAAGTGGGCTGGAACCAACTCCACCACCAGCAGCGGCTCCTGTTGCCATTCCATCCTGGTAGTCCGTGCAAGTGGTGGGTGGTTAGTTAGTCCCTCCCTTGTGGCCTCTGTCCCACCCTCACAGGCTGCGGGGTGGAAGCTGGGAGTTGTTCGGAATTCAGGAGCAGAAGGTCAACGGCCGGAGCAGATGGGCTCCTGGCTTTAGTCAAGCGGCTCTGGCGGATTCAGCCATGTGAGTTCACTCCTAAGCCACGCAGCCTTCCCCCACCAAGCTGCATGGCCCCGGCCAGCAGGTGGGAAGCCTTAGCCGCCTAGAGGGAGCCCGAGCTGTTGGGTTTTCTAAAATCAGAATACTCAGACCCCCCAGCCATGTCTATGGTTCTACCAAACTCACGTCCACTCTTGCAGGAGCCCCAGGGGTGCAGTACGTGTGCCGTCTTCCCACCGATGACAGACTCTTTCCAGGCCCTCTGGGTTGCAGCGTTGCCTTGCCAGCCCCTGGCTGTCCACAGCCTGTGTTCTGTCTGACCTCACCAGCCTTTCCCGTGGGGCACTCCTTGACTGTCCCACTCATTCTGCCACTTTGTTCTTGTGGACCTCTGGGAGGGTCATTTGTCTTTGTTCTTCTGCTAGTGCCCATGGGTTCTAGATGGGCTGTCGCAGAAGATCATAGAACATGTGAGTTAACACGTGGCCGTGCTGATAAATACATTCTTATGCTGGATTCCTCTCCTGTGGAATTAAGTGGACATTCCCATCAGCGCATGTAAATGTATGTTAAATGCAAGGGAGACTGTACATATCAAACACCGTTTAAATAGGAACTTAGAAGTTGGGGGCACTGGTAGACTCCTTGTCCAGATCCGACTGACTTAGCTGAAGCAGTGGACCACGTGAAGAGCCTTTGTATCATCACCAGAACTGTTGATGTGGGGCTGAGATGCGATCTTCATCACATCTGGGTAGATCTTTGGGTTATGCAGGGGCCGGCTCCCCCCCACCCCATTTCATGGTTTTATTACTTTGGTCATCCTGCTCTGGAGACACCTCGGTTCATGGTCCTTCGTTTCTTCCCCTCATCCACACCCACTCAGGGCAAATGGGAAGGGTTCTTTCTTGGTCAACAGGTGTGGGCGTGGCCACCCCCATCCCCATGCCCAGCCCCATCCCCCCCGCTGCCATGTTCGATTGGATCTGGCTGCAGAATGTGCCCAGAGCCCTCCCACCTCTCCTGTCTCTACACCCTGGCCAGGGGCACCCTTCTTCTGTGTCTCCCAGATGGCTGCAGTCCCCTTTCTGCTCCTCTCTGGACACCTGGCTTTGCCCCGCCCCCTCCCCCCGCCCTGGCATTATTCACTCTGCAGGTCAGATGGCAATCTGACAATCAGATGGCAGGGCCCCTGTCTGCCATTTAGTGTGAAACCCAAACTCCTGGCTGTGAGCCACCCCCTTCCCTCTCACCCCCCATCATACTTGCTCTCGTTTCCTTGGATCATTAATCACCCCTGGGAAATGTGGATGTGTTCAAATTTTCCCCTCCTGTCGCTTGTGGGTTTCTGGGATTTTGCTACTGCACAGAAGAGAGTCAGTAGATATTTGTTGAATGATTTTGATGATGTTTGAATGATGTTGATGACTACATGTCTGGGTACCAATTTCCCACAATACATGAGAAGTGCAGGTGCCCCACATTCACTCATCAAACGTGTATTGACTGCTTGCCCTATCAGGTACAGAAACTGAATGACACATGATTGGCCAGTCCCTCCTCTTTCTGCCTCTCCCTCTGCCCTCCCGCCGGCCTGCAACGGTTCATCAGATGCTCCTAGAGTCCAGCACTGGGCTAGCTCATTGGGATGTAGAAGTAGGTAGAAGGGTGTCTCTCCCTACAGAAGCTCACTGCCCAAAGCAAGAGTTCTCTGACAGCAAGAGAAAGGCCAAGAGGAGCTACAGGCTCACAGTGGCAGTTAAATGCTAAGTTAAATGTCTCTCTTGAGGAAAGGTGCCTTGAAATGCAGGAGGGCTTCCCAGAGGAGGTGGCATGCACACCAACTGCATCCACCTATCCCCTAGAGGATATCCCTCCCTACCCCTCCCGCTCAGGAGAGTCCCCACGCTCTCCTCAGGATGGCTGTCCTCAGCCCTGACTTCTTTACTTTTTTTAAAGATTTTATTTATTTATTTGACAGACAGAGATCACAAGTAGGCAGAGAGGCAGGCAGAGAGGGAGGAGGAAGCAGGCTCCCCGCAGAGCAGAGAGCACGATGCGGGGCTCCATCCAGGACCCTGGGATCATGACCCGAGCCAAAGGCAGAGGCTTTAACCCACGGAGCCATCCACCCCCCCCCCCCCCCCCACACACACACGACTTCTTGCTCTGGTCTCAGAACCATGCAGGAGCCTGTCAGGGGTTTCACGTCCCTTCCAAACCTTTCTCTCACGGTCTAGGTAGAATTCCCTCTCGCCCTCCTCTCAGGCTGCTGAGGAACTGAAGAAGACTCCCCAGTAGGTGGCGCCCGGGCACCGCCGTGTGCCGTGTCCCCGCGCAGATGATGTCCCTGCCGGGGCACCTTCTCAGAACGAAACCCAGGTGACGCCAGCTCAGGCCTGGTCTGAATCCATTCCGTTTCGTTTCAGAGAAAGAATTAAGAGATGCCCAGTAAGTGTATCTGCTCAGAGGAGTGTGTTCTCTGAGAAAAAATAAACAAGGCTGCGGGACCCCCGTGTAGCAAGCCTGTTCCTTTTTAAATCCATCATTTGGCAAAGGAGAAGACAGAGCCTTGCATGCCTTCCTCTGGAGGAAATTGCTGAAGGCACTGTTTGCGCGGCCCTGGTCTGGACACTTGGGTGCCAGGAGCAGCCCCGAGCAGGGAGCGTTCTCACCTTGAGAGCCCCGGGAGGAGGCAAGGTCGTGGTGTGCCAGGATCTGGTGGCCAGAAGCTACTCTGTGTCCTGGAAATAGCTGCCGGGTCCCCACGTTCTGTGCTGGGCGTGTGCTTGGGCACTCAAGACATAGATGGAGTTGAGCAGGTGGGGGAACTGGCAGCAAGGGCATGGGGTTACCTAGCGGGTCCACTCTCAGACTCCAGGAGAGCATCTGTGTGTGTTTTATCTTCTTAAGTGTCCTGCGGGCTGGTGCCCACCCTAGAGGGAGTAGCTAATGCCTTGGCCAAAACTATTGGTCAGAAAGCAAATTTGGGCCCGTTTTCTGGGGAAAGGGGAAAAAAAAAGGATGATGATAGACAATGACATCTGGTCATTTTTCAGAAAGTTAAATCCATTCCATTGAAAGGAGGTCCTTAATTAGGAAGCAGGGTTATAAGGTTCTTTGGCAGCGTGCCGTTGGGGCTGGAGAGCCTCTCTTAGCTCCTGCAGACACTTTTCCCCTTCTGCTCTGCTCTCTGCCCCGGCACACTGGTCCGGACGGCACTCAGCAGCGGATCCTCTACGCTGGGCACTGGGTGGGGTTGGGCGAGTGGGCCCCTCCCCCTGCAAGAGAGAGAGAAAGGCCGGTGGGGTGGGGTACACATTCAGCCCTGTGCCCCCGGAACCGGCTGCACCCAGTCTCAAGCCACATCAGCCTGGCTGTCTCTGTAGCTCTCTCTCTCTCTCTGGGGGCTCTGTCCCTTCAGGCAGAATGCTGGAAGGGCCCCACTGCTCCTGGGGAGCAGAGGGCACCGTTTCTTCTCGTCTCCCTCAGCCTGCCCACACTGCCTGCTACAATAGCCTCTTTATTAAACCTTCCTTAATTAGCCAGCGTGACTATGCCATGTGCTTCCTGCTGGGGGCCTGATTGATACAAAGGTAAGAGTAGACCGAAGGTTTGCTTTTCTTAAGCTCTGACTCTGCCAAAAAAGAAAGCAAGAAGGCAGGATGGCAGGACGGCAGGACGGCAGGACGGCAGGACGGCAGGGAAGCAGTGGGAAGGAGGAGAGAAGAAGGAAAGGAAGGAAGAGCAAGAGACGCCCCATTAGTGCCTTGATTATTCATGTAGGTAGTTATCTCTCAGAGCAGTGGGAGCAGAGAGCTTGCATACACCCTTCCAGGAAATTTCCCTTTTGCTCGAGGGATTAAGACACAGACCTGTTGCTTACAACCCCAGCAGCCTAGCCGATACAGCCCTGAAATCCCCAAGTCTGGGAGCCTCTGCTGGGTGTGGTTCTGACCCCAGCTCTCAGGGACCCCAGTCTGCACCCCTTCCACCCGCCACCCACCTCCCTCCCCAGAGAGGTTTCTCCCCCATCCAACCAGGGTTCTTGCATAGGACTTCGAGTTTGGCCTCTGCACTACATTATAGAAATATCCTGACGCATCTGCCCCTGACGGCAGGGCAAGCCACCTGAATGCGGATCCGATTGTGTTCTGCTCCCCTGTGTATATCCATGGCCTGGTGAGGTACCACCCAGCGGAAGAGAGAGAGTGGTGAGTCGGTGGGGAGACAAGGCTCACATCTAGGAAACTGATGACAGGCTGTATTCTTAGGCACCGGGGTGGAAATACCGTTCAGAAGTAGACTTTGTAAAAAGACTTGGTGTCTTGCTATGGAAGGGGTGGCTGGAGGAGGCCTCGGGGAGCTGGTGTGCAGCCTAGAAGCTTGAGGTCACCGTCTGCAATCCAGGCCAGCACAGCTGGGAGCAGCAAAGGGCCCTTCAGACGCCAGATGCATAACCAGCTCCTTCTCCCACTGCTGATGCCGTGAGCCTGCCCCCCCCCCCCCCCCCGCGCCCACAATCCCTCCCTCACCTGGCATGTATTCACTGGGCACATCTCACGTGCTCTATCAGATGCTGGAAGATCCGGCCGTAAGACAAGACAGACATAATTCCCCTTCATTTCCTGTTTACAATCTCCTGCAGATTTTTTTTTTAAAGCTCCTAAGTAAACAAACAAATAAAAAAGCACTACACATTTTGGATCAACTCTCCAAAAGAAACAAGGATCTGAGAAAACAAAAATGTAGGGAGAGGCCCCTCCCTTCGCTGGATGGTCAGGGAGAGCCCTTCCTGGGAATGGCATGTTTAGCTCAGCCTTGGGGCGGGGGTGGAAATCACCATGCAAAGCTGTTCGGAGACTCACTGAGGCTGAAGGAACAGTGCAAAGAAAGACGCTGAGGCTTGGGATGTTCAAGATGTCCTGTGTCTGGAACCTGTTGGTACATCTAGGACAGACTTCTAATGCACCAGGGGAGGTGACTGGAGGTTCTTTTGATAGGGTCCTACTGGGGAAGAAGCCTGGGGAAGCATGTGACACTCTGCCCTTGTCCCTTCAGTGCCTGCCATTTTCCACACACACCAGCCTGGCTTGCAGCTGCCAGCACCCCGCTGAAGACTTCCCCCAGCTTCTGGAGTGCGCTCCTCTGAGGCACACAGCAGGCCAGAGGTGCCAGGGAATTAGAAGACTGGCGAGCACTTCCACCTCCCAAGCCCGCGATCTCCAGGTGCCTCTTTGGCAGCGCCCCCTGGAGCCCTGAGGTGGGACTGCGATGCAGCTACCCACAGCGCTAGGGGGCTAGACGATGCCCCTAGTGTCGGCCGCCTGTCTCCCTTGGTGTCTGAGTCCCTTGGCCATGTCCCCACAGGCATTTCCGTGGAACCCCTCCCAAGTGAATACCTTGCTTTTGAATCCTAGTCCCTGGGGGCTGCTTCAGAGGGAAAACTGAATTCGCAACCCCAGCGGACCCGTGTTTCTCTGCAAAAACTGATTTGCGGTAGCCTAGAGCGTCAGATGCACTTTTGTGTGCCCCCACTCCACCCTTGGCATTAACGTGATGCCATCCGCCACATTTTCCGTTCCTTTCAGACCCCTGCGCGTGAACGCACATCACACCAGCCTACTTGGAGAATCCGCATTTGCGCTCAGAAGTACCAGGGAGCACGGGCTTTGTGCCGTTAATAATCAAGGGCAGGCGTTTTAAGGAAATCTGGTTTAGAGATAACATCCTCTGCTGCTTTATTGTTTGGCGAAAAGATGTGATGAGGACAAAGCCTTTCTTTACACTGGACGCACTCTGACCTTTGTTTTACTAGATTAATTTCATATCTAGAGTGTCCCATCTTGGATGATGAATTAGCAATAAAAAGCTCATCAAAATGTAATTACATGCAATGTGTTGAATAATGATCTCTTAAAAATTCCTATAGATTTGTCTGCACCTCCTTCCCCTCCTGGGGGAAATGAGCCTCAGCTGCTTGCTACTAGCCCCAGCTCAGGAATGCAAACCCTGGCCCTATGGAGGGTCTGAGATGGGAGAGCTGGCTTCCATCATTGCCCAGTGTCATCCGTTGATCAATTGCTTTTCTGCATGGGATGCACATCTTTATATGATTTAAAGGACCATCTCCACGGGGGTAGGAATACACAGGAAGTGGAAGCCCTCACCTCCTCCATCTGCAGCAGCCTGTCGCAGGGAGGGAGTTGTTAATTAAAATGTTAACTGCCCCGACAATAGCGGGCAGACCAGCATGGAGAAGGCCTGCAAAGCAAGCCTTAAAGCTTTCATAACTGTAAATTCCAGGAAAGTTTGCTCCTCCTTAAAATAGGAAAACAGAACCATCTGTGTCTCAGAGGAGACTTAACTGAGCTGTGCGAGTGTTGCTAGGCTTTCCCCAGGAGCCCGGCTGGTTTCTCTCCAGGGGCTGGTCTTGGACAGGGAGAAAGCCGAGCCTTACCCCTGCTTGCTTGAGGAGCCCTGCAAACCCTACAGCTGGGGCTGACAGCAGACTATTCAGATGATTCCAACAGTGAAAATGCCCACACTCATTTGAATAACTGAAGAATTCAATCATTTGAATGCCGATGATTATTCCTCTCGGAGTTTACATTTTAGAAAGATAGTGCATCTGAATCCCCATGAGGGCATTAAATTGCTATCTAATTAGCAGTCCCAAATTATATATATTTAAAAGATAATTAAAGGTTTGAAGGCTGTTGGAATAACTGGTTATACATTTAAATGAATCACGAGAAATTTGTTAGTAATGTGCGGAGTTTTTCTTTTATTTCTTGCTTCTCTCTTTGAAGTTCAGTAGACCCAACCTCTCGGGGTTAAGTTTGGTAGCGGTAAGATAAAGGCAGATGGTTTTAATTATTGCAATCCAACCTCCAAATAATTATAAGCAGCTGTCATTTTTACATAATCCTAAATGATAAGACCCAAAGAATGCAAGTAGAAAGGGTGACACCAGGGGCTCTTGGGCACCTTAATTTAATTATGCCCACCACGCTGCCGGGCTGACCACTGCACTTTGCTGAGAGGGTGCCTGAACCGTTCCGATCCTCGGTTGACTTTTAAAACCACGCAGTGGGCACGTGTATTTCTGAACGGGCTCCCCAGGTGCCACTTCTGCATTCTCTGTGGGTGTTTGCAGGGCAGAGGGGAGCCCTGATATGCTCGGAGTATGGAGACAAGAAAGTAGTTTGACTCAGCCAGATGGGCCTTGGCTGCAAGTCCTCCTCTGCCTCCCTGCCCCTTTCTCCTCGGGATGGGGTCTTCCCCTGTTCTTGTGCCACTGAGCCCCTCCTAGAGGTGATGGCCCGGTAGAAGGCCACCCAGCAGCTGGCATTTCTCTGGGCTGTGGCTGGGGATTTCTCAGGGAGCAGCACTCACGCAGAGGGCCAGGGTCAGAAATCCCAAATGACTGGCTGACCTGCCGGCCTCTACCCAGGAGGCTCCAGGATCCCATTTACACTTACATTTTGGGTGTGTCTCTCTTCGGAAGGACAGAAGACCCCCCTGAGGAGCAAGTCAGGGAGATACTTATCATAGCCACAGTGGCTGCTCTCTATTGGACCCAATGACTACAAAACCAAAGTCTGACAAAAGCACACCATTTACCCTAGGCAGCCCTGTGGTTGCACTTTGCCAGAGGCAAGTCTAGAGCATCATCTAGAAGGAAGACACACCACACCACACACACACCCCAAATTGAATCAAAAGCCCAAGGACCCAAATGCCTGCTTGCTTCTCCTAGAAAGCCTCTCCTGGGGCATCTCAGTTTCTAGCTACATTCCGGCAAGAGGGTTTGGGGGGAACTGGGACAGGTGAACGGAATTCCCGGACTCCTACTATTGTAGCAGGATTGGGGGTCCTATGACTGGAACGCCCGTGTCGGGAAATGGAGCCTGCTTCATCCAGGCTCAGATACAAATATAAACAGTACCTTCCTGTACAGTTAGTGGAAAGAGACTTTTGAGGGTGTAATCATCGAGGTTCACCTCTGCTCAGTGTGGAATGGCAGGGAGGTGGCTGACTGTGATCCCAGGTCACCTCGTGGCCATCCCTTCCTGTGCCCTCGTAGGACCCATCACAGGCAAGCACCTGTCCACTGAGGGCAGCCTCAGGGCCACCAGGATATGTCAGTCCATGAGCCAGAGCAGTCTCTGAGGCTAGGGTCAGTCTCTGCTTCAGCCTCCCTGGTCAGCTGTGTGACCTTGGACAAGTCACTCAACCTCCCTGACCTCAGTTTCCTGTGCTGAAAAATGAATGCAAAAATAGGGCCTCTGGAGGGGATTGTTCTGAGGATAAAATGAGCTCATGTTCCCGTAAGGTCTGGAACTGGCCAGGCACGTAATGTGTGTTATACACGTCCTCATGAAATGAATATAGGTCCCAATGTGTTCGCTTACTCTGTTTACTCATTCGACTATTTAACGATTCGTGATCTGCCAGGTACTCTCCTGGCACTGGCAGGTTTGATGCCAAAGGAGAAGCAGCCTCTTTCTGGAAGATCTTGGGACCTCTTGGGGACATAGGCAAGTAAGCAACAAACTTGCAGTATGCCGTGTTGGGTGTGGAGATGGAGAGACCGCAGGAGGCTTAGGAGAGCACAGGAAGGACCTGAACCAACTCCGCACTGGGCAACAGACGACCCTCCTCTGGGTCCTGGGAGACACTGGACTTTGAGCCGGGGTGAAGAGTGCTGGGAACAGTTGGAGTGGGGGAGGGAGGCGGGGCCTGAAGGCAAGGGTGGTGATAACATTGTTAGCAGCTGTGGCTGGATCTAGCTGGAGAGCAGTACAGAGGGAGTTGGGGAAGTGGTGAGAGGGAGGTCCGAGCCATAGGCAGAGGCAGAGTCCTGATGAGGACTGTGGCATTCTGGAACACTGGACATCATCCTAGAGGGCACGGGGAGCAGGGCTGTGAAGATTCCAAGCCAAGTGGTGGTTTTGGTTGCAGAAGAACCCCCTTGGCTGGACCCTGAACAGTGGATGGCAGGGGCACAGAACATGCAGGGGGCCTTAGGAGATGCTCACCCTCGTCGTGGGGAGCGAGGATATTGTGGTAGCTGAAACTAAGTTGGTAGCGAGAAGAATGGAGAGATATGACTCAATTTCAAGATACACATTGAAGATAAAAGCAATGAACATGGTGTTTTGATAAGCCCTGGTTGCCTTGCCTGGCCCACTGGCCTCTTTCTCTGACTATTCGCCTCTCCAGCCTCTGCCCAACATCTTTATGATCACAGACAAACGTAAGACTCAGAGGACTGAGTCAGCCTTGCAGGGGATCTTTGGTTTTCCTATGAGTCATGGGCAACATCAGAAGTCTTTTGGGCATATTCAGACCAGCATGCATCCAGAATTTTTTTTTTTTTTAAGATAGAGCAGTGTATTTCAGAATCACCTGCAAAAAAAAAAAAAAAAAGAATCAAACCTAAATATTTTGCTGGGTCACCAGTCCAGTGGGCTGGACAGAGCAGGGACAGATGAGAGCCTACTCAGTTTGGTGGTCAAGATGTGGCCAGGGCAGAGAGCTGGTGGGTGGGAAAGATGATCGTAGGCATATTGATGCTACAATACTGTGTGTCCTTGGGAAGGTGCAGAGCAAGGGCCACCCCAGGGGAGACGGGAGATAGACTCCAGCAAAGGTTCCGAGAAACATCCTTGGAAGATGTGGGTATAGAGGAGGATTGATCTCTTTATGTCTTCTCTTCCTTCACAAATATCTTGAAAACTTTAAGCAGAAAAAGAGAAACAAAATGAAGACATCATGCCAAGCATTCCGCTAGATAAAATCACGTGCATGCGTGTGCTCACACACAGAGACACACACACACACATTCATATAGGTTTGAGGAAGGCTCAGCTTTCTGATATAGGTTGATCCCATCACAGGCATAAACCAGAGTCTGGGGGAGTGATAGCTGGCTTGGAAGAAGGGATTCCTTTCCCTCTTTCCTTCCTCTCTCTCTTTCCTTCACTTGCAAATTCATTACCCTCTTCCTGCCGAAATGCCAGTTAGCACAGAAACCTGAACATGGCGAGAGGTCTCTCCGTTCCGAGCACCGTCCCTCGGAGGGGAACCAGTAAGACTGGAGACTTCTCCCAGGAGCTGAGCCAGGAGAGGCACTGGGAACGGGGTGGGTGGTAGGTGAGGAAGGCGTGGAGAGGTGCTGGCCACAGGAGGCAACGCCCAGAAGAGAGCTCGGTCTGTGTGGACGCTCAGCTACAGCACCCCTGGAGAGGAAACGTTGTCTCATCGCACTGTCGGGTGATGTGCTTTTCTGATCTCACCTGAGTGAATAAGAAAATTCATTGTCTTGGCAGTTCCAAAATTGGGAGTCTCCTTGTGGTGCCCAATTATAGTGCATGTTCAAAATAGCCTGACACATTTCAATTCCCAAGGGTCTCTTGCTCGAGGGAATAATGCCAACTAAAGTTCTGTAAGTGCGCAGAAAACTTGCCTTGGCAAATGTCACATACTTTCAACTTATAGAGGTCCTCTTGTTATCCTAGATGTTATTTCCTAATGACTTAGGTATCTCCAACCTTTGTATGAAAGCAGCTTTGGGATATGGCACTGGGTGCTTAAGATCCTGGTGCAACTGTGTTTGGAACTTTGAAATTCATTCTTTTCTTCTCTTTCTTTCTTTCTTTCTTCTTTTTGTTTTTAGAGCAGTGGAGGGTGAGCAAGCAGTGGGGGCTTGCGGGATGGGCAAAGGGAGAGGGAGGGAATGAATCCCAGGCAGACTCCACACCCAGCACAAGCCCCACTCAGGGCTCCATCTCATGACCCTGAGATCATGACCTGAACTGAAATCAAGTCAGACACTGAAAAGTTGAGCCAGACAGACGCCCCTGAAATTCATTTTGAAGGCTGATCTGCATCTAAGCTTTGCCCAGAAAGCCATAGTGTGGGTTTTGTCCAAAGTGTTCCAACCTATCAGAGGGGCTGCCTTCCAAGCACCCACAGGTGTCTTTCCTTTGCTAGTGGCATTCGGGTTCTGCCTTCTCTGCTACAGGCTGCTATACCCACCCCCCCAAATGGGCCCTTCCCCTGACTCAGGTCCTGCACTCCCTTTTCCGGGTCAGCTTCCCTGCTTCCCAGGCCTGTTGCTGGCACAAAAACTCCTCCCGCCCCCGCCGCTCAGCCTGATTTTCATTTTTATGACTCGCCAGCTATGACAAGACAGACCGGCTTCCTGGGAATGGGAATTTCAGCCCAGCCACCATGGAGAAGCCACACTGAAGGTCAAAACCGCTGGCAGAGCTGGGCCGCTTCCTCCCCACACACCGTGTGGGTGACTCATGGCGACTTGGAGGACACCGATGAAGATAAAGGTCATTTGGGTTTTCAAAGCAGCCTGTTAATTGCTGTTTTTTAAAAAAATACCAAAGCTGTTTGAGTTTTACAACTATCAAAAGGATTTGGTAATCACACTAAGAGAGCACGGGGAACTTTTCATCTTTGAGACGCTTAAAAACATTAATTAGTAAGAGCACGGTACCTGGTGGAAAAAGGAAAAGCCTTGTTGTCTGGACATGCCCAGTTGTGTTTCTCCCACCTTCCGGCTGCTTTGGGACACACCCACCGGGCTTCCCTCCTGCGTATCTGGGCTTCTCATCTTCCCATGCGCAGGAAGGATTTTATCTCCATATACAGACTAATCGGGACATCGCGGTGCTTGTCCCTGCCATCCTGTCATCTAGCTTACTTAGCAGGGTCTGAGCCCCATTGCGGCACACCACTAGAGGGCCAGCACCATTCTGATGGAGATCCCAGCTACCACGGTGCCCTCGGATGCTACCAGGCTTGTCTGAGACTCTGAGTCAGATACTGGCTAATGGGCCTGGCGTTACCTGTCCTGTATATGTGGCCCGATGCCAGCTCTGTGTATGCCTTCAGTGAGTCCTTACTTGTTCTCAATCTGAAACTGACTCTTGCGTGGGCTTCGGCCATGGTTCTGCACCCGCTTACCATGCCGGCTGTGTGCGGCGCTGTGGGTGGTCGCCATCGGAGCTGAGACCCCCTCCAGGGAGGCAGTGCGGACGGTGGTGAGGACCCAAGGCTCAGCTACCGAGCAGAGGTGGGGTTGAATCTCTCAGTCCTAACGTCAATCAGCTGTGCCGCCGCCACATGGTCTGCATCCCTGGACTCCGCATTTGCCTGTATGTGGGGGCGATCAACCCTCCAAGGAGGTACACGCTGCGTTTAGCACCGTGCCTGGAAGGAGAGCATTCACTCTTCCTGAGCAATGATAGGAGGGACGGGAGAAGCTGGCTGGCAGAAAACTGTCTCTCTCTCTCTCTCTCTTTTTTTTTTTTTTTTGCTAAAGGCAGTCACTTGGAAAGCAGAACAGATTGGTTGCTACATTTTATAAATTCCTTGTGGGAGAAACAATGAACTTAGAGAGCTGGAAGCAGTAACTGCTTCCAAGGACTTACCTTTGGGCCAGCTAGCCGAATAGTGGGTGGCGATGCCCTTGTTATCCGTTTTATGATAGCAAGGGCAATATTTTGTTTTCCATTCTTGCCCTTTTTGGTATTTTCCAAATTTTCTACAGTGAGCAGTTTTTACATGGAAAATCGGGGATCGGGGTGGTGGGTACTTAAAAAACAGCAAAAACTTAAACTAAACGTGGACTCTCGCTGGGAGAGCAGTGTCTGATACTCTGCTTCTACTGAGTCTCCGCTGACTGGGGCCACCCCCTCTGAGGCTGGATCTTGCATGACAGCCAGAGAACTTGACTTGCAAGCTCTAGGGGACAAAGCTATAGCCCTGTCTCAGGCCTAACTGGCCACATGGCCTTGGGGCCACATCCTGTTTGCGACCCTTCCCTTTGACCTTGAGAATGGACTGCAACACCAGGTTGAACTGCCACTTTCAAAGTCTAGAAATATGATTAAACAGCCACACTGTAAAGAAACATTGTATCCCATGAGCTTTGGCACTGGGTGGAGGCAGGGGCTGCCACATCCCTGAATGGGTAATGACGTTAGCATTTACTGGTGTTGGACTAGTGAGTGTTTCTCGAGACTGTTTGTTAGAACATACCCTGTGCGGTGCCACATTTGTGCCCATTTGCTTCCCACGCCAGCCCTGTGAGCTGAATGCTATTACCCCACCCTGCAGACGAGCAGCAGGGGGCTCAGAGAAATGCACGCCCGCCACGGAACATGCAGCCCGTGTGTGATTCAGAGATCCAGGCTGCTACCTGCTCTTCCAACCGCCCTGATGGGCAAGCAGTGGGTCATGACCTACACCCTGAGTGCAGGAGACGACCCTGCTCAGACGGCTTCTCCATGCTTTGCTGAGGCTTCCCCAGGCCTGGCTCAGTGCCTGATAAGTGTATTTGGGGGGGGGGGGATGTAGGTGAGTATAGGAGAAAATAAGGGACTGGATGGAGGCAGGAGGGAAGGAATGAGGTGCCCAGGAGCCATTAGGCCATGCTGTCTTGTGCGCAGAGGAGAGAAGATGTGCCTCCTTTCCTTCTCCTGAAAGGACTACTTCAGTCAGTGGCAAAGGTGTTCACCAGCCGAGGGCCTTGCCGGCCTGGGGAGAGAACATCTGCCCAGACAGTGGCTGGCTCCCCGCCCTTGGCCACACCCCTGCGCCAGATGGCATTAGCTCTGGGCAAGTTCTCTTCCTCTCCAGTTGTGGGCCTCCCAGCCCCATCTCCTTCCTTCCTGTTGGCAGCATGGAGCGGCACGTACAATTTATCAATTATTAGCATACACAATATGCGTCTCACGGAGGCTGTACGGCTGTATGTAGATGATTTTCTCTGGCCCTTCCAAAAAACGCTCAGGGAAAGCAAAGGCGTTTTTGGTTTTTTCAAATGAACATGAACGTGACCATCACCTTAGCCCATCCTGTTGTGCTTCCGGAAGTCGGTCTGTAGGTAACCCCAGCGAGCACACTCACGGAATCCGGGAAACACCACCTGGCGGGTTCAGGCGCGGAAGGCGTGCCCCCCCCCCCCATGGCTCCAGCTGGCCCCTCAGATGGGTGCCCATCCTGTCCCGTCCTCCCGGGCCACAGGCTGGTTTGTGTGTTCACCACATCTGGCCTTTATTTGAAACCCCACCTCAAAGTATTTCATAGCACAGAATATCTTTCCTTATTAAATTCTCCCCCACATATTTTTTTCATAAAACAGGCACCAAAAACTACAAACCTACCCATGGCTCTCAAAGTATCTGTTTATAAACCTTTGGAAACCGTTCGCAATTCGTTAATCACATTTTCAAAGGAAGTTACAGTTTATAGATACACTAACAAATGCCATATCCGATGCCTCAGCCCCAGTAACGAGATCCTCACGCAGGGAGAGAGGGAGTGGAGCTGGTGGATCCAGGATGTGTCAGAAGCTAAATCCGGAGGGACAGGGGAGAGCTGGCCCAGGAGGCTGAGGTTTACTTCTGTTTCTGTCACTCTTACTCTGTGGCCTCACATCTCTTCTCTCGTGGGGAGAGTCGAGAGAGGGGATCAGCCATACTCAAACACAGTAGTCTATCTACAGTGACAGTGAGATAGATATTTTTCAGGTCACATGCTCCTAAAACACTGTCAGGAACACTTCACTTAAAATGTACTTTAAAAGTGGTTCATTTACAAGGGAAAATGTTAAAGGCATTAAATATATCCAAGTTAGAACTCTAAAGTTCCTTATGCTTAAAACCCGAGCCAGCTTAAAAAAATAAATAAATAAATAAACTTTAAGAAGGAAAAGAGGTAATGTGGAGAGCGTATATTTGGTACCTGAAACATCCAAGGGCATAAAGCTTTCAGGTGCAGCTTGATCCAGGCACACACACCATGTTTTCAGGACTCTCTCCTATTTTTTTCTCTGCTTGCTCTGCGCTGGCTTCATTCTCAGGAAGGCTCTCTCCAAGCAGAAGCAGAGATAGTTAAGAGGAGCTCAAGTTCACATCCTACCACCTTAATGGTTCTAGCAGATGTGCACTCCTCCACAGCTGGAGGCCATGCACAGCTCAAGTGTCTTCCTTGTGGAGGTCTCATCTCTAGCCTTCCCATACGCTCTCCTAATGGGAGAGAAGATAAAGGTGGACCTCAGGTCATTATGCTGGAGTGTACTCATCACCCTCAGCCTGTCTTATTTTATGCAACAAGCCACTGATTTTTCCTTCTCTCATTCAAAATAATCACTCTGCTACATTACTGCTTGCATTCTGAAGGAGCTCACCCATTAATAAAGACCCCCATGGGAAGCGTTTTAGACTGGTCTCCCAAACCCGGTTAAGCAGACATTGTAGAGGGCCATTCCCACAATGGCGTTCTAGAACAGGTATCCCCAGCCATGCCTGTTTCCTTCCGTGAAATGAAATTACTTAGACTCACTGGCTTGTGGACCAGCCCACTGTGAATGCCTCTTCACCTCCAGGTTTCCTGAATATCAAAAGTGCAAAGTACTGAATTCCTTCCATAGTTATAAGAAAAGAAATGAAGAAGGACATCCAAGAGTGGTCAGAAGTCAAGGGTTCACTTACAGATCTGTGGATTACAGAATTGCCAAGTACCATCTGAAAGGACTTGGGGCTTTGTAGCACAGGTATGAGTTTTTCTGCTGGGACAGTCTCGAGTCCCAGCTGAACTATAGTCCACAAGTCTCCGTGCATAAGAGATGTGGCTTCTGTGAATCACTGAATGGGTCACCTGCATTTTAAGGAAATGACCTGTTAGCCAACTGTAAACGATGAGCCTGTGTCTTGGCCAGCAAGCTCACGGCTCTCAGGAGTCATGCTAGCTATCTATTAAGTCTTGATTCTGTGCCAGGAATGGCTTTGTCCATTTGCATACAGTATCTAGTTAATCTCTCAACCTACCATTGCCCGGGAGGTACTCTTGCTTTTCCTATTTTGCAACTAAGAAAAGGGGACCGTGGAGGAACTTGGCGCCCTGCTCAGGATCACAGGCCCACTAAGTGGCAAATCTACTCTCATAAAGACAAATGGACATTTTCTGAGGCTAAGGGAACATTGGGTGCTTGGGACCTCGGGAGTCTTTTTAAATTTCTTTAGGAGTGTTTGAAATAACGTGAGCTTCAGCCATGAAACTTGGGTCAGGGGCTGGTGATGGGTGGGGTATGTCCTGCCCCACGCTGGCTGTGGGATCTTATCTAAAGTGTCCTTTTACCCATTATTTAGCTTGTGACCGCCTCTTTTCCTGTATGCGTGGTGGGCAATAAACTGACCTTGAAAAGGCAAAATTAAGGGTGATAACCTACAAGCAGGTCCTTGGAGAAGAAAGACAGACTGCTTCATTGGCTTTATTTATAGTACTGGGTCTTTTCTAGGTATCTGATAAATGTATTTGAATAAATTAATAAAGGAGCATTTTGAAATAACCAAAGGAAGTACTTCTCACCAAAAAACAAAACAAAACAAAACAAAACAAAACAAAATCGAACAACAACAAAAACCATTTTAGACCTAGCATTGTGCCACCCACGAAAGCTCTGCCTTTAATGCCCAGAAGCTGGGGTGTGTGGGCTTCTGGGGGCAACTAGCAGCTCTCAGGAAGGCTCTTACCAAAATGGAGCTTGGAGGCTGTTAGGCAGTTAACAGAGGTCCGAGAGCATCTGACTCTGCCTTCTTGAAGGGATGTGGCAAGTCTTTTAGCATCCTGTGGCCCCTTCCCCATCGCACCTCCTCCCTGTGAGACATGGGTGACAGCTCCACTCGCCTCCTTCTGTTCCTTCCACTCAGCCCCCGCCTGGCTCTCGCAAGGGCTGGAGCTTCCATGAACACACAAAGTTTCCATAACGGGATCCAACTGCAAATCTGCTGTCATTTACGGCGGCCTCTGAGGCAGCCACTTCCCCTCCTCTTTGTCTGCGATGGATCCGATGTCCTAAAACTGACCTTGAACATCTGTGAGTTGGAAAACCTGAGAGAAGGGAGTGGCCAGGTGGCTGACCCAGGTGACCCGAGCCCACTGTCCCCAGTGCAGCCTTCCTGGGTGGGGGCGGGGTGGAGTGGGCACACTCCAGAGGCGTCCCAGGTCTCCCGAAATGCACTTGACAAGAAGAATAAAAGGGCGGGAAAACCACTAGACTCTGTTTGGCCCCACAGTGGCCAAGATCTACCCTGTCTGGCCTCTGTCCCCTTGGTCCTACTGGAGGCCCATTCAGATCTGTGTGGTTCAGCATCTCGGCAGTGACCTTCTCCTTCACAACAATGTGCCTTTAGCACCTGTGTCCACAGCAGCCAAGCAGCGTCCAAAATAGTAACCTGTGCTTTGGGGGTCTGAAAACACAATGACACTGTCCCTTCTCAAATCTTACCAATTCAATCCAAAGACGACCAACTTAGGGACCGAAAAAGAAAAAAACTGTACATACGTAGGTATTTTTTCCAATATGCCATTGGCTGTAGCTTATGAACTTAAAAGGGGCTGCTTATCTTCAGCCCGCAGTAGAGGGCAGACTTTCCTACATTATAAACATCCCAACCACCAGCATTAAAGGCCCTGAGACACAGGAACGTCCAAACATACACCTGTCCCGTGGATAAAATGGTAGTCTTGTGGGGTGACTAACACCAGTGATTTAGGGTGAAAAAAGAAAAACCACTCTCCCAGTTCTTAAGACACTTAGGAGCTTTTCTAGAGAAATGCCCTCATGGCCCTTAAATCTGGCAGTGACTCCCAGCACCCACATCCACTCTGGGCACAGAGGCCGTACTCAGTTCAGTCCTGCTGCGGCCTGTGTGATAGCAAGTAGTAGGCTCCGTGTGTCTACAAAATGTCACCAGGATGTTGAGCCCAACTGCGGAGACCAGTGCTTTTTGTTTCCTTGCCGAAGGGTATGGCATGGGTTTGAGACTGGATTGGGGGGTGGGGGACAAAGGGATAGCACGACATATTTGGTAAACTGTGAAAAGCCCTTTCCTGGGTCACAGAGGGATGGCTTTTAAAACTTCGGGGCAGAGGAGGAGCTCCCCTATTCCACAAAGGTGCCATCCAGGCAGGGGAAATCTTCGCTTTGCTTCTGGTGGATTCGGAGGCAACAAGTCCAGTAGGTAAATTCACATCCAGGAACATCAGCTCGTTATCCTCCCCAGCTCGGGCCAACTGGCCTGGGCTTTGCTGCTTTTACAGTCCGTCGGATTGTACCCCGCTGGGTGCTCTCCAGTGTCTCTTCACTCTGTCCCCAACCAAGAACCAGGGCTTGGGGAGGTACAGGCTGTCCTGGCCGATGATTCATGGAAATTTTTTTTTCTTTTCTTTTTTTTTCTTTTTCTTTATCTTCTCTTGCTGCCAGTACGAAGAAGGGAAAAAGCGAAGGAAACCTAACTACAGTAGCGTTGACCTCTCTGAGGTGGAGTGGGAAGACCGGGACGATGTGGTAAGTGACTTGATTTCTGAGCCCGGTGAGGCGGGAGCACTCCAGGGGACCCACTTCTATACCTGGTGGCCACCTGAGCAGCTGGCCGAGCCCCTCCTCTCCCCCTCCCCCAGGACACCTGGACCCCAGAGGGATGTGAAGACAATGGGCTCTTCTCATGGCATTGGGAGTTTATAAGTCTCCTGCTGGCTGGGACGGTTATGGCTCAGCCAGCCACCTGCCTGCTTTGCGCCGTCGGCCGACACCATTCCCTGCCGGGTTCTGATCCCTTCTGCTGTGGCTTCATCCAGACCCTTCCTCAGTGCAGTTTAAGGGATCTGCCACCTCAGGGGAGCCTGGCCCGAGCCCGGCTGGGCAGCAGAAGGCTGTGCCCACCATCCAGTCAAGGCCAGACGAACTTGCCAGGATGCCATGGGCACAACCCTTGCTTTCAGAGAGTCGCTCAGGACCCCTCTGCATGGATGGCGGTCTGTGTCCTGGGCTGTCCCCCTTCCGGCCACACTGCGAGGGCACACTCGCTCCTTCCCCACCCAGACTCAGCCTTCGGCACTGTATCAAAAGCCTTCCTCCTGCCCATGACTTAACCCCATCCGTCTCCTTGTTATTTCCTCAATAAATCAGCTTTGTTCGACATGGCTGACTTTGCGTGAATGTAGGCAGACTGTCCTTAATTAAATGGTCACTTCCCGTGAGTTCCTGCCTGGATCCTTGCTCTTGACTTTCTCTGTGGTCCGCCCATGCCAGGACCACAGCTCTCTGCCCGCATCCTCCCTGACGTGTCCTGGGGGTCCTTTCTTCAGTTTGACCGCGGAGAGAGCCGGGGCTCTTTCGCTCAGTCTGTCCTGCTTTCCAAAGAGTTGTTGAGGGGAACCATTTGGACTCCCCAGCTGGGTTCTCTTGCTGTCATTCTCTTCTCTTTGGGTCCTGTGCTCCCTGGACGTCTCAGCTAGCGTAAATCTTGGCGTTTCTTCCTGGCCTGTAAAAGGCAAGAAGCATATCTGAGAAGTGTAGCTGATTTCCTTCATCTGTACTAGGACTCTTGGAACTCAAGTTCAGACAAAATAACTACTGTTTGGTAAAAAAACAACTCCCTCACCTGCCCTCTTTCCCCACCTGCTGGTGGCCTGACGTCGGGTCAGCTCAATGACCTGGGAGGGTTTTTACATCTTGTTCCTTAAACAGGGTCATCAGGGTCTTTTGGTTGTGCCACGCCCCGTGTCCATGCACTCCCCTTTCCCCCTGCTCTGACCGAGAAGCAGGCTGGCGCAGCTGGGAGGGGCGCTGCCGGGGCATTAGCCCGCCTGGGTTCCAATACCATGATGGCAATCTGCTGCCTGTTGGTCTCAAGCACACAGTTATTCTCTCTGTGCCCCAATTTTGGTTTTGGTCCTTCTTTTCCCAGTAAAGTGAGGATGATGATGATCCTACGTACATCGGACCTGTTGTGACTCTTAAATGTGTTAACATGCTGAAAGATGAAAATGCCTGTCCACCACAGTGTGGACATGGGGAGTGTCTGTGACCGTGGCCGGTCTCTGTACTATTCTCATCAGCATTCATCCTCGGGTAACCCGTTCACGAATGAATGCTCCCCATGGTTTTGCAGCTGCTAAATTGTCTCGTGAGGGTCTGAAGGGGGGTGTTCCACTGTTTTCCTTTCTCTTCCATCTTCACTCTATCAGTTGCTTTATTTTGACTCCACTGGACCTTTTGGTTTCCTTTCCCAGAAGGCTGGAACCTTGTCGTCAGCATGCCTCCCTCTCCCTTCATTCCATCCATTTGGATCAATAGGGGAGGGAAACTGCTTTACGCTCATCCTCACGTCGGAGCCCTCACATCATGTTGCTGGAAGAGATTTATGGCTTGGCTCACTCTCACCATTGCCGGCACGCTAGTGAATTTTCGAGGAGCTAGTATCTCCTTTTATTAATGGTGGCTTCCTTGCTCTAACCTCTTTTCTCATCGGAGCTGCGAGCATCGGATTCCCAGCCTCTTACATGTTCTTCACCTCCATCCAACTCCCAGCACTGGGTTTTCCGTGTCCACCTGCAGAGTTCCCACATCTCCTGCAAGTTCACTGCTCTTGCTCCACTCCAGCTGGTCTCTCGTGGTCTCTCTGGTTTGGGTCTCTTGTCTTACTTCCTTGAGGAACATGGTACACTCCACGTGTGAATTCCTTCACCTCCAACACATCTGGGGAAGGTCGCCGTTTCTCTCCTAGAGATTTGCACTCGCTTGACTGGAGAATACTGGAACCTACACAGAGAAGCTTTGTAACATTGACATGTCATCCCACATGCCCATGTGTGCACCACTGGGGTTGGCATGTAAGTGACAGAAGGCAGGCTTTGGGTCAAGATCTAGGAAAGACTGTGAAGCAGAGCCTGCCCAGCTGCAGAGAACTCCTTGGAAGGAGCTTCCTACTTCTCTTGGCAGCCCGGCTCTTGTTGAATGTAATGATGGTATTTATAACATAGACCCTGTGTCCTTCCAAAAAAGATGTGAGGTCACAAATACTATTAAAACATGTGCAAAATAGACTGGCTAAAATTAGAATCTTAAAAAGAGGGAGAAAAATTAGAAGCCGTTTAGAGGTGTATGAACAGGACATCTGGGCCAGTCTCCAGGCGACTTAGGCATCACATCAAAATACAATGAGTAAGGAGGCTCTTTGGAAACCCAGAAGCCAGGAAGGGAACCCGAGACACCCAGAGCCTGACCTGAATCACCAGTGTTGGTCACCTCTGGGAAGGAAAAAAATCTTTTAAAATGGAGTTTATCCTTTGGTTATAAATTCCTACAGATGGTTGAAGGACTTAAGGATGGCACCTTTCTTCCTTCTTTTACCTTTTAGTCATTCCTAAAACTTTCCACTGTGAACATGATTATTTCTGTGAAAAAAACAAAAACAAAAACAAAAATCAGAAAAACCCCACAAATGTAGATAATCATAACTGATGTAGCGAGTCCTTCCTATATGCCAGCACTGTTCCTGGTGCTATGTGTGGAGGAACTTGCTGAGTCTACACAGCAGTTTTACAAAGTCAGTGTTACTGCTGTCCTCATCTTGCTGTAAGGAAACTGAGGCAGAGAATGGATTGGTCCACGGGCATGGCGTGTGGATTCCAACCCAGGCCACCTGGCTCCAAAGCTCTTGATCAACTTTGTTATGCCATTGAGTCCAGGAGTCCTTAAAGACTCTGTGTCAGTGCCCTCACAGCATTCCCACAGCACCCTCCCCTGAGGGGTGCGGCCGAAATAGGGAGTCCTTGCAACCAGCTGCTGAGCAAATGCTCGCCATGGGGTGGCGCTGTAAACACCCACCCCAGTTGGCCTCGGCCCCCTGAAACCCCTTCTGCTGCCCTGTGAGCCTTTTCTGCAGCTCTCCAGTCAACTCACATTTTGCCTTCCCCGCGATGATTCTGTGGAAAATTTCCTTCGAGTCTTTTCTTTCTAAAGCTCCATAAACCTCTTCTCCTGGGGTAAACTGATGGGAACTTGCCCCATTAGTCTGTTCTTCTTCACATCCACTCCAGTGTCTCTGCAGCTCATGCTTGAGCCCTGGGTGGCCAGACCGAGTGCAGCTCCCCCACCCCCCGCCCTCGACACAGAGAGAGAGAGAAAGAGAGAGAGAGAGAGAGGATTTTGATTTTGTTGTACGGATACTCTGTGCCCGAGTCTGTTTTCATATCCTGGTTAAACGCTTGCTTGGAAATGACAGACCTGTTTATCTCCTGCTTCTCCCTTCCCCTTTCATGTCTTGGCTTGACCCACATAGCTTGGTCTTGGGGGCCTGGAAGTGGGTGCCACCTGCGCCCCAGGAAAGGTGAGGCTCATGTTCTGATGTGGAGAGCAAACCACTGTCAGCAGAACCAGAGATCATTACACACTTATGCGTAAAACCCAAGGCGGCCAGTGACCCTCTGGGGGAGAGCTTCCTTAACGAGCTTGAGCACAGGAGGAAGAGCCGGAGGCTGTGATGGAACCAGAAGCGTGACCAGCAGCTTGTCATGGGGGTGCTCTGAATGGTCCTCGAGGCTGTTGCAGCTCTGGGGTGTGGGCGAGAGAGAGACAGTCTCACTGGGCGCTCCACAGAAACACATCCGATCTGGATAACGCAGGACCCAGGAGAAGGAGGGTGTTCCCAGAGAGGCCGGGGAGCTGATCACCATCCCCAGAAAACTATTTCTAACCAAAGAGGTTAAATAAATCTTTCTTTTATCAACCCCACTGTGGCGAGAGCTGCTTTAATGTCCGCTGCATTATCACGCTTGCATCAGATGGGGAGAAATAAAGGCGTATTGTTGATGTTTTACTTTGCTCTCCTTTGGCGCTGTGAAGTTGAACATTGGCACGTGTGATTTTTTTACTGACTACGTAATATGCTAACATTGGGGCACACCCACACTTGCTTGGGAATATTCCTCCGCCAGGCCATTTTCATTTCTCCAGGGACTCACTGCTGTAATCCAGGTCGTGGAAATTCGAGGGCCATTTGGCTAGTTCTGAAGAGCACCATCGGTCTTTGCCCTTCCTGGCCTGGTGGGGACCGCGAGCTTCAAGACTCCTTCCCTATTCTGGTCTCTGCTCTGGGTCCCTCCGCCATCTTGTCTTATAAACTGACCCCTGGGGCAGTGTTGCCACTGACTGGCCATAGTGTTTGGGGCAAGTTGCTCCCCTTCTCAAACCTCAGTTTCCTCCAATGGAAAAGTGACATTTCTAGATTGTTCTGGTCTCATGGTGCTGTATTCTCACCCCACAGTCTGTTGAAAAGGCGCAAAATCCCCCTTTCCTCCTGTGATCACGAGGTCAGAAACTACCTTCCTCTCAGCCCCAGTTCACAAAACCCAGAGCTTGTAGGAAAGTTAAAACCTAAGACTGTTGTCTAGTCAAATTTAAAACCTTTTCTTTCATTAAAAAAAAAAAATCCAGAAATAACAATACATTCTTTTTTGTGTTCATGCTGTACCATTGTTATATTAATGCTTTAAATTTGTCTAAATGCGTTCTCTCCTGATTTGGGAAGCAAAACTAACAGCACGGGCTTCAGGGGCAGAGAGCCTGTGTGACTATAGGCAGGTTTCATAACTCTGTGCCTCAGTTTCTCCACTTGTAAAATAAGGAAAATGATGCCTTATTTTGAGGGTTTTAAAACCTGTGTCTGGCACATTGTAAAAGCTCAAAAGATGGTATCTGTCCATATTATCTGGGCTTTATAAGACCGATCAACACAGTTGCATAGCACCTGACACGATCCCTGGGGTCTGGGAGTCCTCGCTCAGGACACTTTTGATGGAATGAATGAAAAGGAGGAAATGGAGCCACGGAGTGGTCACGGAACAAGGGTGTCATGGGTAAGACTTGGGTCTTGACACCCTGGGTTATTTCTCTTTGGTGGCCTGCCTCACCCACAGGGGGTGAGGAGCAGCAGTTTTAATGCAGGAGTTGGGGGGAGGTCACAAAGTCCATGACTGGTCCATGAGCAGCACTTACAAGCCATGAAATCTATTGAAAGAGGAGACAGCGGAGAGCATCACAGAGGAAGATCTATTTCTCATGTGCCTTAGAGTCGAAGTTTGAAGAGTGTTGGTTTAGAGCATGGGCCTCCGTGTCAAGCAAACTCGAGCTTGAATCCTGGTCTGGCATTTGAAGTGGGGGAGGGCGGTAGTGATGATGAGGGTGGTGGGGACGATGGTGGGGACAGCTAACATCTACTGAGTGCTTAGGGTGGATGAGGCACTCTTCTAAATATCAGCTCATCTACTTCTCACAACAGCTCTTGTGACACCCGTGCTATCAGTAGTTCCATTTTGCAGAGAAGGAAACTGAGGCATAGAGAGAGTAAGTGATTCTTTCATAAGCTCTGGCTGCAGAGTCCTTCACTACAGCACTGTCCTGCCCCACATGTAGGTGGTTAGTAAGTGTAGTCCAAAAGAGAAAGACTGGACTCGTCAGTGACCCTGGCCTTGGAGCCGCCCAGCCCTCACCCCCCCTCCCCCGCCACCAGCCCTCACCACCCCCCCATGCTGCTTGTTTGGTGCTACTGGGAGTTGGGGGCGGGGTGGTACGGACTCTCTGAGAAGCTTACCTAATCTCCGACCCGCCTGGGGAATGTGAGAGGGGAAGGTCCCAAATGGCTTTAGGCAGGCACCAGAAAGAGGAAAAATGAAAACCATGTTCAAGATAAATCGAGCCGTTCTTAAAAGTTAGAAAGTAGACTTAATTAGGACCAGCTCTCCCCATCCAAAACCACAAAAGTTAAAATGGGAAAATATTTCCAGAAATGCCCATTATGTGTTGTTAAAAAATATCTAGAGTAAAATATATGTTTTATTTTATACATGCCTCCAGCTAAAAATTATGCTTTTTTACTCTCTCTCTCCCTCTCTCACAGAAGATGGGAATGTGAACCCAAATCTAGACGGCCCCGAATCAAATTTAGGTTGCTTGCAAGCTTTGCAGTTTTCTATCGGCCAGATCTTAGTCAAGCTCCTCAGAAGAGAGGAGAGGGAAGAGGATGGGGGGGGGGGGCGGGCAGGGAAAGCCATGGGGCTGGGAAAGAGCCTTTCCCAACAGGCTGTGGCCTGTCAGCATTTGCTCCTCCTCCACTCACTGGCATCCTCCTCGTCTCCCATTGGTGCCCATGACGGCCCATCTCTCATCACGGCGTCTGCGGTCCATCTCTGAAGCCCACAGAAGGGCCGCATGTAATTAGAAGAGGTCAGCCAGGGAAGAGGGGAGGGCACGAGGCTTGGTGTCCCTAGATGGAACCTCCAAAACTCAATTACCGGGTCCCCCCGCCTCGGCTGCCTGTTGCTGTAAAGCAAGACTGTTAACCTCACCGGATTTCTCCAGGAGCATCTGAAGATGCTTCGTGCTATAGAAAGCGAGTCCCTGTCTTCCAGGTGGTTGGTCTTTAAGAAAGCAAAGAAGAGAAAAGAAAAACTTACTGTGTAGGAAAACACCTTTGACTTGGTACTGTTTTGAAAAATGATTTCTTCATGACAAATGAATACCCTTTTTGGAAAATGTGACTTGTCCCAGAGATGTTCTTGCTTCTAGAGTGTTTTCACGCTGGGGGGGTGGGGGAGCTCGGTTCCCGGACCCTCAGGCTTCATCCACATCATGGGTTCTGCCCTGAGGTTCCCAGGAGCACCCCCAAATGGAAGTTGACAGTCATTTATTGTTGTTAGCCTCTCTCCCCCGGCAGGGCAGCTGGATGTTTATTCTGCAGGAACCATGTTTCAGAGGACTGAGCCCAGCATGCTGACTTGGAGCCATTGTGCCCACCCTTTGGTGGGGACACAACCCAGCCCTGTCATAGCTCTGTTTTGCACAAACCACCAAAGTGTCCCCCAAGCTGGAGGACACAAGATGTCCAGATAACATGCAACTGGGGGAAGAGCTAATACCGAACTTTCTTTGATCATTTTAGTTAAGAAATGCCATGGTAAACCGGAAGACTGGGAAGTTCTCCATGGAGGTGAAGAAGACAGTGGACAAAGGGGTACATTTTTTTTTTTTCTCAAACCTTCTTGCCTCTTAATTTAAAACAACCCACTGTGAAAAATGAGCTTTGAAAGCTCTATCTGGAATAAATATCTTTCGCTGAGATCATTTTTCTCTTGTCTTTACTTATCTCAAATGAGATTCATGTAGTACTGTTAACCTGATCATAGTGTGTCCATTTGTTTTTATTTTTTTCTGAAAGCTTCACCTCGCAGACTAACCGTATTTTCTTCTCTCTACGACTTTTTTTTTTTTTTTTCAATCTAGAAACGGGTTTTGGTGATGACAAATGACTACTATTATACAGACATCAAGGGTACTCCTTTCAGGTAGAGCTGACCATAATACATGGACATTCCATCAGATCCATCAGTTGTGTTTGTACAAAACCTGCTGACGCTCTCAGAGCTCATCATCTGAAGATAACCAAACACCCTGCCGAAAGGCTGGAAAGAGTGAGGAAGGGGCTTTTCCCAGGCTGCTTTTGTTTCTGTTTTCCAGAAGGGGGAAGACGGTTCAGGCTCACCTAGGAGAACTCACTCGATTGGTCATGGCTTTTGCATCTCATTATCAAGCAAGTCAGCTTTGGGGGTTCCAGCTAAGGGTGGAGTGGGGGCATTCAGAGGGTTGCCAGGTCCTTAAACCATCTGGCTCACTTGCTGCCCAGTGAGGTCCATTTCACCTTTTATTTCCATGATCAAGCAAGCAAGCCTGTGCACGAGGAGGTAGCATACCCATCCCTCCATGTTGTGCGTCCATTTTAATTTCTCCAAACTGTCCTTCTGTGCCTGTCTACCTCTGGATCCTGTTACCGCTCTGTGACTGTCCTGAAAGATGGCTTGGCCTCATTGCCTGCTTTCAGACATGCATGTGGCCTCCTAAAGGCTCCTGCTACGATGCCCTTAGTCCTGTCCTGTAACACTTATTTAAGAAGTTATTTCTGTGGGGCTGCTTCACTCCCGAACTGATGCCTCACAGAGCTGAGGAGAGAAAGAATTTCCTGACTCTCGATGAATCAGAAAAATAAATTAGGGCATTGTGTTGTCGTAGACTGCCAGGGATCCTGAGTTTGATTCCATTTGGAAGCAGAGTAGTCGAGGGAACCCATGACCGCTAAGTGGGTTTGTCACACGAAGAGACTATGTTTCCAAAATACATTCTCTTCCTTTAGAAAGGAGCTTAAATCAAGCCCAACAGAAGGGCCAGGGGAGCATCTATTAGACTAGAAGCCCTGAACACGATAATGTGGCCACACCCTAGTGTTGGGAAAGTTTTCATTTCGTCCTAGAGAGGGGATTCATTTTCCCCAGTCGTAAACTCTAGGGTCTGGAAAGCCCCATGTGAGGCTGACTGGGAGGCAGGAGCGCATAAGGTAGTGGTGAAGAGTAGGGCACTTGGTTCTCCCAAGGGCATCTGAGAGAAGCGTGAGCAGTTAGTCGCATCTCTGAAAATGCATGTGGGCAGCCAAGGGCTGCCGGCGCGTCCAGGAAGACATGGCTTTGAAGCAGCTGATTGAACCTCAGAAAAACCAACACCAATGATAACCAGTGGGGTTTTGAAAGTAAACTGTTGGGACAGTTGTTGGCAGAACGTGAGATGGAAATGTGAACATGGAAAATAAAAAGTGAAATCGCAAGTCTATTCCAGTCGATGCCATGGGTTTCAAGGTCTGTTTTGTCTCTCTGCACAGCTTAGGTGTGGCGCTCTCCAGAGGTCACGGGAAATACTTCTTCCGAGGGAATGTGACCATTGAAGAAGGTAAGATGCCGTCTTGACCTGTCTTATCCTTCCGTCCTGGCCATTTCACTCAACTAACTGTCCACTTGATGGGAGCTTGCCTTCCAGATGGTGGGACACCCCAACCCCCAACTCGTGGTGGTCTTCCTGATGATTTCATTTCTTTCTCTTTTGCTTCAATTCACAAAACTGCTGAACCAACCCAGGGTATTATCCACCGACTATATTCTTCCTAGGCATAAAAATCGCTCTCAAGAAAAATACAAAATAGTGTAAAAATTCAAGCCCAGGGAGAATAGCATGGAAACAAAGGTATGCAAGCCTTAGTCTCCTACACGGCTGAGCCACAAATCTTGTTTCTGCTTGAAGCAGTTCAAGTCCAAAGGGAAATAGGATCATTTGGATGATATACACAGGTCCGAAGGAATAAAGAACATTTTGAGATTCCCAAATCCTCTTGTCTTCATAAAGCTCAGGCACATCTAAACTCCCAACAAGTGGTAGCTGTTGTTCTAGTATTTTAAACTTTAAAACCACTGTCATGCCCGCAGTGTCCTTTGCCATAAGCCAGTAACTCAGTGCCTCAGAGAAGGGACCTTCCCTGGTATCACTGGCTCACGGGGAGGGTGAAGCTGACCTCTGAAAGTCTCTGCTCCCTGAGTGGCCCCAGTAAGTCACTCACCCAGTGTGGGTGTTAGATTTTATATCTCCACGAAGAGGAGCAAGACCAGACCAGGGCTCTTCCTGAGTGTCCCCAGAAAGTATGGCCAAGAGCAGGAAGGTCGGTTATGAGCCAGTTTTAATTAGTTAGACCTGGTTACAAGTGCATGGGGTGAACTTCCAGAAGCTAGACCCTCTCGGGGCTTACTCTGATGATGTAGTGGAGAATGAAGAGATTGGCACTCCCTGAGATGCCAAGTTCCACAGCCAGCTTTCTGGGGTACTGCCAACCAGTGTGCATTGTTTTACAGGTGTTAGTTTTTGTCTCCCAATAATCATAAGGTCTTAAGGACAAGGAAGGAGATTGAAAGGTTTTGTTGTGCCCACTAATCCATCACGTGGTATCTCTTCCCAGAGACTAGAAAGAGGGAGCAGGTAGATTTGTTACCTGGGCAAGATACTCAACAAGATGTGTTCTCAGAAATCTTTTTTTTTTTTTTTTAACTTCTAGAATTTTCTGGATGAACGAGCCGTGTGTAGCTCATGTGAGCCATGTGTAGCTCTGCAGATATCACTGCCCATGTGGCCAGAAAATTCATGTCTGAGCTATCTGAGGTCAAGCTGAGGAAACAGCTCATAATCAAAACAATAAAAGAGAGATTACTAGTGGACTGTTGGCTTCTCATGCATCCATTCCCTTAGCCAATCCTCAATACACAGGCCTGCCTCTCTCTCTCTGTCTCTCCCCGCCTCACCGCCACACACATTGTTTCACACTGTCGTTTGAGTCATTCTTCATTCACTCTCTTTTACGCTGCTCTATAGCTGTTATCCTGAGAGGTCGCAGAAAGAATTTCAGAACTCATTGTAGTCACCATGTTAGAAATTGGTTTGAATCCCAGCAAGGAGAAGAGTATCTGGTTTTCCATACCAGCGAGCTCAGATCTTCCTCCGTCGGTCTTCTCTCAGTCCTGACAACCTGGAGGAGCCGGACCTGAGAAAGCAGCTTTCCCTTGGACTATCTGATCGAGGCTCTTGTTCTCATAAGGGCCACAGCACCATCATTGGTCTGCTCTGTTCTGGGGAAAAGTTAGGCTTTCCTGGGGATGGCAGCCACACTTCTGTAGGATCTTCTGTAACGAACAGTACCCCACAGAATGTGGGCATTCTCAGCATGGTTTGCCATCGTATGTACTACAGAGATGGTCAAAAAGCAGTCAGATTGCTGACAGTGTAAGGAGTTGCTACTAAAGCTGCAACTACTAAAGGTATGGGCTGCAGTCTACTTGCTGAAATTGTTTATCTTCCGAATCTCTTTGACACTTTGTATCATATATATGTACATATATATATGTATATATGTGTAATGGTATACATATGTGTGTATATGTATGGTGTGTATATATATATGATATGTGTTTGTGTATATATATGTGTGTGTATATATGTATATACACTGTTACATATGTATATACATATATATATCATTATATATATATATATAGAGAGAGAGAGAGAGAGAGAGCATAGTAGTTCAGTGAATTAGAGCTTATGTCATTATTGTCTGCATTATCAGTCATCAGTAGATGTCGTATCAGGAGAACCAAAATCAGAGGTGAACGGCTTAGAGAAAAATTCCATTTCCTCGGTTCCCTGGGAACTCAGAGAGGAAACAATCAGAAAGATCTCCCTTCTGGGGATTCATCTGTAGGACCTATGAAACAGAGCCAGAGAGGGCTTTGTGGATGAGAACAGGTGCTAGAGAAATTCATAGAGTTGACATCATTAACCCAATATTCCAGGAAGGTAAGACCTCAGGGCCTTTGCACTGGTTATTCCTTCTGTAGAGCTCTCCCTCCCAGTTATCTGTATGGCTCTGTCTCTCACCTCCTTCAGGTCTTTGCTTAAAAGTCCGTTTCTCACTGAAGCCTTTCCTGACTACCCTACTTAAAAGGGAAATTCTTTCTCCTTTATTTCCTATCTCTGGCTTGGCTCTTTTCCTTCACAGCTCCCATCACTAACTGATACGCTATGTATTTTAATCTTATTTGTGTATCTCTTCCCACCACTAGAAGACAAATACCATGAGGGTGGTGATTTTGTTGTGTTCACGGCTGTAGTCTCAGGGCCTAGAACAGCATCCAGCATACATTTGATGCTGGGAGGGAAGGCGGGAAAGGGAGCAGGCAGGGAGAAAGGGAAGAAAGGATGGACAGAGGCAGGCAGGGATTTCTGCGTAGATTACCCTGGGGACTCATCACTGTCCCACTTAACCCTCTCACGGAGTCCATGGGTTAGGCTCTATAATCCCCAACTTCTGACTAATCGAACTGAAAGAGTTGAAATGACACCCCCAAAATCATTCAGCCAGTGGGTGTTGGAGCCAGGAAATGACACTTGGCTCCCATATGATGATATTCTGTCCAATGTGTTCCCTCCTTCCTATAAAATCAGGCAGGAGTGTGCAATCTTAGGTCTGGTGTTTTGCTATTTATGTTATACATTTGTATTTGAGGAGGAAATTGGCATACCGTGGGCCATTTGGGAAACCCTGACTCCCTCCAACAGGCTGTACGCACCATCCAAGTTCCCGCAGTCATTACTCAGAAGTGTGCGTCTGCCGATGAACCTTCAAAGTGATTTCACGTGAAGCTATAATGAAAGAAAGTGATTCCACAGAGTTAGAGTGGTCTAGAATGTTCTGTTAAAAACTCCCCAATTCCCTGCAAACCCCAGTGGTCCCAGCTACCTTTGTGGACCCATGGCTCATTTTTACTTAGGATCCTGTAACAACTAGCAATGTTTCCTGGTCAAAACCAGTTGAGTCTTGGCAATTTCCTATCGTTCAACCTATCGTTTTGCCCTCACAACCACCCAAGCAGTTAGGGACTTTGATTATTCCTGTTTTGCACATGAAGAAACTTGCACATGTGGAAAAACAAAGTAACCTGCTGACCTCACGCCTGAGTTAAGCGGCCCAGCCCAGCTCCCTGCACGGGCTGGGCGGGGCTCCAGCATCAGTGTTTGCACCATCATACTAAGCTCGTCTCCTGGACTCGCTGGTGTATTGTGCGTTCACAGAGTTCAGCCTTTCCTGGGTTACTCCGCCTGGGAAGGCTCCAGGTGGTGGGCGAGGGAGATGGAAGCGGGGAGAGAGTTCCGCGTCCTTTCCTTTGTTTGGAGTCCCGCCTGCAGAGCCGGATCTCTTTGGGGTTGATGCCTACTCATCACCGCTCGGCGGCCAGTCCCTCAAACACTTGAAGCACAAGAGAAGATAAGGGCTGTCGGTGACCCATGCAGGTGGTCCTTACTCATTAACCCTTTCTCCTTGATCTCCAGGCCTGCATGACTTAGAACACCCTGACGTGTCCTTGGCAGATGAATGGTAAGCACTAAACCACCCTTCATCAGCACGGGTGTTGCTTGCCGTCTTTGATTTCGAGTCCTCTGTACCCCCTTCCAAACCCTCCTGGCTCAAAGGCAAAGGAAGGTGATGTAGCAAATCCTCCTGTGTTCTTGTTTTGGCCCCTGTCATGGCCTTAGGTCCTACTGCAACACTGACCTACACCCGGAGCACCGTCATCTGTCTCAATTAGAAGCTATTAAGCTCTACCTCAAAGGCAAAGAACCTCTGCTCCAATGTGAGTGTGCTTTTAACACGTCCTGTCTGGGTATGCAGCCGTAGTAGGAGGGCGGTGCTCAAAACCACACTTCCCCTCAGCTTTATCAGCCCCATCAGAGCCACCCAAATGTCCGCTTCCTGTAGGAACAGGAGGAAGAGCGAGGGCTCCTGAAAGTTACACAGAACCCCCAATCCTAGTCCAACCCTTCGCATTGGATTTGTCCCTCTACTGGACCATTTTAGTCGAGCACCTGAGTAGCATAGAAATGTTATCACTGGGAAGGAACTGTGAATATGTACTCCGTTATTTTACAAATGAGAGATGAGGGCAGGAAATAGGACTCCTCTCGGGCCATACTCTAGGTCTGGTTCTCTCTGGAGCGGGATCACCACGTTGAGGTGTTGCCTCCCAAGGCATATAGGCTGCTGCCTGTGCTCCTACCAAAGGCCCTTGAGGGCACTCACTTGAGTCAGGAATGGCCTGTGGCTGGTGCAGAGGGGTCAGGGAGAGAGCAGCCATCCTGACACTCATCGAGTGTGCGAGCAGCCCCTGGACGGGCAGATGACTTCCAGCAGCTAGTCTGGTCAAGGAGAGATTGGCCATCAGTGAGCCCAGCAGCTGTTCTTACCCCTACCCAGTACCACTTCCTCAGTGATGGGTGCAGTCCTTTATGGGTATTACCTCATGGAATCCCCACAGCAGCCCTGTGAGAGATGCAGCGAGGTTCATCTAGCTTCTAAACTACAGCTCTGTGGAATGGATTGACTTTTTGGCACAGGCTCCAGAAGAGAAAAGATCAGATGAACATCACATAAACCTCATTTTTCATTTTCTTAGACTGTCTGAATGGCATATTTAAAAAACAAAGGTACAGGGGTGCCTGGGTGGCTCAGTCTGTTAAGCATCTGCCTTAAGCTCAGGTCATGATCCCAGGGTGCTGGGCTCGAGCCCTGTGTCAGGCTCCCTGCTCAGCGGGAAGCCTGCTTCTCCCTCTCCCTCTGCTGCTCCCCCTGCTAGTGCTTGCCCTCTCTCTCTCCTTCTCTGTCAGATAAATAAATAAAATCTTTTTTAAAGCGTTTAATAAAAAATAAAAAATAAATAGAAAACAAAGGTATAGAGATAATATTAAAAATTTGCCTTTACCATTCAGCTTTATGAAATCTTAATATTTTGCCCTATTTCCTTTGGGTACTTTTATTTTTTTATTTTTTTGATATAATTTTTTATTTTTTATAAACATATATTTTTATCCCCAGGGGTACAGGTCTGTGAATCACCAGGTTTACACACTTCACAGCACTCACCAAAGTCCTTTGGGTACTTTTAAAGGAATGAAACATTACAGATAATATTAAAGCCCCCGAGTACAGTTCCATTTGCCTCCCAAAGAGAATCACCCCCACCCCGAACTGGTCTCTTACCTCCCACGGATCTATACTGTTACTTTCTCTCTATAGCTATCTCTAAACAGGATGTACCATTATTTTCATTATTTTGCATATTAACATTTATATATGGTATACTATTTGTATTACCTATGGTATAATATATGTATTGCTCTACAAGTTGTGTTTCACACATGGCATTTTGAGATTTATGTGCTGCTCATTTACCTCTGATGCATTTATTTGGATTACTCTCTCCTGTATCCCACTACAAAACACTATTTCAGTCTATCCATTGTCTTTCTGATGATGAGTTGTTTTCAGTGTTTGCTTTTACAGCAAAATGCCACTTCCTGTGGGACACCAGCCGAACGGAGGAAGTGATAATTAGTTGGCCCCTGGTCTGGACTCCTGATACCTCCCAGACTCCTTAGCATCGCCAGCAAGAGTCCTTTTGGATAGGGTCAGATACCCCACTTTAGATTGGGGTGGGGAAAAACCACAAAAACAAAACGTTTTATTTATTAGAGAGAGAGAGTGAGCAAGAGAGCACAAGCCAGGGAGAGAGGGAGAGGGAGAAGCAGGCTCCTCGCTGAGCAGGGAGCCCGATGCGGGGCTCGACCCGAGGACCGTGGGATCATGACCTGAGTTGAAGGCAGACATTCCGCTGAGTGAGCCACCCAGGTGTCCCAACAAGAACCTTCTAAATGGAAGGAATCACAAAATAGGAGTGTTTCATTATCACATCCCTTCCTCTTCTGACAAATGATGGGAGCAGGGCCCTGGAAGAACTGCAGATTATGACAGAGGACAGAAATGGAGACAAACAGAGCGAATTTCTAAGGCAAGCTAGTCTGCGGCGCGAACTACTGCGTCGATGAGACTATCCATTTACCGTCATCTCCCTCGAACGCTTTGGGGGCCCCTGTGGTGCTGGCCTATCAGGTGTCAGAACTGTTCCGTATTTTCAGCTGGTGGGAGGTAAATGCATTAAGTGGGAGAAAGCCGCCTGCAGTTCCTATGAAGTGAGCGAGGCGAGCCCCTCGTGTGCCCCCCGCGGGGACCCCAGCCACAGCCATCTTCTCAAGTCTGCCCCTCCCAACAGGTGATAAAGAATTGATACAAGAGGTCCTGTTCGATGCCGTGGTGAGCGCTCCCATTGAAGCCTATTGGACCAGTCTCGCCCTCAACAAATCTGAGTAAGTGTTTGCACGTGTCCCCCTTTCATGGTCATTTCCCCACAAGCCGTCCGAAATATGGTTATGGTTTAAAGAACTAAACTGTTTTAGGAACTTGGTGTTAAAGTGCTTTAATTTTCCCCAAAGCTCCAAACCACAAGAGCTCGAGCAGATTAGCGGCTCGGGCTTGGGTGGCAAGCTCCTGGGTTTGACATATAATTTGAGTTTTAGCGTTACATGAAATTTGGTGTGCTGAGGTGGGGGGGTGCTTCCCAGGGAGCAGGAGGCAGAAGGAGCACTTAGCTTCTTGCCTGCCGTGGCTCCTGCTGCTTCACAGTCTGGAGGGAACTTGGGATCGGGGTCAGGCTGGGTTGTAAGAAGGATGGGAAAGTAGGAGCTCTGATTCATGAGGGTGTCAAGATATAACCCTGTGGTTTTAGTGTTGAAGCGGAGGATGCGGGGAGAGGGGGCTGGGCAATGGTCATTGTTATCAAAGGCTTTTGGCTCCATTCCTTTCTTCACTTTCCCTTTTGTCAATTCTCTTCTATCGTATCTATCATTCATTCTGTTCTCATTCATTCATTCATGTTCATCCATTCATTCATTCACTCACTCATCAGAGACTGATTGAGTGTCTGTTTGCGAGCCAGGCACTGGACTAGATGTTGGTGAAATGGAGCTAATGCAATCAAACATAGTCCTTGCCATCGTGGTGTCTGTGGTGTGTAGTATGCCAGATTATTAAGAATTGTGATAACTACCTTGAAAGAAGTATAGGAACATATAGAGTATGACAAGGCCTAGAGTGGAGATGAAAGACAAAAAGGTTTTTCTGAGCCGAAACCAGTTCAAGGGTTGGGGAGCATTCTAAGGAAAATGGAGCAGCATGTGCAAAGGTCCTGAGGTACAATAGTATTTGACACATTTGAGGAATTTAAAGAAGGCCAACGGAACTAAAATATAGAAGGTAAACTGGAAGATGTAGGGAGATGAGGTCGTAGAGGGGCCAGATGTCTCAGGCCCTCGGGAGTCAGGTGAGGGATTCTGGATTCTATGCTATGAGTTTTGTAAAGTCATTGAATGGTTTTAAGAAAGACGTTTTAAGATTTTAAGAAGGATATGATCATTATTGCATCATTAAAGAATATCCCTCTATTGCTATGCGAAGAATAGAGTTTAGTGGTGTAAGAACAGTAATAAAATCTCCTAGAGCATTTCAAGGGATTTTCCACTTGGACCAAGGCAGGGGCACAAAGAGGAAAGATCTTCTTGTGGCATGCTTCAGAAATGAGACCCCCCACCCTGGCCCCCCCAACCCCGATTTGATGATGGTTCCATTTCCTAGGACAGGAGACAATGAAAGAAGACTAGGTTTGGGATATTCAGGCATGTCCAGAGCTCTCTTCTAGACATTGCAAGCTCAAACCTCCCAAGTGGAGATGTAAGACAGGCAGTTTACTCCGGGAGTCTGAAACCCCAAAGAGAGATTACCATTCTTATTATACTCGGAGGTGTCCTTGGACTGCTTACCTATGTGGTTCTTATTCCCTGGGTAGGTTGGGGAAGAATCAGAATCTTTCCTGCAATTGCATTCTCTGGTGGATGTGGAAATGTTTCTTTTAAGCTCTCATGAAACTAAGAATCCTGTGCAAAGATTGCTGATTCACTCCTAACACATGCTAAAGATTTCCAAAATGGTAGCTTACTTTGTAGTCCACATCTGTAACTGATTGGACAGCCTGGCTTTCCAATTTGGGTAGGCTGCAAACAGAAACAAATGCATAGTGTTGGTTTTTATTCACCCCTTAAACACTAAAAGGTAGTATTGGCCACTTTGACTCCCATCAAAGATCAAGAAACCAAATTATCTTATATTAAAGATGACATGGATAGTGCTTCGAGTGAAATTGCTACTAGCATTTAGGGAAGGGAGGCAAAGTCAAGAAACAGTATTCTCTCCATACTTTCATCGTAGAATGAAATTTTGTATGTATGGACAAGGACCATTTGCTTTTTTGTGAAAAAGCAAAAAAGTGGCGGGCATTGTGAACATCCTGAACTTGCTCAAACATACAGTTTGCCTTGAAAGTGGAAGAAAATATCTTCCACTTTTTTTTTTAAATTTTAAAATAAGTTTTCTTTGAGAAGGCCATTCTTAGGGGTCCTGTGCATGGTATCCTACAGGGCCATTTGAAGAAACCATATTTTTACTCATCTTTTTGGGGGTGGTGGTAAGACTAAGTCTATGCTCTGGTAGAAGGTATAAGATGGTGACCTGAAATGGTGTAGAATTCAGGTCCTAGACATTTCTAGGCTGTAGAACCTGCAGACTGGATTCCGTGGCTAAGTTGCTATGGTCACTAATGACGGGTTCCACTAATAAGATTCGGTTTATTCGGTCAATGCAAAAAGCTTCCTCTAAACATTTTCATCCTCTCCTTTAAGTTTTTCCCATTCCAGCCTACTGTCCTGAGGTTGCACCCAGAACCCTCAGATAGTGTGTTTATTTAGTCTGGGCATGCATTCTCTCATGGTGCTTTGGTGTTCTTGGGTTTTTGTTGTTGTTGTTGTTGTTTAAGATTTTACTTATTTATTTGACAGAGATCACAAGTAGGCAAAGAGGCAGGCAGAGGGAGAGAGGGAGAAGCAGACTCCCTGCTGAGCAGAGAGCCCGATGCAGGGCTCGATCCCAGAACCCCAGGGTCATGACCTGAGCCGAAGGCAGAGGCTTTAACCCCCTGAGCCACCCAGACGCCCCAAAGGAGCTCTTAGTTTTTGTGTAAGAATTACCACAGAACTTCTGTGGGGGGTGAGTTTGCCTTCTGTCCTTGGTGCATGTGCACATCTGTGTGGGTGTGTTTCTATAATTTCTTTTAAAAGTTCAGGTTTCAAAACTGCTATTTCATCCAACATTCCATGAGTCTTAAAATGCAAAAGCCATTATCTGCGCACTGTCTGGAAGCATGCCCTCTCCCCCAGCCCGTTGTCTGCTGCTGTGTTTCAGAAATTCTGACAAGGGCGTGGAGGTGGCCTTCCTCGGCACTCGGACCGGCCTCTCGAGGATCAACCTGTTCGTCGGGGCTGAGCAGCTCACCAATCAGTAAGTAGGAAGGCTCCTCCGCAGGGGCCCCGGGAGCCGCTGAAATGGGAAATTCAAAGGGATGCTTGTGTTTCTGGATTCCACTGTAGAAATAAAATTCAGGCCGCCCCGGGCCTGCTGACATTGTTCCCCCTCTGTTCTACCACGGGGGCCCGAGTGTGTGTGTTCACCTGCCTGTTGGCCTTTCCACAACCCTTTGTTCTACACGCTCGCTGGCTTCTGTCCACCGTCCTGGAGTCCTCTCCCGCGCTGGTGAGTCATTGCAGGATCTGGCGATGGTGGGGCGGCTGGGGCAGCAGCCAGGAGGAGGACTCCTGACGAACGGCTCCAGGGCATTCAGCTGCTTCGCGGTTCTGCGGAGGCATTCCTGCCTGTCCAAGAATCAGGATTTCAAGTCTGTTGTTTATTTGTTTGTGTATATGCTTTCATAAACCTCGGAGCCTCTGCGTGGGCCTGAGGGCCGCGGAGCCCCACACCCGGGAGTGGGCAGTCTGGTGGGACAGCGTTTCCTTGTGCTTCCAAAGAGACCCAGATGGACAGCGGGCTGGGCTTCCCCGAGTCCAGGACCCAGATGCCCTTGGAAACCACTGCTCAGCCTCTGTGTCTACATTGAACATCAGGGTCTTACCACTTCAAACTGGTGTTGGAGCGGAGCAGGAGGGAGCTTGGGAAGTCTTTTCTGACCCTATTAATGTTTCTCAGTTTCTTTGTGTTGTTTTGTTTCTCTGAAATAAGAGGCAGTTTTAGGCTAGGGACAAATCTAGTCCAAAATTCAGAAAGTTTGCCAAGTATGGATGGGAGGGTTCAGACATCGCCATAGGACCTCACACACCCTGACCTAGGGATACCTGGGGGTGAATAATGAAGCCACAGGCCAGCCACCGATCTTAAAGGGGCTGGCCCCATGGACACCTGAGCAGGAGGTGCTCCTGCCCCTGCAAGGCCTGTTCAGCAGTGCTCTTAGCCGAGACCCCGATTGCAACCACATGAGATTATAAACCAAGTCTGGTAAACAATGTATCAGTAGATCTGGAGATGGCTTGTGACCTGGCTTTCAATTCCTGCTCTTTCTTAGCATCTCAGATTTGTCATTTAGGAGGTTGGCTGCAGTCGTGACTCAATTTTTTCCAAGCCCTCTCTAGCCCTTTAGCTTTGCCCAATTGTTTTTCCAGAGGGCAAGTTCTTAGAAGGACTAGAAGTGTCGAGACACACATCACCTTCTCCTTTTGGGACCTAGAGAGACAGAAGGAAACACAGAAACTGACTTTCTCATGCTCAGGAGAAAGGCTGTTGTTTGTCTTGAGATTAAAAACAGACAAACCAGAAGAACCACCATCACAACAAAACAGAACACCTTGCTGGTCTGACCTGTAGATCACACTCAGGACTGTTGGTGGAGAGCACCTGGCTCGACCCACTGGTTTGCCCCTAAGAAATGGCAGTAGTGATCTCCCTGGGTTCTTGTGAGCATCAAAAAAACTATAGACGTAGAGCCATGTTGAGAAGCTAAAAATACCTGCAGGTACAGGTTAACTCTGCTCCCTGTGACATTACTACTATGACCCAGAGTGAGTAGTCATTGGATATCTGGATGGATGAGATCATTTTCCGTCTTCAAGAAACTGATACCATTGGTTCATATGCAGGCATCTTGTGGCATATTGTGCCTCTCTGTGTCCATATATATTTATAATAGAGGCACAATGGAATCCAGTTCTGTTGTCTTAGGGTCTCGTACCTATCTACCCCATTCAAGTAAATGACATTTTTTTTAAAATTTAGATTTATTTATTTGAGAGAGAGAGAGAGAGAGAGCCAGCATGGGGGAGGGGAGAGTGGGGCAGTGGGAGAGGGAGAGAGAATCGCAAGGGGACTCCCCACTGAGCGCAGAGCCCGACGCGGGGCTTGATCTCACAACCCTGAGCCAAAATCAAGAGTTGGACCCTTAACCAACTGTGCCACCCCAGTGGCAAATGGCATTCATGAAGACCCAACCAGAGCTCCTGAGCTCTGAGAATCCCGTATACTTGTGGGAGCCATTTTCAGTTCTAGCCTGTGTTCCGTAACTCTGATAGAATCGTGGTAAGTGTATTTTTTCTTCCCAACTTCTACATGAGGAAATGGGACTCAGAGACTCAACCTGTCTCACACACCACCACAAGAACCCCTAGTATCCAGAAGTAGGCTTTTCTCCTCCCCAGAGGAATCACTGCTTGGTACTTGTCAGGAACCCGCAAGGTTTCCTGGCAACCAGACCCTCTGCTGTTAACACCAAAGCCAATGGAGATGGAACAATGCAGACTCCCACTGGCCTCCCTGGGTGCAAGCAGGGGCTGGTCGTGGGCAGCAAGCACTGGGCCCTCATTATGCAGTGTTCTAAGCCTATCACCTCCTGTCCTCAAATGTGCCCATCAGTCTATTTTCCCACCTTCCGGGCCTGGAAAAGGGCTCCGTGTAGCACCGTTAACTGCTGAATGAGAAGCGTGTCTTCCTCCCCGCGGTTGTATGTATCCCGTCATTGAACAGGACCATCGCAAGTGAAAATGCATGGTGCGGTGTGGGAGGCGGCTGTCCCTTCTTCCCGGGGCTGGGCAGTAGAATCTCCTTCACACACCTGTCCAAGTCAGGTTTAGGAAGAATCTCATGTGTAAAGAAAAAAAAAAATGCAAAAGCTTACATTTCAGGGTTTGTGAGTCTTATGGCTTTTAGGATCAGAAAGCATTACCACTGAATGGATCCATGCCAGGGGGAGCTGGTCTATAACCTCAGTCCTGGGACTTCCCATGCCCCACAGTCAGAATAATTCAGGTCTGTGCACCATCTCAGCCCCGCTCACGACTCCACAAATGGTCTTCTGAATGACAGCAGAGAACCTTTACATGGGAACATGGCCATCCGGACGAGGAAATTTGAAAGAATTGAGAAATCCTGTTTAGAAAAGATGTCGCGGACCACTTTGAATACTTGAGGAGATCGTATCAGAATATGAGATTTGGGGCGCCTGGGTGGCTCAGTGGGCTAAGCCGCTGCCTTCGGCCCAGGTCATGATCTCAGGGTCCTGGGATTGAGTCCCGCATCGGGCTCTCTGCTCAGCAGGGAGCCTGCTTCCTCCTCTCCTCTCTTTGCCTGCCTCTTTGCTACTTGTGATCTCTCTCTGTCAAATAAATAAATAAATAATCTTAAAAAAAAAAAGAATATGAGATTTGACTTATCATGTGATCATTAAGCATACGATGAGTGTCTGATGAGTGCCAGGCCCTGGCAATGTCAAGAAAAATAAGGTCTCTATCCTTAGAGAGGAATTAGGACATTGTAGTGCAAGTTAAAACAAGGCATACGTCCATGCTAAGAACTTTAAGGGTGGCCTCCAATGGTATGGGTTTCTTCTGGGAGTGAGCTTTGCATCTTAGGAAAAGATCAAGGGACCACTCTTTGGCCATACCCTAAAACTACAGAAAGCTTTCCTGAATCAGAAGCCAATTCAAGTAGTTTCCAAGAACCAAATAATTGTAACTTAGCATATAAATTCAGCCATGCTGTAACAATGTAGAATAGTTGAGTATTTGTCTCCCTTGTCTGTGGGATCCAACTCCGCACTGCGAAATGCTAGATAGAAAGTAGTGCCATTTCTGATTTCATGAGTGGTCTCTTCCCTGCACACACACTGTCCCCTGATTGTTCTCCCTTCCTGCAAGCCCTCTGCGGACTGTGAGCTAGCCAGGCAGACCTTCCTCCCCTGAGTCCTACGGTATGTGTGTCTGGAGAGTAGGTCAGGGAGGAAGGAAGAGGGCAAAGATCTCTACACGGCCAACTCCTACCTCTGTTACACTTTTTCTAAGAAAAGTAAAAAATCTACTTAAGAGGTTGCTCTTCCCAAGGATATGTGATCACGTGTGAATTTTAAGGCAAGACAGAGCTTTCTGAATTCCTTTATCTTTGGATATGATTTCTGGAGGCTTTGATTGTTTGCTTGTTTTAGATGCTAAGATCGTCCATTCACTAGATATACTAGGAAAAATCATTTCCCCCGCTGGCAGTCTGATTGCTGGAGTTCTACAAGGCATTTGGGTAATTTGGGGTGCATGGTGTAAGGTTCCCTCTGCACTGGGAAAGGCAGGCTGGGGTTCTGGAAGCCTACACCATTTTTACCCAAAAAAAGGTGACTGGGACGCGTTGGCATCTGGCTTTTCCTCGTTGAGTGATGCCAGGATCCTCACCCCAACTCCTCCCCCTCCTCCTCCCCTTCCCTTCCCTTTCCTCTCTTCCAGTTTTATTGAGAAATAATTGGCAAACACAACTGTAAAACCTTCAGATGTACAGCATGATGGTTTGGGTTATGTATATGGTAAAATGATCACCCCAGTAGGTTGATTTAACATATCTCATGAAGATAAATTAACAAACAGGAGAAAAATCCCCCTGTGACGAGAACTCTTAGGATTTCGTCTCTTCACACCTTGACTGTGGGTCCTGCTGCCGTGTTAGCTGTAGTCTCCTTGTGTCATGAGAGCCTTAAGGACCCACCTGCATTATCCCTGGACGTTTGGACCTTCTCACCACCATCCTCTAATTCCCCTTGCCCCCACTGCCAGCCTCTGGTGACCACAACTCTGATCTCTTTTTCTGAGTTTGGGGGGGGGGGTATTGTTTGTTTGTTTGTTTGTGTTTCTTTGTGTTCCATTTCCACGTATAAGTGAGCTCATACAGGATTTGTCTTTGTGTGTCTGATTATTTCACGTCATACTTTCAAGTTCCATCCGTGTTGTTGCACATGGTAGAACTCTATCATTTTTTATGGCTGAGTAATATTCCATTGAGTGTATTTGTACCACCATTTCTCTTTCCATTCATCCATCAATGGACACTTAGACTGTTTCCCTATCTTGGCTGTTGTAAATTATGCTGCAGTAAGCAGCAAATATCATTTTGAGTAAGTGTTCTTGTTTCCTTTGCACATATTCCCAGCAACAGAATGGCTGGGTCCGACGGTAGTCTTATTTTTAAGTTTTTGAGGATCCTCCATACTATTCTCCACAGTAGCTGCTCCAGTTTCCATTCCCACCAACAGTGCACAAGGGTTCCCTTTTCTCTTGCCTTTGCCAACACTTGCTATCCCTTATTTTTTGATGACAGTGTCCGAACCGGTGGGAGGTGATATCTCACTGTGCTTTTGATTTACATTTCCCTAATGGCCAGTGGTGTTGAGCATCTTTTTGTGTATCTGTTGGCCACTGGTATGTCTTTTGGGGAAAATTGTTTATGCAGGTACATTGCTCATCTTTAAATTGGGTTATCTGTGGCTTTCTGATGTGTTCTTATTCCTTTCCATTTCAAGGGACTTCCTGAAAGCTGGAGACAAGGAGAACATTTTTAATGCAGACCATTTCCCTCTCTGGTACCGAAGAGCTGCTGAGCAAATTCCTGGGAGTTTCGTCTACTCCATCCCATTCAGCACAGGTGGGTGTCCTTGTTGGAGGTGGGGGTGTCTGTCTGTCTGGTCCTGCTGACCCAGGCATTGCATGCAGGGTGTAGGGGAGCTGTCTGAATGCTGGAGCGAGGCAAGTTCTGTCTTGACAGTGAATGCTGAATATTGGCCAAGCAGTGAACCATCGACCTGTCCCATAAGTATAACGACCCCAAGTAAAATGGAGCTTTTGCTTAACTAGAGTGTGCAAAAACTGTTTCAGGAAGTAGGACGGGTATTTTTTTACTGTGTGGAATTGGAGTACAGACATCTCAGTAGATTTTTTTTAATGTTGTTATGGCCCCACTTAGAGAAGATTCAAGGAGGCATAACATCCTTTGCCAGAACCTTCAGTGAGTCACACTACTTTGGAGGCCCACAATTCCCCCATCAGAAACTAAATTGATTCAGATCCACATGCAGAAGGGAAGGGTTAGAGATTGTGTGTGTGTGTAGCCTTGTGCTCTCCTGACAGAGGGTTACGACCAAGGAAAAGCACGTAGCCAGTGATTTTTCTAGTCCTGAGATTTTATAATATTAAAAAAAAAATTAAGGTTGCCTCCCTCCAAAAAAGAACTGAACACCATCTTATTTCAACCAGGTTGAGAAGCAAAACAAACTGAAAATAGTTTTTAATTGCCCTTGGCTTTTTCTTATCTCTCATAGCTGATACTTTTTGGTGCCCATTTTCTTTAAGACTCTGACTATGCTTTGTAGTTAACTTTGGAGGTGGATAAGACCTAATTCTATAAGCTTGGGTTGCTTTGGACTGTTCAAACTATACTTATGTTTTATCTTAGAGCCTCTCAACTTAGTCTTCTGCAAACATTCCTAAATCAACCCTAATGGGGGGTTCTCTAGTGCTTCGTGTCGAAGTCCGCTCCCTGATTCTTAATGTCGCTCATTTCCATGAATGAACACATCTTCAGAAAGAGCACTTTCAAAAAGTTTGCGGAAGACATGTTGACCAAAGTTCTCAAATAATTAGGTGAATAGACTCATTAGGAAGAGGGTCATTAATGAAGCTGGTCAAGGAAAGGCTAAATGTTACTGTAGAAATTCCCTGAGCAGGTGTAATTTTAGAAGCGATTATCTTGGATTCTTTCCAGGATCGAGATTCTTGGAGTCTACTCCTTTGTATCCACACCCACACACGTGTGTGTTCTCATAGACAAATGTCCAGGTGACTAAAGCTCTTTCTTTGTGTTTGTTTGTATGATGCTTTATTGTAAAAAATATCAACTGGGAGACAGTGAACTTTCTCATTCTGCTGCAAACCTATCCAGGTCTTCTTTTATCATGTAATGTCATGATGCTTTCTCTTTCTTGGTCTTCTAAGAAGAAAATAGAACTTGACTTGCTAGAATTGGGTTGGAATCATCAAGTTATCCTTTTTTCTCACAGGATGGGTTTTGCTCCAAGCTGGACAGGGAGAAGGAGCCTTGGGAAATCAGAGCTATGAGCAATCATCCCCTGTGTATATTTGCTTTGTTACTTTTCACCATTTTCCCTATAGAAACTTACATCTGAGTAAAACAAATTCTGGTTAATTGGGACTGGTGTAGAGTTGGTTTTCGGCAAGTGGGATTTTCATTGAACTTTCAATGAAATCCTATAATCAAGAGGACTTTTCCTTGTTCATGGTAAAGTTAAGGATGACTTACCTTAGGAGATTTCATTCTTCCTTTGGATTTGGAGAGGATGCTAAACATTAAGTTCAAGTGTTGTGGTGGGGCTCTTCCTCATTTTTTAAAGAGATTTTCTACTGTGTCTTGATTACCTGTATGCACTGGAAAAGAAACTAGTCTTTATTACTACTTAGACTTGAGCCAGGAGAAAATTCTCAATTGCTTTGGTCATAAGTATATTCAGATTCAGGTCTGCCTTCTCCCTGTTTCCCAATTCAACTGGATCCCATTCCTCAAAACCTTTTATAAGGCAAGCATTGTACTAACAATGATTAACCCAGAAGGTTTGAGATTTCTGCTCAGTGTCTTTTAATTTATGGGTATTAGCATCATTGTTAGTAAATGAAAATCTCTTAGTAGTAATGCCATATTATTACCACATTAATAAAAGTTGGAAACGGGGATGCCATTCTGAGTCTATCTCTGATTGGAATGGGTTTTGCTAAGAAAAAAAAACTGAGCTTGAAATTAGAATTTTATAAGTCAGTAAAGTCATAACCAACAAATGAGAGCTGAAGTTCCCGACGCGTGGAACCATTTCAAAACCTTATCTCATGGAGCCCTCCACGGCTGTATTCAGAGAAGCAGTGTAAATATGTCACTGACAAGAGTAAACACTGTAATTAGGAACCACAAATCATAAAAAGATGTGTTCCCTCCAAGGGTGAGTAATAATTTTGATGTAAAGAGGCTGGACATCCCCACCCACTGCAGTGGTCAGAACTCGGTACACCAATTCCCCTAACTGAAAAGACTGTCTCCGCAGCACCTGTGGCCTCACAGAGTTGGTCTACTCTGGGTTCTGGGAACCAAGCACCAGTACCCTCTGCTGAGTTGGTGACCATAGGCCAATAGGATTATCCTCTTAACCTGTGCACGCGACTCTCTCTTGTTTTGTCGTGATGGTTTCTCTTCTTTCAGGAATCGTCAACAAAAGCAACGTGGTGACAGCGAGTACCTCCATCCAGCTCCTGGATGAACGGAAATCTCCTGTGGTGGCAGGTAAAGGATGGATTTTAGTCAATTAATTTAATAAGCATGGCCTCCATTCAATCTGGCCAATCAACTGCTTCTACACGGTGTGTCCATTCTTCACAGAGTAAGTTTTGAAAGGAAACAAAAATGAAAAATTATTTCTTTCTTAGCTTGGTGTCATCATTACAACTCCAGGTTCTGACAGCTGACTGTGTTGGATGGAACCACGGGAATCTTTCCCAGCACCCTTCCCCTTCAACTCTGAGCCAGTAAGAAACTGTTGGTACACACAGAGGAGAATTTCTTGGACGTAGGCAGCATGCTCGTTTAAAGTAAGCTCCAGAGCTGAAATGTGCCTTCTGTGGAGAGCCCGAGATTTTCACCCCTCTCCTCCTGCTAAGGAATTGGAGTTAGATGTATATTCAAGCGCCAGGTTTGGGACCAGGAGAAAGCTGAAATGTTTCATGAGGTAGTCTTGAGTTGTCAAAGAAATCCTGTCTCTGGCTTTTGCCATCTCTTTCACTCTCAAGGGTGGCAGTAGATGTCTGTGGTGGCTGGGGCTTTCGTTGCTGACCTTTTGGCCTGACCAAAAGTCGGACCTAGGGTCTGACTGACTGACCTAGGGTCTGAAACTGCCCCCAAGTGTTCCTTGGAGGACAGCTGATGACAAAAATGGAGTCTGTAAGTTTGTCCGGCGCATCGTCTATTTCTGACATTGGTGGAGCCATTGGTTGGTGGACGGGATGGGCAAGACCCTCCAAGCACCATCGTGATGCTGGTTCGATTTACTAAAGGGAGTTGTTCCATTTCTGGGAAGCCTCCCTGAATGAGCTGTACTGTAGGGGGACATTGAACATCAGATATTGTGTCTTTGCACACTGTGAATATTTGTGGGAAGGACTACGAATGGAGCAGACATGTTTGAAGTGGTTGTTCTCTGGCTGGGAAACACTGGGCTCTTTTCCCCACTTTATTTCTGACTTAGCCTACGCATCCTAATTGTATTAGTAGGGATTGAAAGAGCTGGGGGCAGTTGCCCTGGGTATTCCTGGCTTGTTGGATAGGGGAAGGAAGACGGTCTTACGTATCTGACTTGTATAGCCTCTTGAACTAGACAGACCTGTAACTAATCAGCCAGGAGGTAAGGACTCTGGGGATTCACGGCAGCTGTCTTCAGATTTTGTCACCTAGCATCTCCTTGAAGAAGAAAGTAGGAGATGGGGTCATCGAACTCAGTAGGGTTTACTTTTGCTCAAAGGAGGTGAGCCTTGCTTACCCCTAGGGTGACCCTTCCAGCTCGTTCTGGAGGCTTGTTATCTCCTTGGATTGGGGCCACTCCCGCAGCAGCTGTCAAAGACATGGTCTGACCAAAGTGACTATGCGTCTGTTTGGAATTTACTGAAAACATTTTCGTTAGATTTCTGATTCAGTCATCGTGAAGAATGTTCTGTGTGGGCCGTAAGATCACCGTGCCCAGCCCAGCCACCCCAGTCCAGGCTGGCAAACCCAGCTCAAATGTTTCCAAACACCTATTATTTCATAAATGTCTGGCTGAGTATGGGTGAAATGGGAACTCGGCCTGGTACTGTGCATGTAGTGTGGAGGAGAACATGAGTTTTCCAGATGGTTTGCTGATCTAAACTGGTCTACTGTGGAGTGATATGGCTGCCCAGAGACCACAGGCAGGTCCTGAGACATGCTTTGGCCAACCGTGAGTGGGTGGAAGAGAGATCCTGCTGTTTACTGCTACTCAGTGTGCATCAGCCGGTCCCCATCTTCAGAAGATAATTATAGAGCAAGACAAAGAAGCAAGGTTACCCAAGGAACTGTGTTTAATACTTAGCTTTCAAAACTGGTGGTGATTAACCTTCTTTTGAAGAGTATGTTTGGTAGACGTAAGTAAAACAGATTTGATCGGTCTGCTCTTGAAGGCCGCTGGGGATGCGGCACCATGAAGGCAATGACCTGAGGAGGACCCTTCCGTCTCCAAGAGCAGAGTGGCCTCTCCAGCTCTCCCCGCAGATGCTGTTGACTCTGACTCACCCATCATGTCACTGTGTGATTAGGTTCAGTAACTTTCTTCTGTGTATTTTCCTCAAGTTAAGTAGACATTGTTTACTCCTCTAAAATAAAAAAAAAAAGGTCATTTTAATTGGGGAAGAAGCCTTGTTTTGGCAAGGGAAGCTGAATATGTGAGCAGGCTTGCCCCCACCAGTGTGCCTCCCACAGCAGAGGGAAAATAGCCAACTGGCAGTAATTTGGGGTTTCAATGAAATCCTTGTGTTAAATCGAAATGTCTCTGGAAGGAAAGGTGTACAACTTTGCAAACAGGTATCAAGGATGACTTTGAAAGGCCTGTGCTTCTCTCAGGCCTGATCTGGCATTCTCGTGTTCATTGGCTCTGTGTGTGTGTGTTTGGGACTGAAAGAGTTGCTTGTTTTGTTTTGTTTCTGCTTTATTCTTTTTTTTCCTTTCTTTCTCTCGTTTTTTCTTGTTGTCTTTTTTTTAAACAAAAACATGTAGATACTCATCTGTCAATGACATCTTTGAAGAAAGGGCAGTCCAACTGGGCAGGATGCCATCTGTGCGTCAGCCTTTGGTGCATAAATGGGCCCCATCCATCTTCTTGGCCGAGGACGTTGCTTGCAGTCCTTCTCTTGAGGGACCTGCCAGCTTTCCAGCTGCCACTAGTGTGCTGGATTTTCTTAATGGCTTTCCCACTGCAATGGAAGAGGTGGTAGGACTTTCTCTTTGGCCTACCAAATCTCTCCAGAACCCTGGAACTTTCTGTGAGTGCCAGGCCCCTCATTCATTTTTATGTTGTTACTAGGAACACAAACTTCAGACTATAAAGTCCACATAGGTTTGTCTCTCCCTCTGTCACCAGCTAAATGTGTGGTCTGGGGTCTCTGAAGGTCTATCTAAAATAAGATCAGGATCATTGCCTCCCTCACCTTACTCTGGCTTGATTTGGGGATAAAATGAAAAAAAAAAATTAGAATATGAAAAAGTACAAAAATGCTAGGATTTGGCGTGACCTATTTTTATCTTCAAGTAGGCAGCATATTCATTGACTCATTTATCACTATTTCCCGATCCCCTTCTTTTACCAGGAGCTCTAGATATACTCAAGTTCAAGAACCAGGCTCCACAATGCCATTCCCTTCCTCCCCTAGAGACCTGTAAAATAGCAGTTATTTTTAAAGCCATGTCCACAAAGGGCAGGTGAATAGAAAAGCTGGACAATTATCCAGAAGGTCGCAGAAGTCAAAGACTTCGCTCTTTTCCTCTCCCGTCACTCAAAACAGAACCCTATAGAGTGCCCGAGGCACGGTGGTGTGATCTTCAATAAGAATTTTATAAAATGAATTGAACTTGTAGAAACCTGTTCTGCCCTCACTTAGTTATTATGGACTTGAGTTCCATAAGTCATGTAGATCATGTGTTAATTCTCTACCATGCTCTTAATGGGGAGACTGGGCCCTATGGACCAAAGACTGCTTCTACCACGAGAGGACAGAAATGACATGGAGAGAAAAAGAGATGCACAGAGGGAAGACCTGAGTCCCCAGGGAAGGTGGAACTGTGCGGGGAACTTCTCCCCTCCTTGGATCATTTGTCCACCCCCCACCCCCCGTTCTCCTTCTGGACTCACTCTGACAAATACACAATACAGCATCTCGGTTTTCCCTAATGAAGTTCAGATTTCAGGATTTTTTAAATAACAGATAATAAATTTCGATTTTTTTTGCATTTGCTTTACAATGTAAATTTTAGCATATCAGAATCTAGAACCTCTTCTACAAGTGTTCCAGGTGGATTTCTTAAGTAAAATTTAAAAACTCTCCAAAGGCAAGGGCACTCGCGATTATCTTTGTATTCCCAGTACTAAGCACAAAGATTGATATGTGACAAAATTGTCAAAGATTGTGGCAGAATAAATAACTCACAGGAGATGGGCTTCATTTTCTTCTGTCCTGTGTAGGTACGTAAGTGCGAATTGTACTGTCCAGACAAGGGGAACACAGTATTTGACAAAAACTCTAAGAGGCACAGTCAGCAGCTACAACTCCAATCCATGCCCTAGTAATCGGACACAGACCACTATGGATATTTTAAGGAATAGAAGAACTGTATAGTGCCCTAACCTAATGGCAGCTGTGCTGGCCCAGTAGTTATCTCTGCATCAGTAAATGTCTTTTCTGAGGTCTGAGTGTTGAAGGGATGCTTAGGATAGCTAATCTCATCAGCAGTGAAAAAAAAAAAAAAAAGAAAAAAGCCTATGAGAGACCCTAGAGAGACCCTAGAGGCATTGTTTTCCTACAGAAGCAATTTTTTTTTAAGATTTTATTTATTTATTGAGAGAGAGACAGTGAAAGAGAGCATGAGCGAGGAGAAGGTCAGAGAGAGAAGCAGACTCCCCATGGAGCTGGGAGCCCGATGTGGGACTCGATCCCGGGACTCCGGGATCATGACCTGAGCCGAAGGCAGTCGTCCAACCAACTGAGCCACCCAGGCGTCCCGGGAAGCAATTTTTTTTGAAGCAGATTTTTTTGAGATGTGATTTACACACCAAAAATTCACCTATTTAAAGTGTAAAATTCAATTATTTTTTGTAAATTTGGGGGAGCTCTGATATGCCAGTCTGTTTCTTCAAAAGAAACATGCTAAAAAATAAAAAGAAACATAAAAATATAAAAAAATATATAAAAAATATTTAAAAAAATAAAAAGAAAGACATTAAATCCATTCATTGGGGGGAATTTGAAAATGGGGTGATGTGGCCTCATTTGCATAATTCTAGGCAGTTCAGTGAAGGGGAATGCTTGATGTTAGGACAGATCTCACTTTAACCAGCTAATTAGGGAACAGATGAACACTGTGGGCCACTAGCTATTGTCAGGTATGTGATATTTAAACTGAGTCTACTGCTTAATATGAACCTTTCATTAGAAATGGGTGAATAATGGTTGGCAAGATGTTGTAGGCAAGTCATCAGATTAATAATATTCCTTTGGTGGCATTTCACGTATTTGGGGCATACTAGCTAACTAGTATGGCAGGAATTACTGCATACTTGTTAATCTGCGTGGCTAAGCTTCTAGTTTGTCAGATCTGAGCAATAGGAGTATTTCATCTTGGCAAAAATGAATACTTACTCATTAAACCAGTAGTTCTCCACCAGGGGCAATTCCATCCCACCCAGGGGACATTTGGTAGCCCGGGGCAACATTTTTGTTCCAACTGGGTAAGAGGGGATGCTACTGGCATCTAGTGGCTAGACGTCGGGGATTCTGTTAAACATCCTATAAGACACAGGACAGACCCTGAAAACATGAAGAATTATCTGGCCCAAAATGTCAGTAGGGGAGAAATTGAGAAAACGATAGGCAAACTCCAACTTTTAGCACTTTCAAATTCAAATTCAAATTCAAGGAGTTAGCTCAGTGGGTTAAAGCCTCTGCATTCAGCTCAGGTCATTATCTCAGGGTTTTGGGATGGAGCCCCATATTGGGCTCTCTGCTCAGCAGGGAGCCTGCTGCCCCCTACCCCCCGCCCCCAAGTCTGCCTCTGCCTACTTGTGATCTTTGTCTGTCAAATAAACAAATAAAATCTTTAAAAAAAAAAAATTCAGATTCAAAATGTTTTCCCTTATAGGCCCATTTATAAAAAAAAAAAAATCTTGTTCCATTTCTTCATTCTGTAATTAAATCTTTCAATACATGTAAATCTAGCACGTACTGTGGACCTAGTGCTGGGGACATAGCTGGGAACAAGCACCCTCGAGGTCATTGCCGAGTGTCTGGAGGGTTGTTGGCTGATACACTAGCAGGGCGCTGTTGGCATGGCGTCGCACCTGGAGGCTGGGGTGACAGCTGCCCAGCGAAGAATCCTCCCACTCAAAGGCCACAGCACTCCCCGAAAACACTGAGAAAGACCCAGCTGCTGCCAATGGAGAGCTCCGTTTGTGCGGGATGCACAGAAACAGACACGTATTGCCCGGATGGGAGAAATGGGAGGAGGGGGGCGAGAAGAAGGGCCTCAGAGTGGTAAATACTTTAAAAAATTGACCGTGTTAGGGCGTCTAATGGCTCAACCAGTGAAGCTTCTGCCTTCAGCTCCAATCATGATCTCGGAGTGGTGGGATGGAGTCCTCCATCAGGCTCCCTGCTCAGCAGGGGAGTCCGCTTCGCCCTCAGGCCCGCCCCCCTACGCATGCGCGCTCGCTCTCTCTCTCTCTCTCTCTCTCTCTCGCACGCGCAAATGAGTAAGTAAATTTTTAAAATCTTAAAGAAGAAAACAGATAAGGGTAAAGAGAGGAGGTGATGCTGGCTGTGGCAAAGGCAGAGATGCGTGCTCTACTTCACCCATGTCTGTTTGGCTGTGTGGTGGAGCTGTGCCTCTCCAGCCTGGGAAGGTTGGGGCAGGTCAGGGAAGGCCTGACCTGAGCAGCGCGTTGCAGGGGGTGAGATGCAGCCCCCATGCCCAGATCCGTGGGAAGGGCATTCCAGGCAGACGGAACCACTTCAAGAATCTTGAGTGAGATCTCTCCTGCATGTTGTAGCCACGTTCCAGGTGGGTGCTGTGAGACACAGATGAGCATCTCAGGTGTCAGGGGTATTTAGTGCGATCTTGAAGCAGGACCAACAGGCAGGTTGGCAGATGACCCAGGGAGAGGTGGGGCACCCAAGGCAGGTCTGTGTTCTAAATGTCAGCTACGAGGTGAGGCTTTTTATGTGTTTGGTATTTGGTTTTCTGCTTTTTTTTTTTTTAAGCTGACAAATAGCAACAATGCAAGAGCACAAAGAGGTCTAAGCCAGTATGACTGACAATAGCAAACATCACAGAAATGGGTTAATGGTGGGGCTGCCAATTGTGCTGTATTTCAAGTCGCCACATAGAACAGCTGCTCCGCATACCACCGTAGGCAGGGAGGGGGGGCACGGTAAGGATTCCTGTTCCAGGAATAAAAATAGCCCAGAGTTTTGAGAAACCGGATCCCGGTGTGCTAACTCCCCAGGATACTCACTGCCAGGAGTCGCTGTCCTTTTATAAACCTTATCAAAAGCTCCAGCGTATCCTCCACCCAAAAATCAGTGGCAGAATTTTCAGATAACAAGTCCTCATGCCCGGCTTGTGCATTCTGAATCAGCAAGTTGAGACTCCTCTCTTCGAGGTCAGGGTGTGAGTTGGGCATTAAAGCCAACGTGAACTAAGGCTTTGGAAGTGAGCCCAGGGCCTTTTCACCTCTCTTATAAAATGAGGTTGATGGGGGCTTCAGTTGGGTTTCTAAAGCAACCTCGTTTTTGAAGAGGGAGATTAGTTTTATCATCACAGACAAGGGCAGAGATTTACCAATAATGGGGAATAACTTACACCCAGGTTCTATCTGGTTTTAGGGAACCCTGTCAAGGGGATTCCTGTCAAGAGAAATAAATTTGCTATAAATATAGATAAAGGGCTTGACCATGAGTAGCAGCTAAATTATCATTGCGGTTGCTTCTGTTGTACTGCTGGCTACACCCACCACTACTCACTCGCCCGTACTTAACAGCCACGTGCTGTTCTCTGTGAAAACTTGCACAGGAAATTCCATTCCATTATCTTGACATGTTTCACAAAACTTTGAGACATGCATTTTCAGGTACCTGTGCCTCAGAGCAGAGGATGGCCAACTATAGCCCATGGGACCACATCTGGGCTGCAGCCAATTTTGCTTTGTTTTTTTATAGTTTTATTGAGATATATTTCCCACTATAAAATTCACCCATGTAAAGGATACAATTTATTGGACTTTAGTGTATTCACAGAGTTGTGCAACCATCACCACAATCTAATTTTAGAACAATTTCAGGGTGCCTGGAGTGCTCAGTTGGTTAAGCCTCCGACGCTTGGTTTCAGCTCAGGTTATGATCTCACCATTGGGAGATGGACCCTTGCATTGGGCTCCATCGTCAGTGCAGAGCCTGCCTCTCTCTCCCTCTCCCTCTGCTTCAACCCCTGCTGTGCTGTCTCTGTTTCTCAAATAAATAAATAAAATAAATTTAGAATAATTTCAACATTCCAGAAAGAACCCCTTGTACATAGACACTCTCATTCTTGATATCCTATTTCCTATCCCAGCCACAGGATACCACAAATTTACTTTCTGTCTTTATGGATTTGCCTATTTTGGACTTCGCAGATATAGGGAAACACACAGACCATGGCCTTGTGTGATTAGCTTCTTTCACTTAGCTTAATGCTTTCAAGGTCAGTCCATATTATAGTATATGTCAATACTTTGTTTCTTTACTGCCAAATGGTATTCCATCATGTGTACATACACCATTTTGTTTATCCATTCACCAGCTGATGGACATTTGGGTTCCCGTTTTTTAGCTATTATTACCAATGTTGATATGAACATTCATTTGCATGCTTTTGCGTTGCTATCTATTTCCATTTCTCTTGGGTAGTAGACACCGAAGAGTGGCATTTTGATGTCATGTGGTAACTCTGTATTTGATATTTTCTAGAACTACCAAGCTGTTTTCCAAAGTGGCTACATCATCTTACAGTCCCATCAGCAATGTATAAGGGTTCCAATTTTTCCACACCTTCAGCAGTACTTGCTGCTGTCTTCTTGATTTTAGCCATCCTAGTGGGTATGAAGTGATTTGCATTTCCCTAATAACTAGGAAAGTCCACACCACTTCTGCTTTGATGAAAATATGCCATAATCTATTTAAAAAAACAAAACAAAACATAAAACACTAATTTGTTGACTCACTTATTTCACCATCTTTTTATCTTATCAAAATGAAGTGGATATTTAAATCAGAGGCTATGTAAATAAATGTTGAAGACAGAGATTCATGTTATCAGAAGGTGCCTATCTGTTGTGCCTAATGTTTTTGTATATGCGGTTACACAGAAATCCCAATCAAAGATCCCAAGCCTTCTAAAAATATATGCTTTCGTTGTCAGTCAAGATAGTGATTTACTTAATCTTTGCTCTGGTTTATAAACCTCTGAACAGTGTAATCAGCATAATGCTTGGTAGAGCATTGGAAGTGCCCTCACATGCTTTGGTGGAAAACAGTTTATGGGATTGTTTTTTTCCCAGCATGGCTCATGAGAGATTTGGGGATTTATTTAGAGGCCTTTATCCAGGCAAATCTCCTAGTGACCTTGTTGGGATCTTGATCTTGTTTAAGACTAGAATATATGTGACTCATGCGAAGTGATGTGCCCACAGAGGATAAATGAGCTGATGTGAAACTCCCCTCCCCGGAAGAGAGGGACAGGCATCAGCAGAGTCCTCAGCGGGAGTATAAATACTCTGACAGTCAGTCTGAGAATTCTCCTATTCATGAAAAATGCTTTGGCCAGTTGATGGTGGGCAAGGGACAGTGCTGGTCAAAGACTTGGCATTCCCATGGCCTCCCAACGTCTGTGCCCACCTTGAGCTCCTGGGTTCTATTCTGGATAAAAAGTTCTGCATGAGACCAGCTTGTCATTCCTACTTCGAGACCAAATTATATGTGAACAGGCTGAGGCAGATGGGAGTATACGATGGTCTTTAAACAACAACAACAACAAAAAAAAAAAAAAAGAAAAAAAGAAAGAAAGAAAGAAAAGAAATTTTGGAATGAATCTGTAGTTTATGGTCCTTCCTTATGCTTTTGATCCACTAACTTACTCCTACCAACTCCCAGATTTGTACTGATACAGTCAGGATTTAAAGCCAAAATTATTTTGTTATTGAATTATTTGCCTCATGCATTTCTTGCTCTGTTGTCCTATAGGATCATCCCACACCCCCCACCCCGACCCCATATTCTCTCCAGAACCCACCCCAGACAGGTTTCATCCACCGTGAAGTGCTTCTCTTTGATGCTACCTAGAACTTCTACATTATGGAATCCAAACTGCAAATATTCATTATCTCCCAGTTTCTGTGAGTCAGGGATCTGGGTCAAGTTTAGATAAGTCCTCAGATTCAGGGTCCCTCACAAAGGCTACAGTCCAAGTACTGTGCCAGGGTCTCTCATGGGGCTGCAGTGAAAATGTTGTCGGAGCTGTGGTCTCATCTGAAGGCTCAACAAACAGAGGAAATGCTTCCACTTTCACTCCTGAGAGGCAGAGCAGCAGTCAGTCCTCACGGGTTGTTGGTCAGCAGCCTCCCTTACTTCCTTGCCATGTGGCTGTCTCCACAGGTCAACTCACAATGCACAGGGTCCTACATCATTCGACTTCTCATTACCCTGTAACCTCAGCTCTTTCTACTTCCGCCTTTACTCACTCAGCCACACTGCCCTTTTTTGTTCTTCAAGCGCATTAAACTTCTATGTCAGGGCCTTTGCACCTGATGTGCCTTCTCCCTGGGACAGTTTTCCTCTAGATACCTTCACCACTGACTCCATCTTTTCCTTCAAGATTCTGCTCAACTGTTTAATGAGAGGGATTTCCTGATCACCACGTATCAAGTAGAAACTCTTCTTCTCCCATTGTCTCCAGTACTCTGTGCCCCATACACCTGCTTTTCCACCACCTGATATGTATTTTATATGTCTTTATCTTCTCCTTCTGTGAGATGTTAGGTTCCATGGAGCATATACTTTATATTTGTTATTATCTGCTTCATCTCTGATAGTTAGAAAATTGACTGGCATGCAGAAGGTGCTTAGCATGTGTCAAATTATTGACTTTGCATTGTTTTGTAATCATATTAGCTAAATCACTCAGACTTAACTCTGACTTTAACTGATTTTAGTGCTTATCGCTGGCACTTGAATGGCATGTCTCCCACGTTTTTAAGATCTTCTTGCTCTCCTTCTCATCCTCCCCTTTCCTCTTGCTTTTCATAATTTGTCCTTCAATCAATTAAAGTAGCTCTTGAGTCATTTTTCTTCAAAAGCCATGTGTAGGTGGCACGCTCCCTGAACCATTATGTATTTGAGAACTGCAATCTTAGTTTTGTTCCTTGTTAAGTTTCATTTTTTATTTGTTTGGTTGCTTTCTGGATTCCAGAATTTTTAATTTGTACCTTAAAACTTGAAAATTTTTACCAGGATCTATTTATTTTGTTTATATGTTTTTTTTTCTAATATACACTGATTGAGACTTTCATGTACCAAGCACTAAGCTAGATTAACTTATAAGATTTTTTTTTCATTAATCTCTCTTATAGGAAGCTTTTCTTTATCTATATAATTGGAGTTTTTCTTTAGCTCAGAAAAGATACCTCCTCAGACTTTCTTTCCTTCTTTGATAAATTCTAATCTATTTATCAGGAAAACTAATTATCCATATGTTAGTGCTTCACATTTGCTCCTTCATTTCTATCATCATCTATTGCTTTCAGCTCGGTTTCTTTCTTCCCATATTCCTGGAGTTAATATTCTCTATTAGGTATTCTGTATCACTGATTCAATATGTTGCAATGGTTCCTTTGTACCTCTGATGGTGGCCGTGGTCTATTTTATTCATTTACTACTTAGTTATGTATTTATTTTTATTTATTATTTACTATTATTCATCATTTTTTAATTATTCATTAGTATTTTATGATTGTTTGCAATTATTTACCCCCTTTTTCTTATAAAGGGACCTAATATCCTTGCCCATTGCCATGTCAATCACTGTGCCTTCCTATTGGAGCTGTATGCTTCTGTGCTTCCTTAACTCTGAACTTAGCCAGATGCTTGTTGTTGCCAATGGAATGTGAGTGGGTATAATGACACCAAATCTAATCAGAAACTTAAAAATTTTACTGGGGTATGTTTTTAAAATAGATATTTCATGCTTCTTCTGCATCTTGTGGGCAGTGCTGCCTTTGTTCTCTCTCTCTCTCTCTTTTAATATCTTTTAGGAGGGTCTATTTAGGTTTCTTTCTTAATTTTCACCACCATTACAATGTGGGATGGTTGCCACTGAACAAGATGAATGACTTCCCCGTAAGTGTCCCTTATCGTTGACTTCAGATTACTCCTTGGAGGCTAAAATAGAAAACTATCTTGATATGCACAGCCTCTAAACAAACATCCAGTGTCTAAATGTCTTCCATCTAGAGTGGCATTGCAGGATGGGTAAGAGATCCCATGTGATCTGACTACTCAGGTGAACCAAAGTTATCTGTTGTTTTCATTCCTTGTAAGAAACAGTAGATAAAAACTGTAGCCTCTAAACTATGCTTATCTTACTGTCCTCCCTTGCTTGTATCATCCTATTATATGCTATTATTATTGAGATTCTTCCTCTCTCATGGAGGAATACAGCAAGATCTTCATGGCAGATATTGTAGGAGTTAAATGTCCGCAGACTTCTTCCATGAGAGGAAATGGTTTCCCTCTGGTTTGTGAGTCCCCTGTCTCAGAGGAAAGACTCCAGAGTAAGACTGGGTGGTGTAGACTTTCTTCCTTTGCATTCCTCTCATCTATCTCATGGTCATATCTCTTCTTTGGCTAGTGGGCATCCCTCCTGGAGACTTGGATATATGAGCAGCATTCCCAATTTCTAGACCCTCATAACTTTTTTTCTTCTTTGTATTCATGAGAAACGCTACTTAATAGGCAGTACTCAATTTCATCATTTTCTCAAGTAGCTGCAGGAGAGTACAGCTGAATTTCTACTCTTCCCATTCTAAGAACATCTTTACCAGCTCAGTAGGGTCATGAGTGATATAAGAACCTTCATTTTTCTTGGCTTTTCATCTGGTTTCCTGTGTCTTCGTGAGACCAGAGTCCTGACAGTGACACACTGGCTGGTGGTTGGGTTTCTTTTCTCTGCCATATTTTAGGGTAGGTGTTGGCAGTGCTAGGAAAGGATCCCAACTCTGACTTCTTCAAACCTGTCACATCCCATAAAGTGTTATTGGGTGTTGGCCTTAGAAAGACCCACATCCAAATTCCTACTCCACTACTTACTAGTGTCACAACCTTGAACACATAACCCAAATCCAGTGATTGTCTTTCTTCTGTAATGTAGCCATGAAATACCTACATGATTTGGTTAATACGAGGCTTAGAAAAAATGAAAATATTACACTTGGGGAAATACTGGCACAAAATTGGGTGTTTAATAAACATTGAATGTGTTATTACAATTAATATAATAATGCCATAATCCTGAGACTGCGGTTCACACAGAATGCATGAAGAATGGTGGAGGGGGTTGTACTATTCTTGTATTATCCTGCAGCTGCACTTGTCAAGCCTATACCCAATTACCTGTATGACTTTGGAAAAGTCCTGTTCCATTTCCATGCTTCTCTTTGTAAAATAAACATAGAAATATATCAGAGTAAGAGATAGTTTTAATCTTTATTGTTAACTCCAGTTGGTTGGTACTGGGAACCCAGAAAACAGAACTGAAATGATTTTGAGGCCATAGTTGGGCTCAGAAGATCAATTTGCCATAACCTATTAGCAATGTCTAACGTGGGTAGGGAGGCTGGTTCTCACACTGTCCCAAATTTGCCAAGCCTGAACTAAATGCTCTTGAGGGATTTTCTCAGTGCCCAATTGTCTGGGTCTTCTTGATGGACCTTTGTAATTCAGTGACGTCCTGTCCATCTAAATGAATATTTAGTATCAGTGGAGTCAAAAGTATGTGTGGGTATTCCAGTTAAGAATCTGAAAGGGGCTTGTGGGTAGCACAGTTTGTTAAGTATCCGACTTCTGGTTTTGGCTCAGGTCATGATCTCAGGGTCCTGGCATCGAGCCCCACAACAGGCTCCACACTCAGAGGGAAGTCTGCTTGAGATTCCCTCTCCTTCTGCCTCTCCCGCTTGTGCTCTCTCTGTCTCTCTTAAATAAATAAATATAATCTTTAAAAAAAAAAAAAAAAGAATCTGAAAGGAGAGTGGTAGACCATGAAGCTGGTTCTCCAAATGGAATGAGGTTTTGAGACTTCATTGCAACTCCAAATGGAATGAGGTTTTGAGACTTCATTGCAATTAAAGAAAGAAAGAAAGGCAAGCATTTTCATCAAAACAGAAAACAAAATAGTTCCCTAAAGTTATGCATATAAACCACATCCCAGTGATGCCATGTAGGGTTTAGAATATCTTTTGCTGGTAGATTTCTGTCCAATAACATTTAGCAATGGATTTAGCAATGGTGGGTTTGACCAAACCAGAAACAGTTATTTCCTGATTTCCAATTGAAAGTTATAGGTTTCTAACAGTTGTATGATCATATTAATGTGTGCTGCAGACAGATTATTTTAGAAACTGATTTGTCCACTTCCTTTGACATTTAGGATCTAAGACAATAGTGTCTTATTTCTGGGGTAACTTGGTTAACACGGGTAATGAGATTCGATTTTTATGAACCTCCAGGAGGAAATCATGTGAATCACTTCTCAGTCTTGCATTTTGGCAAGGAAAAATTAAACACCCAAGTTGTCTGTTGGTGTTCTATACATCTTAAGCACAGCATTCTTCTTGCAAGTCAGGGATACTCGCCTTAGTTTTAAAAGCTTTGGGGGCGCCTAGGTGGCTCAGTGGGTTAAAGCCTCTGCCTTCAGCTCAGGTCATGATCCCAGGGTCCTGGGATCAAGCCCTGCATTGGGCTCTGCTCAGCGGGGAGCCTGCTTCCCACTCTCTCTTTGCCTGCCTCTCTGCCTACTTGTGATCTCTGTCAAATAAATAAATAAAATCTTTAAAAAAAAAACACTTTTCAGGTATCGATTTGACACTTTCTCTACAATTTCTGTGGCAGGGTATATTCTTCATACTTACTTTATATATGCCTCACTTCAGACAGTTACAACATCTGTTGGGTCCGGCTGTTGTGAGTTTGTGATCTCTGGCAAAACAAAAATCACTAGTCTATAGTCATGCTGTTCTACTAAATATGATTTTAAAAAAACAAACAAACCAGTATTTTAGATGGTTTTCTCAGAAACTATCAATACTCTACACGAATTTTGTTCACAGCGATTGCTCAGCAAGGCTCTATGGTAGAAGGGCATTTGTTGAGGGGAATTTATGAACATGACAGCAGCGATAAGCAGCTGAAAATAATCTATGAGACGTTTTCAAATTACCCCTCATGAGCTGTAGTCCTTGTGAAAGATAATTTGCGGTTCTCACAGAATACCCTGCAAATTGGGTCTTTCATCTGCGATGTTTTTTATAGTTAAAACATTTCATTTCTCATATTAACAAGTGATAACTCTGCATTTGTTCGTCTAAACAATTTGATTTCTATTTTTCTGTGCCGAGAGGCTGTTGACATTTCAGGGTACGTAATTATTTTCATTGCCAACTGCTGTTTGTGGTGACTGTAGGCAAAAGATAGAAATCTGAATATACTTGGGCATTGTTTTAAATCATTTTCCGTAAAGACTCATCCTAAAACAGGGATCTGTTTGCCTGAGTTATCATCTGTACTTAGAAACCTAACAGGACATGGGTGTTCATGAGCGAGGAGTCTAGTCTCACTCCAGGTTTTCTGCGGTGTACTGGAAGGTCTCTCATATACCCACTGTGGGCAGAGGGAGGGGGTTGACCTGCGGTATCACCAGACCTCTGGCAGAGCCCTATGCACTCACCATCTGAAGTCTCAGTAGCAAAAGGGAACATGTGTTATTGGCCTTGGTAGCTCCCAGTTTACGTAATACCTGGTCAAGGATCTTAGTGCTGGTTGCCAGGATTACATGACAAACGCTCACGGGAACACCTCTCACCATGCCTGGTACCTAACATGAGATCTAGAAACATTTGGTGAATTGAGGACATGGGGATGACATATAAAAAGATCTTCTAAATTTCCTTTGTCATGTTGCCTTCTTGCCCAAGGACTTCCAGTCTGGGGCAAAGGAAAGAATGATTTTTTTTTTTCCCCCACCTGGAAAGCAGCCATTCTGTCCTGAGACTGGATGTTCAGCCATACTTACAGAAGAGCCACCCAACACAGAGCAGAAAGGAGGCACCAGTGCTTGGGACTATATTCTCTGGGGTCTGGGCTTGATCTGAAAACATGCTAATTTTTTCAATCTACTCCTCAACGTATCGAAGTTTATTTTAACATTCAGAAAAAAACGAACAACAGTGTTGATACTGCCCATTCCACCCCCCACCCCCCAAACCATGTAGCAAAATTGCTATCTTTAGCTTGCAGTGTGCAGTGCCCACACTAGATGTGAGGCCCTGTGGACAGGTGTAGATGGCCTGTCTGATATTTAGGGGCACATCTGTGTGTGTCCCGTGGGGTAGGCTATGGTGAGTTCCTCAGTGTTTCCCACAGCCTCTTTATATTATTGGCTGAGGCTCTGGCTTCATCCGACAGGGAGAAAATGCTGCTTGTGGGGACCTCCCATTTGCATTCCAGGTTAGGGAATGGACTACTAATTTAGGATCCAAACTGATTTTTACATGGCCTGAAGGAGTGAATGTAGAGCCAGCACCCTGAATGGCAAATGTGTTTTATCCTTTGAACCGATTCCAATTGATTCGTTCTGGTTGCCTATAGTGCTGTCTTAAGAAGGCATCTGTGTTGCATCAGGGCTCAGCTGGGAGGAGTGCTGGGATTGATTAGCGATGTCTGTCAAGGCCTCTGGAGGGACTGCTGACCCTATATTTGCCATTCTTTGCTTTTGACGTGTCCTTAACTCCTCTCTGTGAAACGATTTTAATACTAACAGGTGACTCTAAGTATGAGACAGGGCATCATGAAAGAGAGCAGGTAGATGACATTTTAAGAAAACCTAGCATGAGAAAATGCACATTTACAAAATGCAGAAATCTGGAGCCAATTATTGCCATTACAGAAAGATTCCATGAAAGGCTCCTTTAAATAGCGAGCTCCCCTACTGCATTAAAATGATGATTTAATTTACAAAAATTCACTTCTCATGCAACTCTTCAGGACTGCGCCTGTGGAGAAAAGCAAGCCACACCTGATTTTTTTTTTTTTTTTTAAACCTCAACCTAAATAATGTTCAGGATGCCTGCTGCCACCTATCCTGAGTCTCTTGATAATTTCCACTCTCTGCAGACTTCCTTCCTACTTCCTCTCCCGGAGTGTTGAGTAGACAGTCTGGGTGGTGGTCAACAGCGCCGGCTTCCACCGTGCCCACGGCTGCATTTCATTAGTGGGTAAACTGATTGCTCCCAGTATGTTTATGTGTGGGTGCGGCTGTACAAGTCTGTGCACTCCGTGCCCTGTGTGTGTAGATAGAGATACACACAAGCCATTATCTTGCTCTCAGCCCAACCTAAATTCATTCCTGCTGTAAGAGTTATAAATGGAAGGTTCCAATAGCCCGGTGGATACAGCCTTTCAGAACATGTGCCCCGGATTCCAACTCCCCGTCCTCTTTGTGTTTGTTTATATGTTATTTACCCTTGCATCAGAAAACTTCCCCAGACCCTGGGCCTGAGTCCCATTATCCAGACATGGAACCCTCCTCTTCCTCTGTGGCCTAGAAAGCCCCAAATGGTTTTCTGATTTAGAAAATTAAATATAATCTGACTCTTGTGGCAAGCTTTGCCATTCCCAACCAACAGACTCTCCCATTAAATATATAACATACACAACATCTAAAAGTATCACCAATCTCACGTGAATTTGAATTATAGAGGCATTCAATGCCCCTCGGGTAAGATTGCCAGCTTCTTCCCAGGCACTCAAAATTGGGCACTTTTCCAAAAGACCATAAAGCTCCCAGGAATGCCGACTAGCACGTGTGTTTGTGTTTCTGCTGTTCTTTTAAAGCAGCTTAATGCGGGGGAGAGTACCTGAGAGGGGGATCTCCCCTCCCCCCTACCCCGTCCTGCCTTCCCGCACATAGAGTTATTGCAGTGACTTCTCAGACTCAGAGCACAAGTGTCATCTCTATTTCAAATGCGGTATTTTTAAAATCACAATATAATTTTTTTCCCCTGGGGAATATTTACGCGGACAGGTCTTTTTTTTTTTTTTTTTTCTTTTTTTCTTTTGAGAAAAGCAAGATGAGATCTTAGCATCAGCCCTCCTCAGACTCGTTCTCTGGCAGGAGATGGTGCTTTCTTTCGGAGACGGAGGTTCTCAGGCTGGTGAGCCGGCGCACAGCTCTTTTCCTTCCATCTTCCCAGGCTCGTTGGTCTGAGCCAAGCGTCCCCCGTGGTACTGGGCTGTGAGGGCCGCATAGGTGCAGCCGTAGATGGCTGCAGCCAACATCATGAGACATACGATCCCGCACACAACCCCTGTGATGATGACGGTGGCCACCGCGTGACGCAGGCTGGCCGGCCTCGGCTTGGGTTTGAGCTCACACTCTGAGGGGTCTCGCTCCCCCAAACTGTGGCTCTCGGGAGACGCGGGAACAGGCCGGTGGGCAGAACCCAGCTGCTGCCCCCTGGAGGAGCCTACGTCCGGAGAAGGGAAAGGACAGGGCTGGTAGAGCTCATGAGGGATCTTCAGGAGATCCTCTCCCTTCCAGGGGTCTGGTGACGCACAGATGACACTGTCTGTTACTCCCCCTTTAAAAAACAAAAGCAAATAAGTATGGAAGATGTCCTCTGTTGTGATGTTGTGCCCTGATCACCAGGACCCTGTGTGTCTACCAACATTCTTGGGTGATGCCAGGTGGGGAGGTCAGTGGCCTTTTGAGTGTGTGTGTATCTTTGACGGTAATACTAGTTTAGTTTGTGGGATTAAGTACAATTAACATGTCTCCTCAGGCCTTGGAACGTTCAGTAATTTGAGCTCCGAACTTTCCAACACGTTATTGGAGTAGTTTCCACTGTCTGTAAGGTGATTGATTTCCTCAGGTGTGTAGACTTGTGCTGTTCAAGGGTGGATTTGGGTGCTTAGTAGTTGTTTTCTAGAAAGAACACTGAACTAACAGATTTTGTTCTGGCCACATAGGACCACTGGTTTACTATCTCAGGCAAATTAACTTCTCTGACTACATTTTTTTTGGCCATAAAAACACTGTGTTTGTATCTGACTTGAGAGTTTACAGAGCGCTGTTTGATAAGTCCTCACAGCTCTGCTCTAATGGGTAATTATTGTCCAGGGTCACCCAGGTAGGTCATTAGTGGGCAGATCAGCACTCAAACCCAACCCATCCCCTTGATCCCAGTTTTCCCACTGTGCTCACTGCCTCTCTGCCCTTCTTCTCCTTTCCTCCTCCCCCCTGGAGCGTCTTGAGGTCAGCAGAGTTAACACAAGGACCCTCAGTGTAGCCCTTTGACTGGGCAGAACCCGGCCTGCATGACCTGTGGCTCAGCTCCCCTGGTGGCCATGAACTCCTTCTCCAGGAGGACTGTGAAGCCTGGAACTTCTTTTAGCCAAGTCAGATTGGAGGCCTTTGTCCACACCACAGGTGGATTATGAAATTATACCAGAAAGGCCCATGGGGGAGATGGTCACAGCAGTTACTATCACCTTCCTTTGCACAGCTTTTCAGTTTGTGGAATGCCTTCTGTCTATCATCTGAGCCTCCTAAGCTGAGGTCCTCTGACTAGATGGGGCCACTTTGTAGTACCTTCATTATCATGGTCCAGGTCCCACCAGGATTAGTGGCTTGGTGATATTTAACCTACACCTTTTTGTCACCACTGCTTGGAACTGAATCACCTACTGCTAGAATCACTTAGGCCCCTTCTAGTTTCTTCAATGATTTCCTTAAGGCAAAAGCTCCAACTCAAAAGCAAAAACGTAACTGAGGAGTTCTCTCCTTTCCTGAGCTGACATGCGGGAGGCCAGAGATGTGGGGTGGCCCTAGGTGTCGTCAGGCTAGGCTGAGACTAAGGATCCCTTCCTCAGGGACCATTTCATGCGTCTGCCCAGGAACCTGTTGTAAGGCAGAAGACCAGAGAAACTGAAATGGAGTGTGGGGCTTTGAGAAGAAGTGACGATATTCAACATGGCCAGAGAACACAGAGACTCCCCCAAGGGGAAGAAAGGCTGTGTGCTATGGGACCAGCATTTCTGCCATTGACTCATTCCTAGATTGGGCTGGTTCACCCAATCACTCCAGGCTTAAGCACTATCTTCTCCAGTTTCAAGCCTCCTGCTGATCAGTATTAGGGTGGGAGACGTGGCCTTGGGACCCACAGTGCCGGCGAAGTAAACAGACTAGAGCCTGGGGCACAGCTGGAAGTCAGAGGCTGTAGCCGCCAAGAGCTCCTAGACCACCTGTGGATTCACCTCAGGATTCACCTCTCAGCCTTGCACCACCATCTCCTCAGCCATGACCCCAGCTTGTGGGTCCCCCTCCCTTCTAGAACCATGGAAGCTGATAATGAAAGAAGTCCCAACTTGTCGAGACCTCGTTATTCCCCATCTGGCCACTGGTAGCTCTTTACCAGCATCTTGGTAGAAACCGGATTCAAATCTTGAGTCTCTTACTTAGCTGTGCTACCCTAAGCAAGATACTTGACCATCCTTGGCCTCTGCTTCCTTACTGGAAAGTTGGAGAGGGGGGTGATAATGAAAAATCATCTCCCGAGATCACCCTGAGGTTCAGCTAGGTGAAGCAGGTCAGGTACTCAGCACAAGGACTAGCTAAACGTCAGCTTTGACATGAAGAGGATTTGTTTACTCTTGGATGGAGAGAGAGCAATACTTATCACAAAATCTCTATGCATGCTTTTGTAAAGGAGTCATTTAGTGGGTATTCATCAGAGCATGTGTTTTGGCTGTTGGGCCCACAGGAAGGCAAAATTTCCCCACTCTCTGTAGTCAGGTTGTAGACGGAGCTGTGGCCCACAGAACCGAGGAATGCCACTTTCAGACCACAAAATCCCCTTTGCTTCATCCTCCATGTGATCTGTGCCCACTTGGTGGTGACCTTAGAGGCCATGTGGTAAAGGGGCAGCATCAGAAGCTGGAAGGGGCTTATGTCCTTGAACGACTGCGTGGGACCCAGCCCTAATCCTCGGTTTCCCTTGGGTCTAACACGAGTGAGCACCAGACATTTTTATTGTGCCCATCACCGACACGGGTGTCATATCAGCCAGCCTGTCTTGGCTAATGCTGTTACTATTTGTATTTATGGATCCTTTAAAAGAACAAGGTCTTGACCAATTCCTATTTTTGTCTTAGGCGGTATATATTATTCCTCAGGGAGTCTGAGAACCAGAATGGGCCTCGGATCTCTCTAGCTTCACCCTGTCACCTTCCACCTGGGACGCTGAGAGCTGGGTGGTAGGAGGAAGCATTAATTTGTCTGAAGGTCACCAGTGAGTTTGTGGCAGAGTAGGGGAACGATTTCCTATCTTCTAGCTCATGTTGCTTCTAGTGTCCTGGACCTGGAAACGGTCTTTTGTAAAGAAATGTTCCTCTGTGAAAGCTCTTTCTGCAATGGTTTGACTTATGCTTAGCATTTAGTCAGAACACAATAGCTAAACCCACTCCACCTCTAGGTGGGAAAAGTTTTATTGGCAATGCCCTACAAGAATGATTTTTGCCACAGTCTATGCACCCCCTTTGTAGGTCAGCTTGAAGATTAGTTGGCTAGGGATAGGCTATTTGCTATTATTTTGTTGAGAGGGACTCTTAACTCAATATTGAGTATCTGGAGCCCCTGGGTGGCTCAGTGGGTTAAGCTCCTGCCTTCAGCTCAGGTCGTGATCTCAGGGTCCTAGGATTGAGTCCTGCATCGGGTTCTCTGTTCAGCGGGGAGCCTGCTTCTCCACCCCATCTGCCTGCCTCTCTGCCTACTTGTGATCTCTGTCTGTGTGTCAAATAAATAAATAAAATCTTTTAAAAATATATTGAATATCTGAGCTCACATTGTGCTCTCTTCCCCTTCCTTCTGTGTAACTGTGCAACCGTCCAGTCTCTAATGACTCCCTAATTCATGTCGTTAGCTCTGAGATCTTCCCGAGTTACAGGCTCAAACATACAGCCAGCAACTCAGCAGCACCCCTTGGAAAAGGAAAGGGCACCCCAAACTTGACTTGTCCCAGATTCAACTCTCGATTTACCATCTCCCCCATGCACTTGCCCACTTGCCAGAGAATGCAGGACCAAGACCCCGCCTCCCAGTCCGCCGCTGCTCAGCTCCTGACATCACTCTTTATGTGGTTAATCCTTGCAGGACCAAATAAATCAAGTTTCCCATGATAGACTCTTTTCTTTTTTCCTTCATTTCCCATTCCAAGCCATTCACAATTGCTATTTGCTCAGTATTCCAGATACATCCACAAAGATGATCATTTCTCATGACCCTGATCTGAGCTGCCATTTTCTCTTCCCTGGGTGACTGAGATCCGTTTCTCCCCTTATCCCCTTGCTGCTTCTCCTGCAGCCTATCGTCTGCTCTCCCTCGAGTCGCCAGAGTCACCTTCTGAAATGTAATTAGATCGTGCTCCCTGGACTAAAATTCTTCAAGAGATTTCCATTTCATCTAAGATAAGACCCGAATGACTCCCCCTGCTCTGCACGTGCCTATGTGGACTTGTGCTGCCTCCTCTCTGCCTGCTCGTTCTGTCCCTTTTCTTCTCACCCCTTCGCGTGCCTCTTTCTGTCCCTCAGTCAAGCCAAGCTTAGTCGCCGGTCAGGCCCTTTGCAATTTCTGTCCTTTCCCCCCATTATCTCACGGCTCATTTCTCCGCATTGTTCAGGGGCTGCTCACCATGTTATCTCCTCGGAGAAGTCTTCCCTGCCCTTCCTATCTGAAACCGAACTCCCGTCCCACCGCTGTCTCTCCCCTCACTCTGCCTCCTCGTACCCTTAGCACCAAGCACTGTCCGAACTTGGGTATCGATTGGCTATCTTATTTAATGCCATTTTCTGCTACCAGAGTGTCGCCTTCATGTTGGTAGAGATTTTCTTGTTCACCTTTTCTCGTTGTCTAGTAAAGCACCTGGCTCATAAGCGGCATTCAAGCACAGGAATGAATGAATGATGCTTGAAAATTAAGAGGAAAGAAGCACTTTGATGTACAGGAAAGAATGTGGGGCCCAGATCCAACAGTCATTCTGTTCTTGTCTGTGCTTCTATTCTGCCATCCTGAGGAAGTCACTGATCATCTCTGGGCTTCCATTTCCCATTGGTTATAGACTAGCATTGAGTTAGAAGGGGTTGGAAGACTTTTCTATAAAGAGCCAAGTAGTTAATATTTTAAGCTTTACCATACACAACCATTCATTCAGCTTTGCCCTGGTGACAATACATGATATAAGTCAGCGTAAATGTGTTCTGATAAATATTTGCAAAAACAGGAAATGGGCTGGATTGGGTTCTTGGGTTGTAGTTTGGTGACTCCTGGGTGATTTCCAGAACCCTCATCTTTAATACTCTAGATTCTTTTGCTTTGATTTTTATCATCTGATTAAAGAAATAGTAAGCAACTTTAGAGAGTGCAGCCAATTTCAGTAACAGTGGTATTGACTAAAGCAGAAGGGATAATCTCAGGGAAGATTTGTAGCTATCAAATTGGTAGAAGCATACACAGGGGGAGAAATCCCAAGGAGAGAGACCATGCTGGATCACACCCGAACGTTAGAATTTTGTGTCCCTTTGGAGCCAAGCAATTATTCAAGGAGTGAATTTCCCTCCTTCTTAAGGGCCTGCGACTCTCAGATAAATAATGTGGTTAATCACTAAGTGGAAAGTCGTCTCTGTGAACCGTATTTGTAGATGAATTATGAATTTAAACACCCTCTAGTGACTCACTGCCTCTCTTGCCATCCCCTGAAATGACCTCAGTGTGGAAAAGCTTACACGGGTCCCTCGCACACTCCTCAACGTCCCTTCTAATGCTGACAAGAGATGAGGTTCATCCTAGGCTGGTAACACACAGATGGAGGGTTCCAAATGGACGTGACTGACCTTTATAGATAAATTTCTCCAGCCAGAGTTTAAGACTGAGCAAGTGGCAATTGCATTTCCAGAGGTTGTCCTTGAGAAGCAAAAGCCTCACTCTGGGCATGGATTCCAGGAGTGCTCGATCAAGGTGCTGAAGCTGGTTTTGTTGAACTGCAAATACGGTCAGGTTCTGCCAAGGCTTCCTGGGGGATGTGGGAAGGTGCCTGATGTCGTTTGATGACAAATCAAGCTCCCTCAGCTGTGGGAGGGAGTGGAAAAGCCTGCTTTCCAGAAAATGCAGGGAGTTCTGGGTCAGGTTCAAGACTTGCAAGTGCTGGAGTCCATGGAAAACCCCGGCGGCCAGATGCGAAAGGGAATTGTTGCCCAAGTTCAGGGTCGTGAGCTGTGGCACCGACCTAAACGCAAATGCAGGAAGCTGGCCTATCTGGTTGTCTTGCAAGAGCAGCGTTTGAGTCTGCGGAGGCAAATCCTGAGGGACCTCAGCCAGCCCCTGCCGGCTGCAGTCTACGGATCGTGAGGAGGAGTGGCAGCGGCACTTCTCTGGGCAGCTGCCTGCCAGCCGGAGCAGGGCCAACGCGCCCCAAAGCAGAAGCAGTTCACCTACGACCGACAAAAAGGAACGGAGATATGAAGCCAGTTTGTAAGCGGTGTCTGCCTATGTGTTCCCCTTTAAAATCACAAGTAAGGTGACTCTGGGACAGAGAACACCTTCTACAACCTGTAGGAGAGCTTCTTTCATTCCCATCCTTAGGAAAGTCGGGCTGGCCAGGGTACATCCCCATGGGGTCAATAACACAGAGAAAGATGAAAAATATCTTGGTGGGGGGGGGGGGCCTTGCCTGTTGTAGGGTGCGGCAGAGTTATTTGAGGCCAGGGGTTTGGAAAAATGATAGGCCCATCGGAGAGTCACATTTCTGGAAAAGGAAGCTCCAGATCAGTGCTGTCCAGTAGAACCTGCTGTGGGGATGGAAATGATTTCATCTGCTGTCCAGGATGGCAGTCGTTAGCTGCGTGTGGCGACTGAGCTCTTGAAATGTGACTACTGCAACCAAAGAACTGAATTTGTATTTGCATTTAATTTTAATTAATTTTAAATTTAAATTCGCTACATGGTGCTAATGGTTGCCATCTTGCATTGGGCAGGTTTAAAGATTTTTTTTTTTTTTAATTTATTTGACAGAGAGAGATCACAAGTAGGCAGAGAGGCAGGCAGGGGCAGGGGGAAGTGGGAAACAGGCTCCCTGTCAAGCAGAGAACGGATTGGGCGAGTTGACGTGCATCTTCGCAGGTTTGATAATTCTGTGAATAGTGACCGTCTCCCTTTTTATTCAAGAGATTTTTAAAAGGCAAGAAAAGAAAAAAAGATTTTTAAAAGCGCAGAAAAACATGTAATAAACACCCGTATTCCCATAACACAGTTCTGTCAGTCATTCATAGGTTGGCATATTTTTCATCTTTTTTTCTTTTAACTCAAGGAAACGAAGCATTCCTGATACAGTTGCAATCCCTTTGATTAGCTCCCAAGTTATGTTTTCCAATACGAAGCCCCCTCCCCCCTACCATTACTGACCTATCCCTCTAGGCCTATTAGAAAAAAGCAACAACAATGCTTAATAACAGCAATAGGGACGCCTGGGTGGCTCAGTGGGTTAAGCCTCTGCCTTCAGCTCAGGTCATGATCTCAGGGTCCTGGGATTGAGCCCCACCTCCAGCTCTCTGCTCAGCAGGGAGCCTGCTTCCCCCCTCTCTCTGCCTGCCTCTCTGCCTACTCATGCTCTCTCTCTGTCAAATAAATAAATAAAATCTTAAAAAATAATAATAATAACAGCAATAGCAGATAGTCATGTAGCAAGGGTTTTGAACCAGGCACCATTATAAGGGCATCATAATGTTATATTACTTATATATATGTAACTAATTAATATATATATAATTATATATTATTTATAATGATATACTATTACTGTATTATATATTGTAATATATATTTAAAATATATAATTATATATCACTATTTATTATATATTATAATAGCAGTTAATACATTTATTATAATTATATATATTGTTATAATATATTATGTATATTAATTTAATCCTCATAACCTTGTAAATCTGGTTCCATTATGTCTGCATTATAAAGGTGAGGGAACTGAGGCACAGAGAAGCTAAACCACTAGTCCAAGGTCGTATAGGTGGTGAATAGTAGAATCCTGATTTGAACCCATTCAGCTTCCAGAGTCTGTCAGGATTCTTTCAGGCTGTGCTTTACTCCTCGTCAAACTTTTACACACACAAGCAGAGTACATAATGTTTCATGTAGTGGCTTTTAAAACTCGACACACATATATAGTCACTAGCATGTCTCATTTTGCCATGAATTCTGTTCACTCAAACTGATCTATCCACCTAGATCCAGAGAGAATTCATTTATTCCTTTTAAATACTAGAGGCCACTCCCTGGTCACACCATGCCAGATTTAATATTTAGCCCCCTTACTGATGGACGTTTGAGTTGCTGCCATTTTCTTTCACTACAAGCAATGCTGCAGAGGACATCCTCGCCCAGGACAACTTGCCCATGCAGAAATTACAAAGAGGGTCTCCAGCGTCAACAGGAGCCTCCTGGCAGGGCTCAGAGAGGACGCTGAGTTAACCTATTTTTTTTTTTTTTTTAAGATACTTCTAGATCATTCTTGGGAGTAGCTACATGACCTCCTGCTTTTTTTCCCCTGGGATTTGAATTTCAAAATATGGCAAATATCTGTCAAGAACATTTTGTGAAATTAGTAGAAGAATTCACAAGGCCGTGCAATAATAATTAAAACTCAAGATAGTTATCTACTCATGAAGAAAGCGCTCGAAAGAGGTTGTTTGTGCAGTTTTGGTCTTAATGAAGGAAATTATAAGGTGGCCATCCAATGCCCTAGACCGTTTAATTCTCTACGGATGGGAAATGGCACTGAAGGCAACAGAGAAGATACCTGGAGAGCCTTCTGAAGATTCTGCTCTGTTTAGTTTAGCTCAAGGGATGCGGAACATCACAGTCCCCTTCCTCGTTCCAAAATACAAAGGAGCAAAGTCCTTGTTTTCCTTTCTATAATTTTGCAAATAACCTAAAGGACGGCTTTCAGAGCCAGTGCACCTTCCTGGCTGTGGGTCTCAAGCATCAGTTATCTGCACGAAATCAAATCTTAACCAGAGAACTAGTTTTCCACAGAATCCACTAATCTATTAATGGCAGGCTTTGTCTTTGTAACCTGGGGCCAGTTTGCTCATTCTTCCTTGAGTTCCACTCCCCCGGCCTGACCAACGGGATGATATATGAACTCCAACTTGAAGCTCTGGATTTTCTATGAAATGGCCCATGACATGCCAACTGCGTATCCCATCGTGGCTGGGGACATTTGTCCCCACACCCTTCTTCTGACCCAACATGGCACAAACATAAATACCCCCACTAGAGACATTTTTAATATGTTTGGTCTTTAGAGAAAGAAAACCTCACGGTTAAGTTTCCCACAGATACCTTGTTGAGGGGACCCCATTCTGTACCCCCCCCCCAATTCCTCTCAGGGACAGAGAACTTTTCTAAGGCGTGATGGGACTAATCATGGCTCACCTTTCATGGCTGAGTCTCCACAGGCTTTCTCATGGAAGGCGTAGCCCACCTCTCTTAATCTGCAGATCCACACGCGGAGGGCATGGCGAGCTCAGAGCCCAGCTTGTCATTCCAGCACAAGCTTTGCTGTCACGCTGAACGCTGTTGTCGCTTTCAGGGACCACGTATGTAAGCAATCCCGCCCCTGTCTCCATCTGGCTGGGATTGTTTTCCATAAGAGGGCCTTTTGACAGTGTCCCCTCTTCTTTCTTAAAGTGTCAGCCTCCCCAGGATCATCCTGGCCTTTCCCATTCAGACGACGAGCCCCAGAAAGAATGTTTGTCAAACCTCCGTGAACAGCTGTAGCATTCAAACGTGACCCCGATGGCTCGGCCTTTCTGATTATTTAATCTGCTTGGAGTCCAGGGCACCCAAAAAAAAAACCAAAAAAACCTGCCTTCCTAATCCGGTGGTGGTTTCTGAATTCTGTTGACTTATTAACCATGCTGTGTTAGCCCTCGCCGGGCTGGGGGACACTTGCCGTAGATTCTCAATCAGGGTGTCTAGCAACAGGGCCAGCAGAGTGTGTAATGTGAGGACAAATTGGCCTGCTGGAGGCTGACACGGTTTGCACAGGGCACTTGTTTGGTCATCGAAGGCGCATTCAGTCAGCATCTGTAGGGATTAGCTGTGTTGACAGGGTCTTGATGCCCTGAAATTCATAGTCATGGTTTCCTTCAGTGGACATTGCAGGCTCTTCTCACCAATGCCACAAATACTTCTCAGCTGCTTCTTTGCTTACCCCCTGCCTTCCCACCTGCCCCCCCCCACCGCCCCGCATTGACCTTTGGGTTCACGTGACTTTGGAAATGCTTCTCAGTCTTTCATCGTTTCCCTGATGGGGACGTTCCGACCCTTTCCTCGTTTTCCACATATAAAACAGTAAACCTGCCCCGTGAGCATCAGGCATCGATGGACTGCAACTGTTGCCTAATTAAAGCTGCTGGGGACGTTTCTAGCAGGGACTGGAGCATTTCTTTGAATGTGCAAATCCCCCGTCGTCTGCTGTGGTGGGTTGTCAGTGCCCGAAGCTGTGCCTTGAAATGTCCCTATGCTCCTGGACCCAGGGCCACCCCAAGGAAGGCAAAAACCTGGATTTTATTGAGGCAGCTTGGGAAGGGGCATCCCTTGGGAAGGGGCAGTGCAGTGGAGCAGGGGAGTGTGGGATTTGGAGTCAGATGGGCCTGGATTTGAATTCAGTTTCACCAGTCACCAGCTTGATGTCTCCGGGTGAGCAGCTCACTCCCTAGGATCCTCCTAGCCCGTGTCTAACACGTAGATGGTGGTATTTTTTTTGCTTCACGGGATTGTTAACCAGGATTAAATTAAAGCAAGCCATACATGCCACGGTCCAGGATTGTCTTCATAAATGTTCACAGTTACCCATGAGAATGCCGCCCATGACTCCCGTGCTGCTAGCATTTGAAGGGCAGCCTTGACTCGACAGGTAGGAGCAAGATCCTGGCAAAAGCCTGGGACACCCGGCCCCTCACTCATGCCACTCGGGTGGTACCAGACCCTTATGAATGAAGCTGAAGAACTGGATGGTGACTCTCCTTCAGAGCCTGCTCTTTGGAATCCCTTATGTCCTTTGGCCATGCCCCTTCCAACCTCACAGAACCCATCCTGCCCCCTTTCTGAAAAATCTGCTTTACCCAGTCTTCTACATTTTGTCCTCTTCTCCAGCATTCTTTGAGTACTGGTGATACCGTGGAGAAAAGGCTGGTATAGGTGACAGAAGGCCATTTAGGTCTTTATATCAGCTAAATGACTCCTTCCTTTCTCCCTCCCCTCCTTTCTCTCTCTCTGCCAGTGCACAGAACTTAATCAAAATCATTCCTTGGTGATACATGACCAGTGATAACCCATTCATAGCCTTCGGTCATTCATGCATCATATATAGCAAACACCTATGAACCTGACCCTCGCTCTAAGAACTAGAAAGTTATCAACAATGTATGCCAACCTGTGAGTCTCTGTCTTTCCATGGGGTTGGCAAACATTTTTGTGTAAAGGGCCAGATGGTGCATATTTTAGACTCCAAGGGCCATATGGTTTCTGTCACAGCTGCTCAACCCTGATGTTGTAGTGCAGAGCCAGCCGTAGTCAATCCATAAACAATGGAGGGGCCTGTGCGCCAATAAAACTTTATTTATAAAAACAGATGGAGGACTGGGTCAGTCCACAGGCCATAGCTGGCAAGCCTTGCTCCATCCCATTCCCTAGCCACCGCGGTCATTCTCCTCCACCACCACTGGTCACCCCATCAGAATTGAGACCTACCCACCAGCCTATCTCCTCATCTACAAACGGAGAGGGTTGGAAAGGAGGATCTTGGGGTATTCTTAAAGCCTAAAACCTTGTCATTCTCATTAGAATGCTTGAGTGGACTTGAAAGAGTCTTATAGACTTTATGGGACCTTAGGCAAAGACTGTCTCTTTGGGTTGCAGCAGAGCAGTAGTTGCAGGATCCACCCAAGGTCCCAGTATCATGGACTCCAGAGGCCTGGGAAAGATGAATCCATTGACAGCATGGCTGAGTGCAGGAGGCCAGGACAGAGAAACTGTAGACAGTTATGACACCTGCAGGTAGAGCCAGGTCGTGAGGCTAACTGAGGAAGCCCACTTTCCTGCCACATATACTCAGAAGCTGGGTGACCTTGGGCAAACCACAGGCTCTCTCTAAGCCTCAGCTTCCTCCTCCGTAGAATGCAGATAGTAGCTACCTCATACGACCCAAGAAGGATCAAGGGCTGTATGTTAAGTGCACAGCCCAGTTCTGACCGAGCAAATGATCACAACTGACATCTCCTATTAGCTCCAAAGAGTCTGGACTGGCTGTTCTCACCTAAAACATGGATAACCTGGGAACACGCAGAGAACCCACACAGCTGAGGGTTTCCTAGGAGACGAGCCTTACTACCCAAAGGGGCTTTTTGGTTCTGTTTTGCTCCTGCTGACTCTAACAGGCGATGAAAAGATGGGCAGTGCACGCCTGGGGGAGACACCTCCTGGATGTGGAAGGACTTGGTTGTGGAGGCTAATTGATTTATTCCATCTGACCTCAGCCCAGAGAACAAAGGCAGTTTGCTAATGCCTGCGGCGCCTTCTCTCTCTCCTTCCCTTGGTGAGCCAGATCTGAGAAGTGGCAAGACAACTGTGCATGCAGGAGGGAAACAGAGATGCCAAATGTCAGGTCAGGCCAAGGCGCTGTAGAGGAGAGAAGGCTCTGCTGTGAAGGCTCCTAGCACAGAGACCTGGTCAAGAGCCCAGTGTCTCATGCAGGAGCTTGCTTAAGTCAAAACATTTCCTAATATAAATGGGTCTCTTTAACATTTCACCTTCCTCAAAAAAATCGTCAACAATTATTAACATTTAAAAGTGACGATGTTTTGAAATCCAGCAAATGTGTGTTAGCAGGTAATACGCAGGTAAATGCAACTATTTAAAAAAAAAAAAAAAGAGTTAAATACACTCACCTGGGAGGGCATTCATAATAAATTGTTAGGTTAGATAAAGCAATTTGAATAGAAATATACATTGTGTAATCTTATTTATACTGCCAAAAAAAAAGAAAAATTAAAAAGTCAGAGGTGCAGAGCTGGAAGGGTTAACTCTAAAAATGTGTGTTGGTTGGTCTGAAGATGGAAGAAGTGGGGAAGGGCAGACACCAAAAATACTGATTGCCCAGAAGACAGGGTTAATTTAAGAAGAGAGGAAAAGTGACTTCTTTTTTTTTTTTCTTTAAGATTTTATTTATTTATTTGAGAGAGATCACAAGTAGGCAGACAGGCAGACAGAGAGAGAGAGAGAGAGGAGGAAGCAGGCTCCCTGCTGAGCAGAGAGCCCAAGGCAGGGCTCAATCCCAGGACCCTGAGATCATGACCTAAGCTGAAAGGCAGCGGTTTAACCCACTGAGCCACCCAGATGCCCCGAAAGTAACTTCTTTTGTTTACATCTCTGCATATTCGACCTACTACAACAAACGTTATAGCTGTAATTTCAAAAATACAAAGGAGGAGAAGAGTTAACTTCTGTTAAATAGAAAGAGGGGCATTTCCTTTCCTGGAATATTGGAGATGACGGCTTCTGAGTAACGAGCTGAGTTTTATGTGTCCGTATGGTGTCCTGGAGTTCCCGCTGTCTCACTCCATGAGGATTAGTCCCCAAAGTGACACACGTCTTTCTCTGCCAAGTGATCGCCACATGTGAACAGACCTCATACCGCGTGGAATATTTCTCCCAGTTTTAATAACTGCGTTGGTAAAATCGTGGTAAATGACTCCCCCATCCCTACCAGCGGGCCCCCATCCAAAGCAGGTGCTGTAGTGATCGGACGCGGGGGACGCCAGGCCAAGTGACAGCTGCTGCCCAGTATAGCTCAGAGAAAGACCTTGGCATCGTAAATCCATGCAGAAATTTCATTTGGTGGTGGAGGAAATTTGGCATTTGGAAATATTTCCCCAGGGTTGTAGATGACCAAATGGCACTCCAGCATAAAGTTTATACAGAGCTATTTAAAAGTCCTCAATATTTTTTCCTTCCTTCCTTGTTTCTTTTGTTTTTTTTTTTTTTCTTTTTCTCTTTGGTCTTATAAAACATACAGTGAGTGAGCTAGGAATATATTTTCCAGTGGCTGTAGTATTATGTATTTAGTGCTTACGATGGGCCAGATGTTGCTGAGGATTTGTATGGGTTAGATACAAATCCTTAATGTCGCTACTATAATGAGCAAATTTCCAATTTTTTGCTCTTATCACAGTCTAGTTGAGGTTGACAGGGGGCCAGTCTTCATCTAGTTGTTCAGGGTCCCTCCATCTTGCCCCTTTCCTCCTAGTTCATAGTATCCTCTCCATCAGCTGTAGATGGAAAAAGATGGAAATGTTACTTATCACTGGGCTTACATTCCATTGGCCAAGATGAAATCACATGACCATATCTAACAGCAAGGGAAGCTGGGAAATGTAGTCTGACTGTGTGCCTTGGAAGAATGGAGTCCTAGAATATTAGCAATCTCTGCCTCTACCCTTTATTTACATTATCTCACTTAAAGCTGACAACAGCTCTCTAGCCTATAAGCTTAAGATGGTTTCTTTTATTTCTTCTCATGGTTTCCGTAATACCATGTAGAACAGCCATTGAATAAATGTTGAATGTTGAAGGAATACATGAATGACAGATCTGAAGCCCAGAAAAGTTAAAGTAACTTGCCTAAGGTGTTCAGCCTATTTATTGCAAATATGTGCATCGTGAGTCCCCACATTAAGGACAATATTCAGGGAACTTACAGTTCTATGTATTTCATGTCTTAAGTTATTTTTTCATACAGTCCATTCTGACAGGAAGCTACAAATTTAATTATCTGGTTGCTCTCCCTAACTCAGAAGATAGAAACACAGTTTCCTTTTGAGCCACTTAGTGGAAAATCAAGGCTGTCATAGGATTTCTGTAATGAGAAGGTGGGAAGGAGATGTACCTCTCCTCATTCTGTCTTGCCTTTTTGGTAAAGTAAAAATTCCTACCTAGGGCTACCTAGGGTCATTCAGTTTATATGACTATCTAGAGAATTTAAACTCCCTTGACATGGCCTCAAGATATCTGATAAAATTAGTGGAGTAGCGGATAGGAAATGTGTGCCTTCAACCTCTCTAAAACTAAGAAATTCAATGGCCTAAGTGTATGTGACTGCTTCCCAGTCCCCACTTGTCTATGGAGCCCAAGTCTGAACTAGGTGCTGTGGGAACTAGAAAAGACATAGAACACTGGCCCTTGGCCTTCCAAGAACGTATATGTTTGCTGAGTGCTTCTTAGCAATCTTTATTTATTATATCAGAGTCAATGCGGATCATCTCATCACCTTGAATCTGCTACCCATGAGAAGATTGCACATGACTTTGTTGGACACTAACACTGCCCGGCTCTCCAGGAGCCAAGTCTCAGAAATCCTTTGGCTAGTAGAGGAGACAGATCTAGATTGGTTTTTGGTTTTTTATTTGTTTTTCTGTTTGTTTGTCTTTTATTTGTTTTTATGGGGTTTGTTTTTTGTTTGTTTGTTGGTTGGTTTGTTTAATCCACCCACTCTGCATTGTCAAGGTTAGAGGAAGTACAGACTTCATATCCCAGTGTCTTCCCAACCTCAGCCTTCCAGCACTTGGTTTCCCTGCATAGAAAATGTATGTAAAGATAAAGATGCGTTGGAGATAAGTATGATTAGAGGTAATTAGTGAGCTCATGTGCCGGCTGGAATAAACATAGACAGATGTTGGTTGATATAAAGCTAACAATGAAACAAAAAGATCGAGAAATATGGCAGCTTAGGAAGCTTGGCCAAGGCCTCACACTGACACACTGTTTTACTTAGATCTTTTGATTGGCTGCTTTGGTCTTTGCCCCAGGAATAGAAACTGGAATCAAATTTACATTCATGGTTGATTGTTGACTCATGTTACACATAAATTGAGTGTTTTGTGCAGCTCTTCGTGGTGAATATATATTTGCATTTGTGCTTCTATGATAACATGATGGTCCGGTTTCTGTAATAGATGACGATGTGTTTTCATATTTTCAAGTTACAGTTTAGTATGTGTGCCTTGTGATGCACTAGTGAATCTATGCTTTGCCTTTTCCTCCTTCATATTTGCTCTATGTGAGCTGTTTGATACATGTAGCTTGGAAAAGTCGTAGAAAACAAAACTGTCTCGGGCAGGACTTACATTGTAACCCACCAATTACAGATCCAAGAGAGCTGAGAATTCCTTTTCATTATTCCAGACTTCCTCTGTCCCACCATTTCATTCGAGAACAGTGTCCCTGTTAAAAGCATGGAAAATGGGCTGAACCCATCTAAGTTCAAAGGCTGCCTCCAACATTTACTGGCTCTGAGAACTTAAAGACATTATTTAACCTTTCTGATCTTCAGTTTTGTCATCTGTACAAAGGAACCCAATGGGTAGGTTTGCAGGGTGAGTTAAATAATATTTTTATGTAGAGTCTGAGCAGAAAACAAAACAAAAACCTGTCTTTGCACATGGCAATATGCATGAGCTAGGATCTTCTCCATCATTCTATCCATACGGCTTGTGTCAGCTAAGCACCTAGGCTGCATGTACTTAATACTAATCAGGAACAAAAATGAGCAAGTTAAAGCAAGGGAGCATTTTGCCCATGTGACAGAGTTCACCATCTTTTGGGACTATAAAGCAGGTGCATATAGGTGTTATCTGGCAGAATCAGTTCTATCTAAGTGAATTCATGCTCAACCCATCTGATTGTCATCCAAATAGTTGCCCAGACAAAAGAAAGTTGGCTGTTGGTGTCATGTAACCCCACCTTCACATGGGACTTTCGTTTGCAAGATAAAGGTCCTGTGTTGGCATGGACACAGCTTCCATCCTCATCAATAATGGCAGCTGCCCATTCTGGTGCAAGAGTCATGTTCTGTTCATTTCGCTTCATCTGAGAAGCCCATTGGGCCACCTACTATGTGCTTGTGCTGTTGCTTCTTCAAGGTTTCCCCACGACTCTTTCCTCTAGCCTGCACATCCCTGGTAGGAGGCCCCTTTCCCCATCCTTGCATAATTAGAGAAAGCATGTCATCAGCTCCCCAGAGCTGGTCCGCTTTCATCAGGAAGTACGACTCATGGAGTTTCGAGGTTGATAGGAGTGGAAACATTTGTGTTCGACAAGCAGGCTCCTTCATGTGTTGTCAACATTTCATTTGTGATTGTAATGAGGGCCAAGAAGAAAATAAACTCAGCATACTGCTCTCCGCTACTACCGCTGATGTCTATAAGTTTCTATCCGTGGCCTCAATTTGCTCCTACCAGAAAGGCATTTGGAAATGCAGCAGTGTGTCACTGCTGGGTGTGACCCAGAGGTCAGATGATTGAATCGACCAAGGCAGTCTTGAGAATGGGTAAGGCTTACCCCTTCGAGACTAGAATTTCTGCTCTTATTTGATGCTTTAAATGTCTCCTAAAGGTGAAAACGCTCTTAGAGAAGAACAGGGTGTATTGGAGGGCCTCTCATTCTTGATCGCCATCTCATTGCATCTCTGAAAGTCTGCTGTAGATTCCGTTGTGTATTCTTTCTTTCTTAAGGAGCCATCATCTGTTGAGTGCTCCTTACCTTTTCAGCTCTGCATCGGGGGATGTTTTGAGCATGGAAATAATACATAGAAAACTCAGTGGACCTGTAATCCACATGGCCCCTTTCATCTCATGAGGGGATAGACACACATGATACAGCCACACAACCCTCAGCAAAAACACAGCCCAGCAAAGTGCTAAGAAGAGGAAGTGCGTGGTGCTGTCCTAGATGACAGTCAGGGAATCTGATGGGAACCATTGGCAGTCACCCTAGGGTTGTTGTAACTAAGCTGCAGTGTGAAGAATGGACCAGAGTTTACTGCAGAGAAAGGAAGGGACAAGGGCCATTCCTGGGAAAGACAATCCAGGAAGAGGCTGAGAGACCAGAGAGATGGCATGGTGCCTGCGGAGCTCCCAGAAACCAGTGTGGCTACAGCACAGAGGTGGGGAGGGGGATTCCAGCAAGCAGATGCTGGAAAACAGGTGATGGAGCCCGTTGTGGAGCTGCCATACCCCCATCTTCCACTGTGAGTGTTTTGTTACTATTGAAAATCTCTGTCTCGGACACACAGCCCTCTGCAAGAATGCTGCTGCCTGGCGTTGGGGGCGGGATCAGAGAACTGCCGTGTAAAGTCCTTTGGGAGGTGCTGTCACCTCACAGGCGGGTCCTGTGCCAGCTCCCCACCTCCCCATAACTAGAGAGATGCATCTTGCCATCCTCAGAATGCTTCCTGGAGGAGGTGGAAGGACTGTGAGTTTGCAAATGTTACGAAATAGTACGTGTTCCTCACATGCTGAGCTGTTACTTACAGTGTGGGGTTGTGGCAAACCCATTCCACACGTGCCTGAGAGGCAGCAGAATGGAATGGCCATCTCCCTCCGGGTGGGAAGGTCAAACTCGAGTCTTGGGAAGAGCAGGTCACTTTCCAGAAATCAGTTTCTAAGGAGCTGAGCTGGGACTTGAACCCCCGGCTGCCTGATTTCAAAGCCTTTCAAGTCCTGTGTCCTTTACCTCTCCCTTGATCAGGGGAGAAGCCAAAGAAGGACCCCCAAAAGAGATAGCCCCCACAAAACAGGCTGGGTGGAAAGAATGCATCCACCCCGCCTGGGAAGATTTACTCCCCTGGAGGTCCCCGGTGCCTGCTACTTCTCAAGGCTGAGGGCCACCAAGAGAAGGGGAGAGCCTGCCGCCTGTCTGCCAGGGCTGCGGGCAGGAAAGACATCTCTGGGCCAGCAGTGAAGAAAGCAGGGCACTTGGTGCATGGAGTTAGCACTAATCTGGTCCATCCCCAGCACGCTGCTATCAGTCAGATCTCGGACATATTTGTCATGGCTGTTCCCCTGCCCAGAAGCTGCCCCCGCAAGCCCACCCTCCCTTCGTGGCTGCGCAGGAAGGGGAGAGCTCCCTTTGATCTGGAGACCGGTAGCCGGAGAAGCATGGCCGTTGGCAGACCTGCTCCTTCCCCTCTACCCAACTGAGTGTGTGGACAGCCACGCGAACAAAGCCCCTTGGCCATGCTCGCTTTGAGAACAGCCAGACTCAGGACAGAACATCTGCCCTGGAACTGCCTAGTTTCACACTGAGAAATTCTAGGTCCTGGTGCCCAGGAGAGGATGCTCGGACTGGGATAAGCAGCCCAGCAAGAGGGCAGAAGACAGGGAGGATGGGACCAGCCCAACGGCCCTCCCGCAGGACGGCCGGACACCCGTGGTCAGGAAGGAACCCCACACTCACCGTGCGGGTTTCTATTCCATCTGAAACCACACTCCGGGAGCAAAAGGCATCAGCCTGGAGACAGATCAGCTAGCTTTTGAGATCTAAGGAGTTGAAAAAAGTAAGACCGGTAGCTCTGGGGAGAGCATAACTGTTTTCTACTTACCCTCCTTCAGAAAGCAAAGTTTTTGAGTCAAGTAATTCTGAGTAGAGAATGTATGTCTCTTAAAAATATATTCGGCTTCCCCGTAGTCTAGTATACTTTGATGTATTGAAATACAGCTCGCCCCACTCAAATTACTGCCTCGGTGCCTAATGCTGTAAAATTAAACTATTCCTTGCTGATATTTTATTAAGCCTCACCAGCATTTCAGACTCAGACATCTCACGGAGCTTCGGGCCATATGTTTTATATGCTGTCATGGTGAACTCTGACTTCAGCCCGCGGAGTCCCCTTCCCCCCATGTCTGTATAGTGCAGGATTTTCAAAAACATTCATGCAGGCCATTTCCAAACTGTGGACCGTTGCGAGTAAATATCTCTGGTCATGTGGGTGTTAATGCTTAAAAAGACAACAACAACAACAAAAATAAATAAAAAGAAAGGAAATGAGTTGTTTTATGAGAAGTTCTTATTTCCTGGACATCATTTTTGCATTTATTCTAAGCTTGATTATTTTTTTTTCCACCATTGTGGGGGTGGGGGAGAGGGAGGATTTGTGGGGGCGTGTGGAATATTTCCCAAAATCCTTATGCAGAAAAGGGTCTGCGTTTACACCCCATGAGTTCACCTCTCTAGCAGGGAGCCAAAGGTACCTGTAGGTTTGCATTTTGAGAAACAAATGGATATAGCCGTAAATGACGATCCCCTTAGCAAGACTAACTTTGTCATTTAATAAGGGAGATTATTTCATAGATTTAAAACCAGTTAACACATTTAAAACTTGATAAGACAAGGCAATCCTGGTATGTTTCCTGTTCTCCCGTGATTAAAGCAATTCAAACGCTGGACGAGGGGAGGTTCTCCATGGTACGAGTAATGCCGTGAATGTTTCTCCTGGTAATGCAATTAGGAAATATTGGCCCCAGTTAATGAAACTTAAACAAAACATGTTGCCCTCGTCAAACTTGTTCAAGTTGTTAAACAGGCAAAGCCTTGTCCAAAAAGTTAAAAAACAGGGGCATATAGTGTTTCCATGGAAACTCTGTTAAAATACTGATTTGTGGATATGATCATAATCAGCCCCATAATCTAATATGACTGAATTAAATGAAAAAGAATCTCAGTTATGAAGTAAGCCCCCTGTGTGAGAGTATTCTTATACATGCAGAAAACATATGGATCCTGACGGACACCGTTTTCAAACTACTTATTGGCACAGGGATGGAGCTTTAAGACTTGGGTTTTGTCCGTCTGTTTCCCCCCACTCCATTCATTGTTCGTCGTTTTTATAATGCCGGGATTATGTGGGTGAGCAGTAAATAAAGTCTTGATGACATTTGGATTTTTCAATATAGATCACTGCTCCCCACACAACACCCCATATTGTTTTCATTGTCTTTTGTGACAAGAGAAGGTAACCCGTAATATTTAATGGTTTGTGGGACGTTACAAGATTAAGTTTTATTAAGGTAATAATTTCTCCCTGCTAATAGGATCTTGGTAGAATTCTAACTATGCGGTTTCCAATGGATGTCCTTGACCTCTAAAGGAAAGGGCACAATGCCGAGGCTGGTTTGAGTGCCCCTGGGACCTGGGGCAGAAGCTTCAAGGGCGTGCACTGGCTTCCCCACCACACAGCCCTGTGGCTCACCCTTGCACCTGCCTGGGCTGTAACAAAAATGGAAACTGCTCACCACCGTAGGATACACTTTAGCCTGGTGGAATTGGCGAAGGCAGCTGTCTTTCAGCAATCTTACTTGATTTATTTGGAAACCCTTCCATCCAGAGAAGATCACAGGTGCTGTTCGTGGAATCAGTTTCCCTCTTTCAAAAATATGTCCTCAGTCACGTACGAAGATCAGATAGGATTTGCCGCGTGATTGTTAGCTAGCAAGAGTCTGGCAATTCCTTGCATCTTAGCCATGGCATCCCAGAGCATTTGCAGAAGGACTTCTGCGAATGGACCCTGCACAGGTGCCTCCACACATCTTCTGCCAGCCTGGTTCCCCAGAGTGGGGGGCCTATGGGTCCTAAGGTCACAGTGTGTCTGAGACTCACTGTCTGGACCCAGCTGTGCTACAGAGAGTCAGACAAAGCTCAAAGATTCAGAACCTAATTCAGGGAGCAAGAGTGGACTTCTCCCTGCATTCTTCCAACCACCTTCCAGAGCGTTTGGGCATTCCATTTTTATCTGGGCACAGAGAAGAATGCACACGAGAGACATGGGCTGAAGCCTGAGTCTGGCTCCAGGAGCTTGAATCTGCTGATTATTTATTCCCCTTAAGGCCTCACTTTCTAATTAACTTGGTTTTATAGCAAAGTCATCTACGAATACAGATTTTAAAAATTAAATCGTATTTTTTAAAAAGTTTACAAAGATAAAAGGAGGCCCCTGACCCACCACCACCCCCTGCTCTCATCCCACTTCCCAGGGGCAAAAACTTCCGCCTCTCTTGGTAGCTGTATTTTTCGTTAGCAAGTGGAGTTTGCTGGGTTTTGTTGAATTTCAAACGTCACTTGCTTACTTCCTTGAATACGTGGCACTTTGGACTTTTTATATCAGCCCATCTTGCCTTGTCCATGTTCTACAGCTGCACACCTATCCCATGGCTTTGTGTTAATTAGACAGCGATGACGTCATTAGGACTATCTGTGTATATCCGCCACTGTGTTAAATAGGATGTTACTGTGAGTTTTTCTTTTTCATGGTTTCTTTTCCCTGGACCGAAAATTCCCGGCCTCTTTTCATTTGCTTTGTTTTCCTTCTCTCTAGGTATTTTTTTCTTTTCCCATGTATCTCACCAACCATCTCAGATGCCTGTTATGACTGCTAGGAAGCAGAGACCTTGCTGTAGAGGTCTCTGGTATTTGCAAAGACCTCACTTCCAGCACCCGTGGCCGTCCTGTGCCCAGCCGGACGGTTGGTCCCCCTGCTGCTGGGCTCCAAGGTCTCCTCTCCACGTTCCTCTAGTCATCGTCCCCTTTCTTTCTCCCAGACCCACGCCTTCCTTTTCCCTGACTTCGGTCCTCATTGTGCTTATCTTCTCAGCTCATTTTCCGGAAAAGGGAGGTAAAAATGTTTGCAGTCCTCATAGCTCTGGAAATGCCTCGACTCTGCCCTTACACGTAACGATTCCTGGGCTGGGTAGAGAACTCATTCGGGGCTGGAGATCATTTCCTCTCAGAATTGGGAAAGCATGGCTCCTTGTCTCCCGCCTTCCTGTGTTAACTTGTTAAAAAGTCTGATGCCTAATTCCAGACCCTTTGTTATGATCAGGTTTGCCTCCAGCCCAGAAGCTTTCAGAATGTATGTTCTGTCTCTAGGGTCCTGAGATTCCTTGATGCTGTGAATCTTCCTCATTAATTATGCTGGGCATTTTACTGACTCTTGAATTAGAAATGCGTAAACCTCAGCGCTAGGAAATTTTCCCCTGTTGTTTTCCCAAGTGTTTTTATTTTGTTTTCCAGAAGATCTTCTTTTTCTAAGTTATCTCTGTTCTTCAACGTATGTGTTGATTTTGATGCTTTTATCTTCAATTTCCAACAGTTCCTTTCTACAGCAGCCTGTTCTTATTCTAAGGATATAAGGTGGGCTTTGGTCTTTGGTCTCTGTGAATATGTTGACTGATGTTAAAAGTTATCATACTTTCTTTTCCTTGCTGTGCCAGCTGCTAATCCCAAGTCATTTATTTATTTATTATTATTATTATTTATTTATTTATTTTGGTCAGCTTTTGTCTTTCTTTTTTGTGCCGAAGTCCCCTCAGGCTGTTGTGTGTCTTAATTCTTATTTAAAAGTGAAGCTCTTAAAATCTAAGTCTAAAATGTTGTTTGGAAATTTCCCCACAAATGGGCTTTACTGTTGGGTGAATCAGTGGGAGCCCAGCCAGCTGGGGGGTGGAGGTTTTGTGGAAATGTTAGTAACTCTAAGGCCTGGTTGTTGGCAGCTGAGAGCAGCACAGGGGGAGAGTCTCATCGAGAGCAGGTGCATTTTCATTCTTCTGGTTCAGCTCCTCACCCCGACCTCATCTGGACATTTGCATTTTTCAGGGACTGTAAGACAATGCTTGTGATATGTGAGCAGAATAGTTCTGGTGGTAACAGCTCGTTCTGGGCCCTCCAGCCTATCCATGGCAGTGATTAACATTGCTAGGGGGTTGAAGCCACTCAGTGGCTCAGTCGGGTAAGTGTCCAACTCTTGACCTTGGCTCAGGTCATGATCTCAGGGTCGTGAGATAGAGCCCCGCGTCGGGCTGTGCTCTATGGGGAGTTTGCTCGAGATCCTCTCTCTCCCTCTGCCTCTCTACTCCTGCCTGAAGGCTCTCTCTCTCTCTCTCTCTTTAAAAAAAAAAAAGAAAGAAAGAAAGAGAGAAAGAAAAAGAAAAAGAAAAAGAAAAGAAAAATTGCTAGGAGATCTGGTTCTCTAAGTATTATTCCACAGTCTTGGCCTTGAAATTAACCAATTGGGGCCAGTTACCCATGCTCAGACGCCACCACTTTTTCGGACCCCTCTGTCTGTATACAGTTAGGACGTCTATCTCTTTCTCCTAGGAGCCTGTGAACGTCTATAGAACATAGACAATGACTTATGGGTATACAGTGACAGAGAACAGAGTCCCACTCTGTGTTCTCCTGTTCATCAGTACCACAACCTGGGGCAGTTTATTTATCCGCTGCAATCTCTGGTGTCCCTAACTTGTCCCCCAGCCCAGGGTTCTCAGTCAAGTGTATCCAGGTTGACCACTGCCTCCCCTGCCAGGATAGGTGTCAAATGCTTCCTTATCACTGCTTCATTAGGGGTCTAGAGCCACTCTTCCCTTCTCTTAAGATAATAGGTGTCCTGGTGCATTACGAGGATGTCAGGGATCCGACGGGGACCAGGTGGGGTTTGCGGCATGGACAGAAGTTGCCCCTCAGCAGCCAGTGGGCACTGCAGCAAGGCTGGGCTGTCCTTGGTGGGTGGTCCTCCTTACTGGCATGAAGCGGGGGCCAGACTCCCTGCTCCAGCTCATCCTCCCCACAGAGGTCCTTCCCCACGGCCATTCACCAGCTCTTTCCAAGTAGCAGGAAGATTTGTACCCTGCCCCCACGATCGCACTTCCTTGATTCTAAGTTGCCATGAATAGAAGGGGGAACTTCCCAACAAGTAAAAAGCAACACACATGGGTGAGTATGTGTGGAAAGCCTCGTGCTTCTTCAAGCCTCCCCCCCCGGGATCTTTGCCTCAAATGCTCCCCTTCATTTCCCTTTGCGTGTGAATGCTTTACCTCCCACCCAGGCTGCAGGCAGCAGACTGAAACTCTTCTCTCCTGGGAACCCCCAGGGACTCACTCGGGTGCCCCCTTGGACCCTCCTGAGTCACCCTGTAAATGTCTTTGGAATCACTCACAATGGTCGCTAAGTGTGTATTATCTATACAGTGTTCGACATGTTCAGCCCTGAGAACACAAGGGCTGTACAAGTCCCGCCCTTCATTTCATCCCCCAGCACAGGCGATGCTCTGTGAGTATCTATCAAACGAAAAGAAACAGAGGAGGGGAAGAAAGTGTAAGGTAGAGCTGATGTGAGCAACTATTAAGAGCGGGGAAGATGAAGCCTTCAAAGCAGGTTCACCTGCACAGATGCCTTGTTCCAGAATCCCAAATAATGACAGGGGCCACGGACCTTAATGAGAACCTGCTCCAGACTTAGAGGGGAGCAAGCATTCTGCCCAGCACTGGAAAAAACACTTTGCTCTGCCTCTTCTCCACCGACTGAAAAGAGCCCAGTTGTTTCTGAAACACGTGAAACAAAGAGATAAAAGGTTAGAAATGCAACTTTGGAAGCAGACGCCGTTTGTAAAAACAATCCCTGGGACCATTGGGTCCCCAGCTGAGATTACTGTTAAGGCACAGAGCTCTAGCGTGCATGATCTTGAGCTGTAATTGTAATACTCTGTTGATAAAAATAGTTAAGCATTGTGAGAAATTAATCTGCCTGTGACCATAGTGCTTTTACGATGATTAGAGTTACCCAGGGAACCTCAGGCAGGGAGTCGGCTGCTCTCTGCTGTTGCTGGCTCGAAGCAGCACCAATTCAAGGAGGATTTCACTTTTCTGTTCCAGGAGCCGCTGGTGAGAGAGAGGTGAGATAGTGAGCCATCTCCAAGGGGAGTCTATGGGTCTGAGAGCCTGTTGCTCAGGAGGGGACAGTAAATTGCTGACTCTGGGTGACAGAAGGGTCATTATTAATCCTTCTTGGAACCCCTTAAGGAAAATGGTCTTCTATTCTAGGGAAATGTTATAATACCCGAGGTAGCAATTACTGCATTCTCACTGTGCACAGGTGCTGTGCTAGATCTAACGTGACAGCACAGCGTTCACGGGCCAGCCCAGAGAGCCTGGGTGCTGGGTTCTAATCCTGAGTCTACCATTACTCCCTGCAGCCTCTCGACTTTCCAGTAGACTAAGAAACAGCAAATGGGTGGAGTCATCTCCCAAGCATTGCTAAAACAGACCTAGGAGATTCAGAAGACAATGGGCATGAGAGACTCTAGCTAGGACTCGCTGGACAGAGAGGAAAGAAAGGATTCCCAGGGAGTCACTAGGGGGTTTCCCCCAAAGACCTGCAGGAGACCATTGAGTCTGTGGGAAGGTCGCATGGATCCAAAGCGTCCTGAGTGCTGGGTGGCTCCCCGTACACTGGGGAAGGACCCTACTGACAGCATGGAGGCAGCAGACACGTAGCAGGGTGAGCACTGCCTATGCAGAGTAGGACATCCTGACTCTATCAGCCCGGACGCGGTCCTGGGAATGCAGGGTACTCTAGGTATCCCAACTATTAAGGGCTTGAATACAGGGAAGCAGAAGCCTTCACCATCACCGAAGGGCAGGGAGCATGGGTCGTGAAGCACTGATCCTGGCCATTTAAGAGCCCCTTTGGGAGCTGCTTCAGATGGTACCTCTGCCTGCACCTGCCTCCAGAGCCCCCTGGTTGCTGTCTCGTTGCTCCTTCCCGCATCCAGCTCCGCAGCTCTCATGGGCAAACTCTCAGCCGGCACCACACCTGGGGGAGGTTCAGCAAAGGCACTTCTGGCTTCTCTTCTTCGATGAAGGATGGGTCTCCTGAGGAGGAGGTGGTAATGTCCGGTTGAGAATCAGCCGTCCGTGCCCTGGAATTTCCTAGGCCATTGTTACGCTGTCAACCTCTTTGCCACCCCCTGCTCCCCCCTTTCCCTCACCGTCTCAGTCGGGGGGTGAGAGAGGAAACCTTTTTACATGGGAGAGTTTCGGTGTGGTGCGAGGCTGAGGTCCTTTCCAGGTGACTTCCTGAAAGCCCATCATGCTAAGCGGCTTGCTCGTTTTACCACGGTGCCTTGGGAAAAACTGCAGGATTCTTGATACTTGTCATTGGGAAGAAATGAAAATACTCTGCAAAAGTTAGCCACCGGGGCCTTCATGGAGACACATCCGTCTGCCTTCTTCGTGGTCCACGGAATGTTTACTAAGAGCAGTTAAAGGGCTTAGGTGTGTCTGCCTGACCACGTTTCCCACAAGCTTCTGTCACAAGCAGCAGTGTTGGTCATGCCGAATGGTGGCCACAGTTGCCTCGGGAGCTGTCCGGGCTGGACTGTGAGCGTCCCTAGGAAGGAGGACCAGGCTTCACGACGGATGCCTGACATGAAGTCAGGAAGGGCAGCCGGCATGATGCAGATTTGCCCTCCTCCCCCGGGATGCCATCTGCTGCTGTCGCTGTCTGCTTGGAGCAGCTTCTGGGATCGATCTCCATACAGGAAGATGAGCTGCCCATCTCCTCTCAGAAGGAGCCGCCAACCTGGATAGTAACTAAATTTGTCAGGATGCCATCCACGGCAAGCGACAGAAACCAAACTCCAAGAGGCTTACGCAAAAGAGGCTAATTAAAGGAAGTTAATGATTTGGTTGGTTTGGATCGGTGGAAATTCATTGTCTCATAACTCAAATGTCTAGGAGCTCTTTCTGGTTTCAGGTACAGTTGGATCTAGGGCTCAGCTGAACTCACCGGGATTCCCAGTCTCTTATTTTGTCTTTGCGTCTGCCCTGTTCTCAAGCAGACGCTCATCAGATAGTGCCCCAGCTTGGCAAACTCCATGGAAAGAAGCCTCCTTTTTCCTGAAGGTCTCCAAAGTCCTAGGGGCTGGCTCTCATTCCCAAAGCTGGGATCGGTGCCCATCGCTATGGAAGATGAAGGGCGGATGCGTTCCTATGCCTGTGGGGTAGGGGGCAAACCTACAAAAAGCACATGGTCGGAAATTGGGGGCAGGACAGCTGCCTCCAGAAAATGGTGTGATTGGGGGGGAAGGGGAGGTCTCTGCCAGCCGAAAAAGGGGACACGCATGCCCAGCTGACAAAAGCAACAGCTGTTATTCGAGCGCAACTGGAGTTAGTATCAGTCTGAGCCATCTCTGAATCATCTGAGGCAAGTTGCTAACTCCTTTGGACCTCTGGTTACTCATCTGCGTAATAAGCAGGTTGGGTTCAATGGTTCACGCCACCATGCCAGCTCTCAACTTGCACAGATCTACCCATCATCCGCAAACAGATGGACCGCACTGGGGTCCGTCAGCGACAGGCTCAGCCAGTGGGTCAGTTACTTATCTCAAGACTAATTGTGCTGGAAAGCAACAAAAAGCAGCCTGAAGAACCACCCAGCCCTATCCATCAGGGTCTCGGAAAAATGAAGAACCGATTCCGGAGAGGCACGCTCCCCAGAAGGGACCATGGTCTCCACCGCAGCAAGAACACCTTGTTGGATCCTCCGTGGAAGATTCCTTCTGCCCGCAGTTCTCTTGGCAACGGGGCCTCCGCCAAACCCATCTGCTGTGCTGTGCTCTGGGTAGAAGTAATTATGTTTACGAGGCATTATTCACGTCTCGTCTACCTGAGGGCCACCCCAAATAATGCTTCTCTAGCTATTAAAGGCTTTATCAGGCACGCAGAGTCTCTAGCAGTTTCCTTCAGGGAAGAAGAAAAAGATCCCTCTTGAAGTTTACCACCTCCCGCGGCAATTTGCTGCCCATTTCAGGGCCATGTTAAGTGGTTGGCACCCGACAAAAGGGCCGTCTTTTTCTTTTAAGTGCGGCTGGAAAATGGGAGTCATAAGTGAAAGTAGGGAACCGGCAGACGCATTTCCACGCAGCCAAGGCTAGTAGCTTTCTTGTTTTGTTGTGAGCTGGCGAACTTCAACATGCTGAAGCAATGTTTTGTCAAATTTCTTAAATGCTGAGCGTGGCACCGGCCCAAATGAATGTAGATGTTATTTTAGTGCTAAGAGAGATTTATTTTAATGTACAGTTGTAGCCACTACAAAGGCCCCTTTTAATCTACTGGGGGTTCTTTTCCTTGCCTTTTCCCTCTGCTCTCCCCACCCCATGCTAGGGTCCTGGTGTACGCTGTGAAATTGCAAAGGATCCCCCGCCCCCCCCCCCCTTCATCTCCTAAGACAGTGACTAAAGTGCTGACAATCATGGTAATTAAGAAAAAGTAGCCTGCAAGGCTCTGGTGCTTTTCATAGCCGGCCCTTGGGATGCAGAGACAATGCTGCTTGATAGTAGAGAAGGCACCAGCGACCGAACTGACTTGCCTAGCTCCCCTCTCAAGCATAAGCAGCCCCAAGACAAGCTTTGCCTTATCTAGGACCCGGATGCTCGAAGCACGGAGAGGAGCTGTCCCTTCGCCGCTCACCTCGGCGATGGGAAATCCATCCCTTGAGTTAAACCTCAGATACCAATGTCTTGCACCTTGATGGAGGCCAAAATAAACAGGAAGGGAGACGCAGAGGAAACCATGGCTACAAGTGAGGTTTGGACCAGCCAAATCTATGCTTTCAAGGCAAGGGGAGCAGAGGGGAGCTATAAGACAAAATGGTCACAGGGGCCTGGGGAGAGGGAGAGAAAAGGGGGAATGCTCACCAGACCCGGTGGCAGAAGGGAAACTAAAACCAGCTCTCATTTCTGGCCTCTTTGGTCTATCCAAGGCCCTCTTTTAATAATAATTTGTAATATTCTCTATACTATCCCAAAAGTAGATCCACAGAAAATAGAACCTGTTTCCCTATATGGTGTCAAACAAACAAAAATGAAAAGAATGCTCCAACTCCCATATCCAGCAAAGAAAGAAGGGTCGTTTATAGAAGGATAATATATATCTTGGGATGTGAATGTTTGGGCACAATGCCAAGAGGAGACGGAATGAACTAGCCAGAAGCTGGCATGGCATCTCTGCCGTATGGACACCTCAGCCCCAAACCAAACCTGGCTGGTGATGGGGGTCTCTAGTGAAGCAGCTGGCAAAGCCAAGTACATTCGTCTCTCTCTTTCACAGGTCTGTAGCTACATTTCTAGAAAATTCCATGCGGAAGACATAGCTTGTGTTTAGATGTATAACAGAATCCAGTTCAAGGCCCAGATATGGATCATGCTTTCTGAGCACATCAATCACAGCAGAGCCCTTGAAAGCACTGGGGGACTGAGCCATGAACCGTGGGCCTTCTATTATTGGTGACAAACTGCAAACTTCCAAAACAGCCCCCTAGGGGGTGACGCAATCCTGTTGAGAACCGAGAGGAAAGGACTGCAGGTTTCTGGGTCAGGTGTGTGGGCTCCCATCCTGGGTCCACCAAGTCCCCCCAGCAGCTGTGTGGGCCTGCTTAAATCACGTCCCTGCTAGCATCTTGTCTTTAAAATGGACAGAACATCCTCTCCCTTATGAGATTGCCGGGAAAGTTAAGGAGGATGATGTTAATGGAGTTTTAAGTCATTTCAGGCCATTCTCCCTGGTTCATTTATTTTATTTTATTTTATTTTTTAAAAGATTTTACTTATTTATTTGACAGACAGAGATCACAAGTAGGCAGAGAGGCAGGCAGAGAGAGAGAGAGGAAGAAGCAGGCTCCCTGCTGAGCAGAGAGCCCAATGTGGGACTCGATCCCAAGATCCTGGGATCATGACCTGAGCCGAAGGCAGAGGCTTAACCCACTGAGCCACCCAGGCGCCCTGGTTCGTTTATTTTAGATATTTGTTTCCTACGTTGAAATCACAAAGATCCGAGTTCAAATCCTAGTTCCCCCGAATCCCTCCCAAGCTTCCAAATCGGAAATTTCTATCATGAGTTCTCCAGCGTGGTTACTCAGAAACTGCCACGCCCTCAGCTATAAACCGGAGGTGATGATAAGGACAGAATCTACCCAGGAGGATTATAATCAGATCTGCAGATGTTATAAACTCACAGCAGAGCTGAGAATATTCTGGGTAGTTGTGATCATACCGGGTCCAACTTGCTCAGTCTTAGCAAGAGAGACAAAACATTACATGGTGGTTTGAAACTCAGTGTTGCTGTAGGCAACAAGGAATTTGCAAGCCTAGGCCAGCAAATGGGATGAATCCGGGGCCTCTGCTGGAGGGATCTGGGCTCCTTGACAGACAGTGCTGAATGACAGCAGTGTGTTGGTCCTGGAAAAACTGTGTGGAGACGGAGCTCTAGGGGAGGAAAACATATGGTATGTATCTAGGGATACATACCATATGAAATAGTGCGTCTGTGGATCGCTGTTACTATATGTGTGTCTGTCTGTGACTTTTACTGAATAGTTACTGTGTGCCTGGCACTGTACCAGGCTCATGACCTGCGCGAGCCCATTCCCTAAGTCTTACTTCCATCCTCTGCAGCATGCGCGACTCCGGTCCCATTCTGCAGACGGGGAACCGCACTGGGAGGGCATCCTGCTTGAACAGGAGACAGGCAGGACTCAGACCCAAGTTCTTCTGACATTTCCCAATCTGGAAGCAAGTATAAGGAAACAGACACAGATGGCAACTAAGAAAACACCAGAACTGTGGGGCTTATTCCCAAGACGGAGGCTTCTCTCCTACAGAGGTGGGATTCATGAACTACCTCAACCCTAATACCGACGGGAGGGGGCCCGGACCACCGGGCGGTGCTGAGTCCACAGCCCAAGGTAGGCTTGGGGCCCACAGTGCCGGGAGAGAAGAGGAGCTGGCCGTTACAGCGGGGGCCCCCAGAGGACCTTCTTCTCCCAATGCCACTTGTTGGGAGCGGCACATCCGTAATCCTTTCAGAGGAAGACTTTTCATCCGTATCAGAAGGTCCAGTTTCCACTGAGCAGGGCAGAGGCAGGGATGACAGGGCTGTGTCCCTCGCTCCCCTTGCCTGTGGAGAAAGCTGCTGGGAAGTTCAGGGTAGCGCGGACACCTGCCGCTGCCAGCATCGCAGGTGCAGGGGTGTGTGAGAGGGGGCCAGGCCCTGCCCTGCACAGGCGTGGGGGAAAGATCTCCCACCCGCATCTGATTGCACTCCTGAGGACACCCCGCTTTTGTTATGTTGTCTGGGCTCTTGAGTGGTGAACAAGGAAGGGATGGGAAACTCAGCCAGTGCCTTCCGGGTGGGCCGGCGGGGCAGCTTTATCTGGACAGAAGCCTCAGATACCCCACAGGATGTGGTTTCTCACCGCTCTCCGCCAGGGCTCACCCGAGGCGGAAATCTGGGGGACACACGTACTCCTTGAATCCTGCAGGCATTTTGTCACGGGCCTGTGCACGGGTTAGTGCCACGGCCCTGCCTTGTTTATCTCGAGGGTCACCCTGGAGTCCGGCAGCTCCCTGAGCCCTGCGGGGACCTCCAGGGAGCCTCAGGCTGGGCTGTCCAAGGCCTCTGTCAGGACCTCCCGTTCCCAGCAGCAGCAGGGATGGAGCAGGCCGGGCTCCTATGTCCTGCCACTTCCCATGCTCAAGACAGGAGCATGTGCTGGGGAGTACCCGCCTCGTGGCGGGGAGCCCCCTTGGCTTTAGGACCAGGGCGGGGGAAGGGAAGGCAGACACCTGCAGGGACACGATGGTGCCAGCCTTTCCCTCAGGCCGCCGGGACCTTGGATTCTCCTCCCTTTCCAGTCGAGGCATCTTTCCGGAGAGTTCTGTTTAGGGGGCTGGAGGCAGGGTGGAAAGGAGAAGCACCAGCCCAGGCAGTTCCTAGTAGTCCCTCCCGCCCTGGGATTCCCTGAGGCCTCCATTTTTGAGACTCCAAATCCAGAATTTACTCCTTTGTTCTCCGAGTTCATCCGTGCCCTCCCTTCCCTGAGGCCCTACGCATGGAATGCTTTAGCTGAGGGAACGCGAAGAGCCAGGGGGGTGCCAGGAAACTGGGAAGAATGTTGGTAACAACTGTGTTTCAAACTGTTATCCCTCCAAGAAAGCATGAAAGGCAACTGATTAACTGCCTAGTGCCCGGAGATACCATGTATTTGCTCGCTCACTCATTCATTGATCATTCCGCTTCCCGACCGAAAGCTTACAAGGCCCCACAGAACCTTTGGAGCGTGGATAAGGTCTGTGTTGAGGGACGGTGGGCCAGACAGGCCGGGCGTGCCACAGAGGCCTCCGTCTACACAGAAGGCTTCAGGGTGTGGGCCCTGCGGAGAAGGATTTGCACTTCTCTCCCAAGTCAGAAAAGGGGGTACCTACCCTCACCCCCAGCCTCTCCAGCTCACCCGTGCCATGTACAGGGATCGGACCAGCGCAGCCTGTTGTGAAAGCCTATCCGGGAGCCCAGGGAGGAGACTCAGGTGTAGCCAGGCCACACATTTGGAGGCAATCACTTCATGATGGAAGATAGCTTTTCCATCCTCAGCCTCCACCTGATTAACTGGTGGAAGAAAACGGGTCTCCTTCAGGGCAAGACTGATTTCCAAACATTCCAAGATCCTGACATTCCAAGAGGTTGGAGAGCCAGAAGGGCTTCGTTACTCCAGAGTACCGCCCGGTTCCTGGTTCTCTTCTCCTTCCCTGTATCACCACCTTGCATGCAGCTGTTCCGCAAGCATGTCTGCCTTGGGCCAAGTCTGATAGCTCCAGGCACAGCTGCTGCCCAGGTGTCTGACTGTGGCATCAGCACCTACACGGTCGGAGGGACTCGGGCCCAGCCGCCTGCTGGACTCTCTTTCCCAGGCTGCCTTGCGGCAGGAGCGCCCCCATTAGCACGTGGTCTTCCTTTGACTGCTTCTGTTATTGTCCTTCTCGTGTCAGATGAGGTGGAGACACTGGATACAGGCTGAGAAGGATGGTCTTGGCCCACCACAAAGAGGGCAGTTGTGCTTGTGAGGAGCTATTCCCAGAATAATCACAGCCTTGGTTTGAACTTCCTCTTTGAGTCCTGGTGGTTGTCTCGTAAAGGCTAGGGACGTTCAGCTTCTTGGCTTGCACTGGCCATGCAGGTGGTCTCTTGGAGTTCTCGGACTCAGCCAGGGATCTTGCAGGTGGCCTAAAGTGCTCTCTCCATCCTCCGTCTTCACCTGATCGTGAGGTCCTCATCAATTTCTGCCCATCCTCGGGGCCGGCCTCTTTCCTGAATCCTTCACGAACTACCTGCAGAGCAGACAGACAATGTGTTCTCAGAGCTGTCATTTAAGGTGATGGGCCAATCACCTCAACAAACCAGTCATCCATTTCTGGAGAAGACAGAACCAACTGGCGTATGCCGATAACTGGTGCCGACAGTCTGGATTATTTAAACAGAGAATGATGTCTAGTTTATCTTAAAACCTCCAGTCTGCATTTTATCTGCCAGAAAACCCACAGAGAGTATGCTAGAACTCATGATGGTGGAAACCTCTTCGCCTTTGCTCTCGGAGATGAAAACAAGGGTGAAGATTGCTTCCTGACAGGGAGACCTTAGGCTTATAACTTATGTCTCTGGTCCTTGGTCTTCTTACACATAGAGGGTGGCTAAGAATACTGCCCACCTCTCACAGTGTTGGGAGGAATGTCTGGATAGTATCTAAAGCTTCCAAGGTGCACCTGGCACATAGTAGGAGGCTTAATAAACAGTATTAATTACTGATATTAATGTTACTATGACTATGTGATATGATTCCTGTGATCCAATTTATAAAATAGTTCCCATCGTGGAATATGTTGTATATGATTCCAAGACATGTCTGGTGAGCAGGGAGACGTGGTTCATGAAATAATTCACATGGAAACCAAGTCAGAGCATGCTGAAATTTACTAAGCAAAAAGGACAGAGCCTCGAGGTGCAGGGGTGGTGGTATCTGGCGACGTGTAGCTGAGATTAAATGTACTGATGGCAGAACTCGGGTTCCAGGCTTCACTCGGTCGGAACAGTGAGACCAAGACCACACCTCTCCTCTCCTCTCCCTCCCCGGTGCCCCTTGCGCAGTGGAAGTGCATCATCCCTCACCTTCTCACACAAACCATGCAGTCCCCCACCTTCTTCTCCACATATTTGCCAGATTTATTCATGTGTCACACCTGTACCTTGCTGAGAAACTTTCTGCGGCTCTCCGTTTCCCTGAGGATGGTGGGCAACCACCCGAAAGCCAGGGCGGGTCCCCAGAGAGAGATGATCTGGGAACAGGTGACATCACCATCAGCCCCACGTCAAGCTGTCCATCTTTCATTCACGAGCCTGCCCAAGCTGGGCACTTGTTCTAGTTACAAGGGAATATAGATGTTAACATCCTCTGCCCTCAGCAGGCTTACCCCTAGTCTGATGGGAATGAAACACCATCAATAATACATAATATCATTCAATGCCACCTATTGATAAACGCTTTGAAGAAAAATAAAGCAGGTGTGACTGTTGTTAAGAAAACCCTTAGACCAAGCAAGGTCATGATTGTTTCTTCTTGGAGTGAAGGGGAACACCACCCTGCCAGGGTCCTAGTATGTCCCCACAGGGGAAGGTCAGCAGATACTGGTGGGGTTCTGGGGTCTAGTGGATCTCTCAGCATGGGGATCCGACTGGGATTGGGCTGCTTTAAGAATGGTGGACCTCTCAAATCTTGGTTTGATAAATGAGCATTTTCCCCTATTGTCCTAAGCAGCCTGCTGTTCAGATAAATGGCTTTGGGAGAAGTTTCCCAAGTAAATCATGAGGTACTTTTACTCGCTGACAGCCTTGTATTTCTGGGCAGGAATTTTCTGGAACAAATAGCAAAGTCACGAAAGTCATGTTGATGGAGGCAGCCTTGGTTCCCAGTCCTGATATTTTGCTGCAAGACCCAAGCTACCTCAGGGTTCTCAGAGCTCCTCGTGCCACAGAGGTCACCCAGGTCCTTGCCTGGACTGTGCTGCCATGTGACCCTCGGGAGAGGGTTGCCAGACTTAACAAATCAGAAGTATTTTATCTGGCAACCCTATGGAAGTGCTGTGAATTTTTCAGTGAATCGTCTGCGTATGAAATCCAGATTTTTCAGCTTCTCTTGCGTGCATCAGAATAATGGGCAGCCTCCAGACCCCATTCCCACAAGGCGTCCACTGAGCCTAGCGGCTCCCTTGATGCCCGCACAGGGCGGTTTCTCATTCCCTGTGGTTCCCACCCAGCCCTGGAAAGATCCGAGATGGCGGGCTCTGGAATGGACTTGGGCTCCCTTGAATGAGCTGCTTGCACGAGTCCCCTTCCCTCTCTGTGCCTTGGAACATGAGCTAAAGAATAAGAGGAACTGGGTGCATCCCGGCCCGTTCCCCACGCCCACCCCCAGCCAAGCCCTGTGAGCCACCCACTTGGATGTTATAGTGCTGCTTTGCATTAAGTACACTCACAAACTTCCAGCTCAGAGGTGTTTGGCAAATAAATGTGACCATTCGATTATGGGTTTTGAAATGTTTGGAAATCTGACCCCTGATTTTGTTATAATCTCTTCGGTAACTGTTATTAGGTGGTGACCTAATAAGAAATTATTAACTGGGGAGCTATAATTTGGAAGCTTATAATTTTCTTAATGGACATTGATTTGTGTAACCCTGATTAAAATACAATGAGGCCTGAGGCTTAAATATTTTATTCTGAAAGGCTGAAAAGATGGGAATGGACTCTAGAAATGTATTGGCTCAAAAACTTTATTGAAATAATATTATTTGAAGAGTTTTGTGAGCCTAAAACGATGTGACAAAAACTATTCGATGCCAGCTCCCATGGCCTCGGGAAGCTGAGGGAATATAGGTTTCTCCAGATGAAGACTGGAAAAACGCTTCCAGATTACCTCAGGAGTGGAAAGAAAATTATTATTCCATCCCACAGCCCCGCTAATTCTCTTCAGCGTTGATTCTGTCAAGTAATTAGAATCCAAATGGAGGAAACATTCATAATTGTCACTTATTACACTCTACCAGAGGTGACTGCTCCCGAGAAGCTCCAGCAGGACAAAAGCAAAGCGATTACCAGAGAAAACTCAACGCAGGCCGACTGTGGGGCCTTCCTCACACATTTCTAGAAGCCAGTCACAGGCTGGGTGGGGATAATTGTGGATTAGAAGACCCCCCCCACAGCTAGGAGTCTTCAAAGAACATCTTTCGCTCTTGTGGTGTCAGTCGAGAGATAATGAGTCCTGTTTCCCTCCCTCTCTCACCACAGACATCCGTGGTGTGGCCTTTGTCACTTGAAAGCCTGTATAAGACAGTCCACACTATCCGCCCCTACCCCACCATGTACCACAGGGAATACTTCACAAGTGAAATATGCCCCAGTTGGGGGGGGGGTATTTAAAACACCTACTCCCCTTTTATTGTTGTATTTCTTCACTTGGTGTAGACAAAAATACAAGGTGTGTCTGCTGTTGTGAAGATGTCCCCCCCCTGCCATTTCTGAAATAATATCATACCGCAGAGATTAATGTTCAGGCTTTACCAAGATTACAATAAACGAATATTGCTTTGATCTGAATATTTTTCGAACGGTGGTTGCTGATCGCTCTCTCTCCCCTGTAATCTTTTAAGAAAGCCTTTGGACTTGCCAGTCTGACACCCAGGGGGACATGAGTGCAGCTGCCTTTCCTTCCCCTCATCGTGAGGATAGCTCTGTTCTCGGTTTCACCCAAATTAGTCCCAGGATTTCAGTTGTCTTTTTTGTCCAACATTCCATCATGCAATTCATTAAAATCTTCACATGAAATATTTAACAGATGAGTTATGTCATAATTCACATTACGGTTTTCAGTTGTTATTCATGTGGTAAGTCATTTATCCTGGACATTAGCAGACCTCTGGAATGGGCTTCTATTTGATGTGAGGAAGGTTAGGATTCTTTTCCTCAACACCCCAGAACAGTGGCCTGACTCCAAACCCCCGGTTGATCATGAAATATTCCCCGAAAAGTGACATTCAGACCCATTGTTAGTTCAACTTGCAATTAACTCTGTTGAAAACAAACAGAGGAAAACATTTAAACAAATGTGGCCTGGCTCACAGCTTTTACAGTTGACCGTTAATTAGGCCAAGTTGGAATTCAAATGTGCCAGGCCTTATTACTATCACCACTGAGAATCATTGCCATTGTACACAAAGGAACGAAAATTCAGGGGCTCTGTCAAAGGGGGGCTGAGGACAGGATGGGAGATATTAAGCCAATAAAGCTCAGTAAAAAGAGCCACTACTCAGCTTGAGAAATATGACCCGTAGGAGCTCATTTTCTGGGTGAGATAACTCACGTATGGCCAGCATTTATTTGTAGAATTTAGGTTTTAAGAAAACTTGTCCCCCTCTTAAGTGATGAATTACATGGGATCTTCTTAGCAGATATTTTATGTATTAACTTTAATTAGAGTTTCATTTTCTCTAATAAAGATGCTGTTTTCTACCACATCCCATGGATTGGAATCTCTTAGAAAACGCGGTTTGTGGGCCACCCTGGTTCAGGGTCACTCTGGAACCTTTCTGGGCCCAACCACTGGGCTGAAATAATGGTCACATGCTGCCCGCAGTGACTAGTCTGCTGAGAAGCTTTGATAGGGACGTTGGCTGGTGAGCGCATGGAACTGGGGGTGTCAGTACTGGGGACAATAACCTTCTTGGATTCTGTATGTGTGCTTATCTAGCCTTGTCCTGAGGATGGGTAACTGATCACGGTTTCAGAAGGGGCACGTGATGGTGTTTGAATGGTAGGGCACCACTTTCCTTAATTCTAAGGGGAAAAAAAAAATCCATTCTGAAAGTTGGCTCAAGTGAAAGAGAATCATCACCTTCTATTCTCTGCTTCATCTTGCTAGTGCTTGTATGGCCTCCATCCCCCGTTGGTGCCATCATTTAGTTGGGCATTGATCCACTAATATTGTACTATATACATCACTAGCAGTGAAGAGTATGGATTCATCATGGATGCATTTTTTGTTCAGCCTCAGTATCTTGGCACGAAAGATTGTGTGTGGTGGTGAAATCCAAGAATAAAGGCTAAAAACTCTAGGAAGAAATCATCATAGCGGGAATGTTGACAACACTATCAAGCCTTTAGAGTGCCCTAAGGCCCACCATTTTATTTTGTGTCATGTGTCCCCAGCCCACAACAGTTCTGTTCAGAAGCTAAAGCTAGTATGACTCTCTTTGCAGGGACAGGGAGGGGAAGCGATGTATCCTTCGCCCACATCCTTAGCCGTCTTAGAAACAGGGTTCGAATCCTGTTCTCTTGGTAAGAATGTTCCTGGTTATGATTCTCGGATGGTGGCTGGATTGTTATTCTGTCTCCTGGATGAGCTCTTAGGGTGTATGGGAATATAGTGTATGGCTAGAGGAGTGAGCAAATGGAAGCAGGGGTGTTTGTGCGAGCTTGCGTGCCAGGCATGAGCACTATTTTACAAACCGGATTTGTGCTCCTAGGGGTATGTTGCAAGTTGAGGCCAAGCCCACAGAAAATTATTTCTAAATGAATACAATATGAAAAAGTTATTTTATTTCTAATTTTACATGTAACATTGTTCTTTGGCGAGTCTCGGATTACACTTGAATGCATGTCTATTAACCTGATATGAGATGCATGCATGATTTCATCTTGAATGTATTTGAATATAATAGCACTGGAAATGTAATTTGTATTCTCAAATTTTATAAAGCAAAATAAATAAATCTTGAGGGTGGTAGCCACATTGAGCATATTGCATTGATTTCTTTGGGTCTCTCTCAAACTAATTACCAACTTCCCCTTGCAAATCCAGGTCTTCTCACACTGGCAGTTCTATCTGATCTAACTCCTCTGTACCTAAGTCATCCTCATTTTTTTGCACCTCTGGGGAGTAGGTAGCATGGACAGGTCTGTGGAGAACTTTACTGTTGATCCTTAAGGAGTGCCAATACCTAGTTTCTCTCTGTGGTTGCTCCTGTTACCACTGCTCCCTGTCCAATAGAACTCTCTGTGATGATGAGAATGTTCTAGATCTTCATGATCCGTAGCCAGTAGCCCCATGTGGCTACTGAGCATTGAAAATGTGACTAGTACAACTGTGGAACTAAATTATTAATTTCATTCTATTTGAATTTAAATAGTCACTAACTTGGAAGGCACGGGACTGGAGCATTTGAGGTCGGCTGTCTGTTTCGATCCAAGCAACAATAGTCATGGACATTCTGTGCATGAGATGACTACGTGGTTAGGTGGGTGAGGCTCTGTGCTTATCTCTGTCTGCTCTGGGAATCCTGAAGAGCTGTTGGATCTGTTTTCAGTGATCCGACTGCCCTCTGCAGGTCCCCATGCCTGGCTGTCACGTCGTCATCTCAGTATACCCACTACCTCGCACATACCAGATTTCTGCTAAACATGGAGGAGGAAGATGGGGCAGAGGGGCGGGGGTGGGGGGCGGGGGTTGTGTGGAGAAGATTGTAAGGAAGTTAGAGAGTTGAGGAAAGAAAAAACCAGGCACATACTTCATTGAAGTTACGTGGTCTGCGTTGCTGAGCTAAAAGTCTGTACTGAGGCCCTCCTTGAGTATTGAGGAGAATTCCAGGAACAGTAACCTGAACAATTCAAACCAAAAGTGATGTCAGTGCTCCAGGAGCCTGAGTAGTCTCTACGGGACTCTTTGGGATGGGAATTCTCATAACAATGAGTTTGTTGTTTTGCTGGTTTCCAAAGACCACCCTAGTATCTCAGGGTCACGGTCCTAGAGGCTCACATGGTACCGGCCCATTGAGAGGGTTGTATTTTTCTGGGTCTACTCCACTCCTGGAAGGTGAGTAAGATACTGGGTTGGAAAGGGAGCTCTTGCTCCATCCTCAAAGTAAAAGCCCTTAGCAGGGACTCTGAGAGCATTTGTAATCAAATGGAAGTAAGAAGCACCGTGAACTCCAGGAGAAAAATGTTGATGATTTTCTGGACTGTCTAAAAAATTTCAAACCCCAGGAATGGTGTTTTTATTTTCTGCATTCTCTTTGGGACTTGGGTTTCACTAAAGCATTTTCTGTCCTTGTTTTCCTTATTAAATTAGCAAGATTGACTTGAATCAGAATACACTGTTATGGCTTAAAATGTTGTTGAAAGAACAAAATAGACAGGCATGACAAATATCTCAGGTTCCATTTGGGATATGTGGGAGTCAGGAAGAGAGTCGGACTGAAGGAATAGATGAGTTTTCTTCTGATAAAACTTGAAAAAAGGAAAATAATGAAAGGAATCTAAATTTCTGTTTGTGGAAGCTCATGTTTGTTTTCTTGAATAGAACTGTCCAGAGGATGCTCTTAGGCATTTTTTGTTTGTTTGGCGGTGGTGGTGGTGGTGGTGGGAGGATTTTAATTCTGTTTTTTTTTTTTTAAACATTTTTTTTTGGTGTGTTTTTCTCACTTTAAATCATTTTCATGCTTAAGAGATTATTAGCCAAATGCATTAGCCAAATGCAGCAAGGGACTGTGGCTGCTTAACCCCTCAGGTTCTGGTCTCCCCCCATCTGGGCCATTTCCCTCGTACTTCCTCTTCAAGGCTTCCATCGTGGACCTTCTGAAATGTCCACTTAGGGTCAACCCTAAGTGGCTCTTTAGATCCTGTAGCAGTGTCAACACACTTTTTCTGAAAAGGGGCAAATAGTATTTTTAGGCTTTGTGGGCCTTTCAGGCGGTGTTGCAAAAACTCAACTCTGCTGTTATGCCATAGACAGTATAGAAACAAATGAGTGTGGCTGTGTTCAAATAAAACTTTATTTTAAAAGGAAGCTGGATCTGGCCCAAGGGCCTATGGGATACTCTTAAGATGTGTTGGCCCGACATTTAAGTCCTTTAGCCGTTTGACCTCAGTCTGTACCATGATGTCCCCTGGCCCCATTCCTTCAGAAGGCACTATGGTCTTTCTTTTTTTTTTTTTTTTATTTTACTTTTTTAAAATTTTATTTATTTATTTGATAGACAGAGATCTCAAGGAGGGGGAGAGGCAGGCATCGAGAGAGAGAGAGAGAGAGGAGGAAGCAGGCTCCCTGCTGAGCAGAGAGCCTGATGCAGGGCTCAATCCCAGGACCCTGGGACCATGACCTGAGCTGAAGGCAGAGGCCCTAACCCACTGAGCCACCCAAGCACCCCGGCACTAGGGTCTTTTAAAAAGCTGCATCCTTTTGTCTGTGCTGTGTCTGGACTTGGAGTACCATCTTTCCTCTGTTCTTCCTTTTCCTGCCAGCGGGGTCTCCAGGTGTAACCTTACACGAAGCGCCTGCCAGCTCACCCCCTCCACCCTCTGTGCCCCAGATTCCTCTGGGGGGGGGGAGCCTCTGACATTGCATTTACCACGAGGCTACTCCCCAGCTAGACACCACGCGAGCGTGTGCTCTCATTCCCCTTAGCACCCAGCTGAGAGTCCCGTACCGGGAAGGCCACTTAGCAAACGGCCATGAAGCTGACTTGCCCATGGGCTCGTGATTCCCTCTCCATCATGGAGAAGCATGTCAGCTTGGAGGTGGAAAGGCTACACATCCAGATGTGCCACAGGGAGCCAGGGGCCAGAGTGGCTGGGAGGGGCAGCAGCGGGGTCAGCCAGCAAAAACACAGCCGGGGTAAAGCCAAGCAGAAGAGGCCGTTGGGACTGTGAGGAAGCCCTTGTGGCATCGACCTCCCCGCCCAGATGGGGGTGAGTGAGGAGCGAGGAAAGCCGTGTCTCGTATAGGGCATCGGGCGCAGGGAGGGGACGCAGCCCGCTGGAGGGGGATCAGAGAGAAGCAGCCTGCATGATTAATGGGACGGAGGGGCTGACTCAGGAGGAAAGGAAAGATTAAAGCGCTCTGAGGAGCTGGGGTACAGGCTGGAAGGGACAGATGATAGCAGGCTTCAGGAATGTGAGATGGATAAACACCCAGGAGGGAGCAGCGAGCTTCATTAGGGAGGTGAAAATTGGGGGGCGGGGGATGCAGAAGGCTCCATCCAAGAATGGAAGGGGTTCTCAGAAAGGGCATGGGCTGCTGATGGGGAACTCCACTGATGATGGGTGGGCCAGGGGCACCTCCGGGCTGCTGGAACAAGAAACACCATGGAAAGGCCACTGTAGGATGACGCTTTTAAGAAACCCTCTGCTTTCTGCTTTAGTATCTGAAAGCCTGCTATGGCTGTTGACCATAGCCCTCAGAAGTGACCTGAGAATTACTCTGACTGCCAGGCTGGGAAGAGTTGGCTGGGGAGCCCTGCAGGGGGTAAGCTGCACGGAGAAGACACGCGAACATTGAGTGAGAAGCTCATCTCCACCCTCCTGCTTGATACCAGGGAGTGGATGTCACAATAATTGGAGGCCATCCGTCCTGAAGTCAGCTTTCTGCCATCCTTCCCTGTCTTTGGAGGAACCAGAGATACTCCTTGCAAGCCTTCTTAAGGGCAGGCTCTCACCTCTGCCCACTGGAGGATCTGAGCAAAACCCAGCCTATAGCCTGGTCCACAGCTTCCTCTGTTGGCTCATCCCCAACAAGGATACGGCCTATCAGGAGTTTTGGAAGACACGATTTATTTGGAACCACAGTAAGCAGCCGTCAGCCTCCAGAATCAGGTTCCTTCAGGTTATTCTCCGAGATTTTCTCCAGGGCTAGAAAGAGCAACTTGTGTCGTCATCTGACAAAGTGGGCCACGTTGTGGCAGGTCTTCAACAGCCAGTTGACTAAGGCCTTATCCCAGAGTTTGACATGCTAAGTCCAAAGGCAGAAGATGAGTCCCTCCAAATGGACATCTGTATTCTCAGCATCTTGCTGAGAGCAGGGATCCAGTGGGGAGCAAGAACAGGGGCTGCCCTTAGAGAGCTTATGGTCCAGAGGGTGGAGGACACTTTGAGCAAAGCGGGATGAATCCAGAGTGCTGAAATTGTGCATTTCAGAGACTTCCCATTCTGCATATGGCAGCCATTGTTGGCTCTAACCTTATCCTAGAGTTTGATATGCAAAGTCCAAAGGTAGAAGATGAGTCCTTCCAAATGTGCATACCCCAGTCAACCTTAAGTCTCAAGGCTTGCTTCAACAATTCCAAGAAGTAGAAATGCACTTGATAGTTACAAAACTGAAGCCCAACACTTTATGAATCTGCAGCTTCCTGACGTCGGCATGACAATGGTTACCTAAGTGGGTGGGGTTGGGGGGATCAAACATGGCAGCATGCAAGATTTTAAGCATCTTGAGCGAAATTTTTCCTTTCGTAATTGTGTATTTCCTTCAGTAGGAACTATTATTTAGGTTGAAGCTACTTTAGGTATTTTAGTAAAAGAAAAAAGTGTTGCAAAGATAAATAACAATACTGGTGGTGTGCAGATGTGGCAAGGACTGGAGAGGTTGTGTGCAACGGACTGAAGTTTGCAAAATGGCTCTGGGATAAGTGGTGTCCCGTGTGAGGTCCAGTGTTTCCAGCCCAGAGTCTCATTCTGTCTTTCCAGACTCCTCTAACATCTTCTCACCATCTGATGAGCTTTGTGCTCTGCCTTGAGCACTTTCCGAAATGGTTTCAAGAGTTACCTCATTTTGGCTTCATCGAGAGAAGCACTGTGAGCTTGTCCATGTCCCAGCTCTAAGGCTCCAACAAATGCCTCTTCCCAAAGTTTCAAGTCACTTTCTCAAGTTCTTCTTTCTGTCCATTTTTCTCACTGGAACTAGCATGCACTGTTGCTCGAGGGAGCCCTTCATGGTCAAACAGAATTACAAAATTCCCCCAAAGTTCCTGGGGAGGGAAAATCATCTTCATCGAGATGTGGATACTGGGGGCCGGTTTAACTAACTAAAAGTCACATCATAGCAAAGTGACTCACTTCCAAACATCAGCCTCATGACAAGTGCTTTCCAAAAGTTCTATCTCAAAAACACATGCATAATATACATTTTAGACATGCGGGTTCATAGATTAATAACTAGAACAGGAACTCCGAAGAAGCAGTGGTTTTCTAAATACGCTTTTTTGTTGTTGTTGTTCCTGTCTCTAGCCTGGGTTGGGGAGGGGAGTGATCCCAAGTGTATGGATTTGAGAAACACACAGATAACGTGTCTCCAAAGAGTCATCGGCACTGTGTTCAGTTCGTTCTGTGTCAAAAGCTCTGCGAGTGTAATTAACCTTGAGAATTCCTTACCTGAAACATGAAATGTCTTCGTTTGTAGGCTTCACTGTAAATTTAGTTTTTAAGTGTTCTTATCTGATAGGCTCGCATTAGTTTCTTGCCAGGACAGATAACTTTCCATGATAATCTTAAATAATTGTGTGAAGGAATCTCTAATGCCTTGTTTTATTTATAATGTGTCCCAGCTGTAGGCATTCAGATGAAACTTGAATTTTTCCAGAGGAAGTTCTGGACCGCCAGCAGACAGGTAAGGTATAATCAGTGTATTGAAGCATTAGTGGGACTGTTATTACACAGGTGTTCGCGTTTGGGTACCCAGAGCCTGAAAGTGCCCAATTTCCGATGAATGTTTGTCAGATGAACCGCTGGCTGCTCAGATTACCTTTCATTTCACTGCGAAATAAAAGGCTGTCAGCACATTAGACACCCCATGCCGGGAAAGCAGGCAGTTTGCTCCTACAAACAGTTTTGATTGTGAAATCGAGATAGTGACCTTCGAAAGGAGAAGTTTCCCCTTTATCTATTGGGGACTTTTATGAATTTCCATAGCAACTTTTTTTCTAATCTTGTGACGCCTGGTAATTCATTTGTGAATTTCTTTATTGCACTTTGGAAGGCCTTTGCGTAACTGGATCTGACTAAGCATGCATCCGCCCTCTTTGACCAGAGGGCTTCTCTGCTTTGGAGAATCTGGGAACCTTCTTTCCTTGCACTGTATTCTCTGGAATACCACTGAGTAGTCTCAGGGGTATTTGCTTAGTAATTCAGCAGAGATGGCAATTTTGCCTGATTCTAGTTATTGGAATGATATATTATTTCTTAAACACTTTAAGAAACTATAGACTAAGAACACAGGACTTTTGTTTTTTTTAAGCCATTGGGATTAATTTAAAATTAAATAATGTCACAATTATACTTCTTATTATTTAAAGATTTGAGATCTTAAGAAGATATCAATATGGCATGTCCATGTAAACTAAAGTAGACAACATAAATTAAAATGAAAAAGAGCCAGTAACCCCCAAAATTGTCTTCTTTATTACTATTTGGAGTTGGTGTTGAACCTGGGGAAGGTAGACGAGACACATCTTGGAGCATTCCCTTTGGATGAAAATTGGTATTTGCATAAAGAGCAAGAACTGCTTATAACTTGTCCTTCAATAATTAAGTGGCAGCCATAGCAGACGCTGGAATGTCCAAGTAACACGTTTCCCCTTGCTTCCTCCCCACCCCACAGTGTGCTGCTTTGGATGGCAAATGCTCCATCAGCTGTGACGATGAGGTAAGGTAGCCCCTTGGCCCTGTTTCTGACCTGGTCAAGGGGAGGTGACACAGGGCACCTTCTTACAGAGGGTATGCTGCTGTAAATGCAGCCAGGTCTGACAGACTGTCTTTGATCAAGCTCTAAGCTCCAGAACACATAAGGGCATTTTCTTTCTCTCTTCCTCTTCCTTCCTTCCTTCCTTTCTTCCTTTCTTCCTCTCTCTCCCTCCCTTCCTCTCCCTTCTCTTCCCTTCCCTTCCCCAGCTAGTTTATGAGAGCTGAGAAAATGTGCTTTAAATGTCCCTCTGAGGGGTGCTTGGGTGGCTCCGTTGGTTAAGCATCTGATTCGTGATTTGGGCTCAGGTCATGATCTCAGGGTCCTAGGATTGAGCCCTGCATCAGGCTCCATGCTCAGCAGGGAGCCTGCTGGAGATTCTCTCTCTCTCTCTCTCTCTGCTGTTCCCCCTTCTCTTATGTACTCCCCATCCACCCACACTCTCTCTCTGTCAAAAAATTAAAAATAAATAAGTAAATAAATCATAAATGTCCCATGGACAGCACTATTGGAATTTTGGCACTTTTAAAGAAATAATAGAACTCATTGCCAATTGAAGCTCACATTAGTTCTCAAAGCTTTTGCCCATATGTTATGTCTTCTCATCCTGATAACAACCCAAGGAAATGGGGAGGAATGATCATCCCATTTGGCAGAGGGGGAAATGGAAGATGAGAGAAATGAAATGACTTGCTTAATTTCATGTAATAAATGGGATGAAAATCTAAGGAGTTGAAAACTCAGCATTTTGCATTCTAGCATAATGTACCCTCCCACAACTCTTTCCCTCCCTTTCTTTCTTTTTTTAAATCTCTCTCCCTCTCTGACACTCTTTGGGAAGATGAATTCAAATCCCACACTTGAGAAATAGAAGGAAAAAATGTACCCTTGTCATAGGTCTACCCATCCGATTTATGTTTTTACAGCATTCAATCTCATATGCCCTCCGCCCTGAGATTTAGAGCAAGCAGGTGGGTCGTGGCCTTTCATCGTGGCTCAGGTAGTCTTTCTTTCTCTACATCAGCTAAAACATTAGTACATAAACTGGAACTTACAAATAATCATATTTGTATCTCTTCTGGTTACTGTAGGGATTCAAGAAATCCTAACCAAATTTCATTTCAACATAGAAATCATAAATTAGAGGGGCATCTGGATGGCTCAGTTGGTTAAGTGGTCGACTCTTGATATTGGCTCAGGTCAGTCATGATCTCAGGGTCCTGAGATCGAGCCCCACCTCAAACTCCTCACTCAGCACAGAGTCTGCTCGAGATTCTGTCCCTCTGCTTGTGCCCCTCCCCTCACTTGTGTGCATGTGCTCTCTCTCTTTCTCTCTCTCTCTCTCTCTAAAATAAATAAATAAATCTTTTTTAAAAAGAAGGCATAAATGAGAAATATATTTCAAAAAAGTAGGCAAAAAAAAAAAAGGAGAAAAATATAAAAGGGAGTCCAGAATGGAGTTAAAACACGAAATGCTCGGTCCCCACAGATCATAATTGTATGAATCATTATCCAAAGAGGAAAAGCCAACTTGCTTTTCAACAGAAGCCCAATTTTCTCTGGCCATCAGATCAAATATAATGTTCCCTTGGGAAAGAGGATCCTGTGCTATTTTGTGATCAATACCCTTTCATTAAGTTCGAGAATGCCATTCCTAAGACAGTCAGGCAGCCTCAAACCTCTCCTCCCCCTTTCAAGACATTTATTATCCTACTGGAGCACTCAGCTCAAGACAACACAGCTCAGTGGTAGTATTCATTAATCAATGTCACAAGGCCCTGCGTTAAGCCCTGCCCTTGTACAGGAGGTACGGTGACTGATCCCAGTTCACGGCAAGAGAAGGAAGGATAGTTTATTGGTTAGTTGGTGACTGTGTGGATGGTTGGTTGGCTGATGGGATGGACAGTGTTTTGGAGAGCTGATTGGTTGATCGGTGACTAGGTGGTTGGATAGTGGATATGGATAGGATAGAGAGATTAAAACTGAAGACTAGGTTAAACAAGTTGATGAATAAAACCAGAGAGGGTAATTTTCCTATATCCATACACACATATGAAAGTAAATGGGAATGGGTGCCACTTAGAGTTAGAAACACCCAGTATATATTTGTTGTTCAGTGGCTGATTTCGCAGATGATACAGCATGGAGGTTCAAAGGGGCAGGCGATGGAGTTAGAGTAACTAGCTTCAAAGTGTGAGTCTGACAGCCTTGAGACCCTGGGCAAGCATCTGAACCTCTCTGTGGAGAAAGGAATATCCATCTCACAGGGCAATGGTGAGGAATGAATGAAATAATATATTTTAAAAATTCATGGGGGCACCTAGGTGGCTCAGTGGGTTAAAGCCTCTGCCTTCAGCTCAGGTCATGATCTCAGGGTCCTGGGATCGAGCCCTCCATCGGGCTCTCTGCTCGGCTGGGAACCTGCTTCCCTCCCCGCACCCCTGCCTGCCTCTCTGCCTACTTGTGATCTCTGCCTGTCAAATAAATTAAAAAAAAAAAATGCATGGCATAGTTCCTAGCAAATGGTAAGCACTCAGTAAGGGTCAGCTGTAAACCAAACATGTCTGCAGACTCTTTCTTCCCTGACAGTTAGTGGTTCCCCTGAGTCTGAAACTCAGACAGCAATGGCATAAACGCACTAGGCATTTTGTAGTCTCCACCAGGCATAGTGAGCACAAGACGCACACCTTCCCCACTACTAATGATCTTCGTCAGTAGGTGTTGGGATAAGCCCACATACAAATGGTCCTGGAAATGTTCACACGCTTGGGAAATGAAGCATTGAGTTTGCTCTGATTTCTGAACTTGATCTGATGCTCAAATGTCCTCATTTTGCACTTGCGAAACTCATCCATCTCCCATTTTGGCTCTTAAGTTTGGCTTCAGGCAACCAGTTGGACATAGTTCAAAATGGGAATGCCAGTCCTGCCTTCCCACCGAAGCCCCTTCCCACCCTTTCAGCAGACTCTTTTCATGTGTCATTCCACTTTCAGGACTTTTAATTAAGCCTTTGAGACCATGTCCCTCCTTCTCTCCCAACTTCCCTCAAGTGATCAGGGCCCCATTAAAAACAGCTGTGGGGGCTCATTAAGTTCACATGCTCTGGATTCTCCACTATGCTGAAGAGCTAGCCCAACTCCCTCGGACTTATCAGACATGCTCTGCATTGGACCCATCCCAGCCCCTCTGTCTCCCCCATCAGTGGACTCCCTGGCCCTTGACTGGAGTGCCGTAGGCTGCTGGGTGGAGTCAGTGTGGCCAGATGGCTTCCCATCTTGAAGAGTATACATCTTGGGTTGATCCAGGCAGGACCTGAGCCATGTGCCTTGAAGAGCTTGGCAGTGGGCCTGACTGAAGGCTTTGAAGGAGCTCCGTTCCATCCAGGGCGAATGTCAACTTCAGAGACTCACTCATTCCCTCAAAGCATGTTTACTGAGCCCGCCTGGGCCTGCTAGCCGGTGGACCCCTGGGGATTCAGTCAGAAGTAGAGTCAGAAGGGGCTCCTTTCCTACCGGAACTGGTTAGCAGAGGAGATAAGTGTAGGTGATTATCTACTGTGAATTAATCCATGAAACAAACATGGGGCAGTGGGGGAAGACTTCCCTGAAGAGATAACTTGTAAGTCAACTGAAGAGGGAGAAGGAGAAGATGGCATTGAAAACAGTGCCTGAAGCATGAGAAGAGCTTCACAGGCAGAGAACACCACGTATAAGGCACAGGGGCAGCCAAGGTTACTGCCGTCTATGGACACGTGGTTGGCATTCTGATGGAAGCGGAGAAAGAAAGCAGTGCCCACCTCTCATCTCAGTCTGACCTGGGGTACTACTGTCTCTGCCTCTCCTTTCCTTCTCCTACTCACCTTTCCAACAGGCACCATCTTCTGATGAGAGCACCAGAATTTTGCAGGGAGACTGGAAGATGAGAAAGTTCTCTTCTACTGGGACGTTTGGAGGAGCTATTGAGGGCAGCGAGTGGATCTAAAACCTCATATTCAAATGTAGCTTCCACCCTTGCTTGTCCCAAAGGAATCGAGTGTAATAATCATGCCTTGACTTCGTAAGGCCTTACAGGCATTTCCTATGGAATCTGAAGGACCTCCTCGAAGGAGGATAGGCTGGAGAAGGGCTAAATCCTAGCAACCAGGTGCCTCTAGCCCTGGAACCATTCAGCCCAGCATGGAGGGGGTTTGAGTATCAGTGCAGTAGCTCTTGAGGGCAAAGGCACAAAAGATCCTACCAAGTACTTCTTTCCAAAATAACAGATTTGCAACAAAGTTTTTTAAAGACAGTATCTTGATAGCCTAGTTGACCAACGATGAATAGGACCATCATGTGGTGTGAAGTTAGGGTTAGTCTGTTCCACAGTCAAATATCAGGGCTGAAAGTATGAGACCTGGAGAAAAGTCAGAAGGAGTGGCACTTTCGTGGGCCTCTATAAGGCAGAGACCCAGACCCAACGCTCAGGTGGAAGAACGAGCCCTCCCCTGCTCTATCTCTGTCTTTCCCTCACTCCTCACAAAAGGATGATACTGAGCTTCTAAGGGAGCTGTTTCAAATCATTGCTCAGCCTGCACCAGTCAAAGCCAACAGAAGGCATCCCCCCAAAAGAAAAGGCAAAACAGAAAGCAACAAAATTCAGCCAGCCTTGCCTGTACAACCTCTTGCAATGAACTGTGGAACAGCTTCCCTTTCTGAGAAACTCTGAATCTGTAGCACGAGGATACTTACAAAGATGGCACGTAGTAGCCGATCAATGACCACAGGTTCTCGGCTTACTATGCCCTGTGCCTCTTACACTGTGCTCAGCCCTCTACACTCATCATTCCATTTAATCCTCCCAACAACCCCATGAAAGAGTTGTTCCTACCTCCATCTTTCAGTTAAGAAAACTGAGACAGTACTAAAAGACTCCTTTCAAGGTCACACTGATAGCAATTGTCAGAGTCTCTGATTCCAAACCAGGAATGTCAGCAGCTTCAGGGCTAAAACCACCGTCCAGGTAACATAAGTGTGGTGCTGTGTTTCTCGCTCCCAAGTGCCCTTCCTCAGTGGCTTTCATTACCACCTGGGGTTGCCCGGTTCCCATGGCCTAACTATGGGCTCTAACCCACGTCTCTACCTGATCTGCCTTTGGGGCAAGAGTCAGACTTCTCGGAGCAGTCTTGAGCTATCCAGTAGTTGAAGAAAGACCTTTTTTTTTTTTTTTTTTAAATCAAGTTCTCTCTGCCTCTTTTTTCCTCTGTCTTTGCATTTCTTTTCCCCCAAAAAACCTCATCCCTACATGTTTTATCAAAGGTGGCTGTGGACTAGGCACTTGCAATACCTATCAATTTGAGAGCTCCTCCAAGCCCCTCTGCCTATCTGACCTCCCCTGGGACAGGGCAGGAAGTGGGCACCTTTCAAGATGCTTGGTTTCATTGGGCGGGGGTTGGGGTAGATAGCATAGGAAGGGAACTGAAAAATCTCCTCTATTTTCTTTTATTGGGGGTGGGTGGGGTAGAATATGGAAAAGACCACATTGAATGTAATTTATTGTAAAGAGACACAGAGGAAACAGCTGGTCAGCCTGGAATCTGGCAATTCTGTCCTGACCATTCCATAACCTGGAACTGTGCTCACCTATTGCCACGGGCTTACTCAACTCCACTGCTCTTGCCAGTAATCATTTAATTGAAGCACTTGTTGGCAGGGAGGTCCATTCAGGAAATCATCATGGTCACTAAATTGACCTAACACAACAGCATGGCCTGTCATGAAAACCAAATGACACATTTCAGATTCAGTGATCCAGGTGTCCATCAATGACACAGCATCCTGAGTTTGACCTTGATTTTCACAGTGATGTGTAAATCATGATATCAGCAGTTATCTACTTCTTGCTTAATAGGCAACCACGTCGCTTTATGATCAGTGTAAACTTGAAATTCCAAGCTACCCATAAATAAGCCTGGTACAGCACTGTGTCTCTTCTCTGCCACCAGGTTTTTGTTGTGGAATCCTAATTTAAGGGGGAGTAGGGGACGGAGAAGTGGATTTAAAAAAACGTTAAGTGGAAGCATAGCCCAAAAAGTAAATGTCAACCGGTACTCAGTATAGAAGAAACCAAAGCTAGATTCCTTAGTCCTTACCCAGGAGACCATGCCGGCTTATAGAGCAAAATCTGAAGCATTTTTGGAGAAAGTGGAAGCCTAAGCATATAATGCCCCAGGAGCCTTGGCTGGCCCTTTGCTTCCTCTTCCCATCATTTCTGGTACGATGTAGCCTAATCTGACCCACACGAGTGGATCGCTATATATGTTTAAACTACAGCCCAGCAGAGCTCCACGAGACGGAGGTCCGATGCGCACACACGATGTGCCTGTGTCTTCCCCCTGTGATCAGAGCTGATCTCCAACATCATTCTCATGGACTTCATGGCATCTTCCCTCTTTCTCAAGATTTTCAGTTGACTTTTTAATCGATTTGCCTTGTACCTGCTTTGTATTATCCAGTATTTACAACATTAGATGGAGAGATAGTGACCAAATATGTAGAGGTCTAGCCAGAGTACTAACTGACCAGGCATGTGTGTTTAGGGACTAATTTTATAATTTGGGAAGGAGGTGGCATGATGACTTTGATTCTCTAAACAACTGGGAGAATTAGTTAATATGCAAATGTGGAGGTCACTCCTGTCCTTGTGCATTTATTGATTGAGTGGAGGTTAACCTCCTTTTGCTTCAGAGTCTGTACCTGCAAAACGAGGATCATGACCTTCAAATAAGCAAAGATACGGATTTGTCTAACACGACCCAGTGTGGGCTGGATTAAAACGTGCAGGGATACTAGTATAACCTAAAAGATTGCTGTCCCGTCCAAGAGAACTTTCTAGAGCAATGGAAGTGTCCACAAAGATAATCAACAGCCAAGGTAGAGCAGAGCACTTGAAATGTGACTGTGCACCCAAAGAACTAGATTTTTAGTGCTATTGAGTTTTAATTCACATAAAATTGAATTTAAATCTGCACGTGGCTGGGGCGCCTGGGTGGCTCAGTGGTTTAAGCCTCTGCCTTCGGCTCGGGTCATGATCTCAGGGTCCTGGGATCGAGCCCCACATCGGGCTCTCTGCTCAGCGGGGAGCCTGCTTCCCCCTCTCTCTCTGCCTGCCTCTCTGTCTACTTGTGATCTTTGTCTATCAAATAAATAAATAAAAATCTTTTAAATAAATAAATAAATAAATAAATCTGCACGTGGCTGGTGGCTGCCACGTTGGCCTGCCCAGCGCTGGGGGATCACGTTCATCATGCTGTCTCCTAAAAATGGGGAGGGTTTGTCAAGGTTCCCACCCAGTAGGGCCTGAGTAGTGTCCATACAGCTAAGAGCTTCTTCAGATAGCAGGGGTGGAACCAGTTTACTTAAGTTATTCACTCCGGCTCCTTCGGATAACCGAGAAAAACCCTGTGGCTCACCAGAGCAGCCAATTCCTTTATAAAAGGTGACAGTGGGACTTTTTACTCTTCTGATGATTCTTCACTACAACCTAGTAATAAAGGGTGAATCTTTTGGACCAATTCACTGCTGGACTTTCGTCCCCGACTAAAACAAGCTCGTTGGATAGGTAGCAAACAGTGCTGCGGTGGCCCGGACCAAGGGGGAACGTAGCTCTGGGTAAAGATATGGTACACATTAAATGTTGCAGTCAGTATGTAAAGCTGCAATAAATAGAAACTGAGTTACATCAAGGATAGAATTAAACCTGAAGTTTAAACTCCACAGCACTATAATTAAAACTTAGCCTGTAGCAAATCATTCACTTGAGATTAAAGTAGTATGGGGAAGCAGAGGTTTGGGTTTACCTTGCTTTCTACAATTTATAAGTCTGAGCTACCAAAAGCTAACAGCCCTGCCCCCAAATCCAGCTCCCAATTAAAAACACAGTTTGAAAACCTTTAGGGGACCTGAGGGGCCCTTTTAACAGAAGTCTGCCCCTTCCCCCCTGCCTAAGTCTATGAACAAATTAAAAAATATTACCTGGTCCCCTGATGGTCTTCTGAGCTGACACAGTGTTTTCATTAATACATCATTAGGGTAATGATATTGTGCTGGCGTTTTGCTTTCAAAACAGCCTGTACTTCAACGACCAGGAATACAAGCTCAGGGCCTGTGAACACTTTGTTCCTGGGAAATAGTCTTCTGGTCCTAGAAAGGGGAAAACAAAACAAACAAACCAACCAAAAAAAGAAACAAGGAAGACTAAATGTAATTAATGTTTTAATGTGTGTTCTCTTTATCCTAATCTGGGATGTTCAAGGCTTGCTTCGGGTTTGATTTTTGTTTGTTATTTTAACAAAGTAGACACTGGGGTTAGTTTAGCCATGGCCCGAATGCCTAGAGCCAACAAGCATTTCCAGTGCCCCCCAAAACAACCTCAAAGAGGTTTCTCTCAGGTTGGAAGTACGTCATCTTGCGTAAAAGCGGTCTGAGGATCCGAAGTTGAAACTGTGGTCTTTTTTTATTTTCTAGACTGTGAACTGTTACCTCATAGACAATAATGGGTTTATTCTGGTGTCTGAAGACTATACACAGGTGAGTGAGAAATTTCTACCGGCTGTGAGTAAAGAGTGGGGGTGGGCAAGAGACAGTGTTAAAACTTTGAGTCAATGATCTATATTTAAGAGGTAATAGTAGGAGATTATAAAACCTGATTTCTATCCCTCTAAAAATGTCATAGCCTACTTCTCAGCAGGCCCCAAAGAGTTTTTACCTCCCAGTTGGGGGGTGGAGAGGTGGGGGCAGAACCCAGGGTCTGCTTTCTCACTCATAAAATGTTCAATTTATAGGAACTCTTTGCCTCAAGGGTAGAGGTGCCTCAAAGAGTTTGGGCAGTTTTAAGGAGGTTTCCTTCTTTTGATATTTAGATATTTTTCTATATATCACACACACACACACACACACACACGCGCGCGCGCGCGCGCGTATACAAACACACAGTCACAGACACACACATACATATGTATTACAACATAATTATTCTTTATGGCTTCTTTCTGGTTTTTGCCTTTTAAAAATCAGTTACCTGAGTTCAGGGATTAACTTGGGCTCTCACACTGAGGGACAAGGATCCAGAAACAGGCAAAGAATGTCCTTCCTTCCTTTGAGCTGTGTGCACAGTGTGGGGCAGGAGGGAAAGAAATGGGAGGAAACCAAGCCACGGGGCCAAGCACAGAAATCTCTACTGTGTTTGGAAACCAAAATAGGAGTTCAAACCAATAGCACTGTCCTAGAGAAAACAGGTTTCTCCTTTAAAACTTTGTGCATAGACACCCTGTCTGGAATTACAAATTAAAATGAGCATATTCAAAGAAGGTAAAATACAGGCGTGCTTAGTAGTATGACGTGATGAACTAGCACTAGAGAAGGAGCACGTGGTCTCTGGTGGTCATTCTCTTACTTGCCTAGTTTGGGGAGGGAGGCATATCACATGACCTGCCCAAGCCTCCTGGCGGGCTCTGTAAAAGTAGGGGTGGAGGACCATTTTATAATGAAGTCCCATTTAAAGCATTTGAGGGGCACCTCAGGGGCTCAGGCAGATAAGCGTCTGCCTTCAGCTCAGGTCGTGATCCTGGAGTCCTGAGATCGAGCCCCGTGTCGGATTCCCTGCTCAGCGGGGAGCCTGCTTCTCCCTCTGCCTGCTGCTCCCCCTGCTTGTGCACACGCACTCTCTCTCTCTCGCTCTCTCTCAAATAAATAAATAAATAAAGTCTTAAAAAAAATAAATCATTTGAAACTCTTTAGCAGTCAACAGTATGATAGGCCCTATTAATGCCAAATCAATTAGTTAATTGTCCTTAAGTCCCTAAGGAGTCTGAGCTCAATGCCTTGTTAATTGATCGATGCTGGCTCCGGGTCACGTGTGGAATCGTGCTTCAGTTTTCCTTCTAATCCAGGAAAAGCTTGTGGAATTTTTAAATGCACTTGCGGTGGGTGGGAAACATACAGGGTCAGAAATCACACTTGCCTCACCCTGTCTCCTCGGATGCTGACCATCACTGGACACAGGACCGTTGGTAAAGATGAGATAGCAGTGAGCCCAGAGGTCCATGGTAATGTGTCTGTTCGGCTGGGAGAAGACACCCCCAGACATCCAGGAGTCCATGGAGGGGGAACCCAAATTAACCACCTGTGAGGAGGAGCCCTGATCTCCCGCCATGAAGGTGGAGCAGGGAGATGGGAACCTGGTCCTATGCCGGGGTGGGGAAGGGCATGATGGATATCTTCCATGGTCAGTCCTCATCTAGCCAACAGTGTAAAGTGCTCAGACCTGGAGGGACATGCATGCAGGCTCTGCTCCCGGCTGTGTCTCTCCAGGGTGCAGACCCCACAGCCTGGCCCAGGGAGCCTGTCCGCCAGCTCTGCCCCAGCTTGTTTGATGTTGTCTGGTTTCCTGCACCCCAATTAGGATAATTCTCCTTCGTCTAACAACCAGTTCCATTGACCCTGGCATATTTACACACACGAGATACAAACATCCTAGCTCCTAGCACCAGCACACACCCACGGGGTTTGCAAAAGACTCAAATGGCCCCCGGAATGAGACCGGCAATGCTCCACGTTCAGTCAGTGAAATGTCATCTCCTTCTTCCTCCTCACTTTCTTGACTTTTTGGCAAAGTGTTTATATGCCCTTCTGCTTGAAAATTCCCAGGAGCGTGGTCGAGGTCACTCCGTGGTAATCTGAATCAGGATTTAGTGAACACAAAGCCTACGGAATTTACTAATTCAGCCTCTTAGAAGGATGTCCTCCACCCACCCACACGTGAGCTATAAATCCTTAGTGCACCCACAGCAGTCATGGGGGGCTTCCTCCTAGTCTACACCGGCTTAGTCCGGGATATTGGCTGAGGAAAGCCGTTGCCCCAAGTTCCGTGCTGCTGCAGGGCTACACCCTCCCCCATGAGACCCAGATGCTAGCGGTTCCAAGAGACTAGAGGGATCAACCAGGATGTTAATCCTTCCTCCCACTATTCAGAGTCTGCAAATCTCAGAGGCATCAAGACCTAGTCTAAGGCCCAAACATCAGCCAGGTTGTAGGGAAGGGACTGCTCAGTCCCAGATGCCCTACAGACGGCCCCACTGTGAGGGTGAGCCACTAGCACTCGGCCTGGCCTGGCTGTGCTGCCTCCTCCAGGGCCAGACTCTGGACTGCCTTGTTTGTCAACATAGACACTGCCAGGGACAAAATTGCGAATGATCCTCAGAAAGCAATTGGGAGAAAGGATCTATATCCTCAACAGCAGGAGATTTATAGGGCCAATGAAGAGGACTGCTGTATTTCCCTAAACAGGTCACCCAGGAATTATAAACAATCCTCTTTATTACTGCTTAGGAAGCCCTTTCTCCCCTCGTTCCTGTCTATGAAGTAGTGTTTTAATCACAGGGGACTGAGTGAGGATTAATGCTTACTCCACGGAAGCATGTGTGTGTGTGTGTATGTCTGTGCACACGCATGCACGGGTGTCCAATTCCAACGCTCGGCCTCTGTTACTCAATGTCCCTCTGCCCCTCTGCCCCTGCCATGTCCTGTGGAACATTCCCATCTGCTTACTAGTCTTCTCTGTAATCCCATAACCTCTCCTGACTATCAAGACATTTTCCACTTTTTATGTAGCCTGAACACTGGCCCTTTGCCTCCGTCAGCTCCAGAATACAGATGGCGTCCGTTTCTGATTCTCCTCTGGTATTTGAGCACATTGTTGATTTCTGCTTCCTCCTGGGTTCTTCTTTTCTTCCCCGCAGACTGGAGACTTTTTTGGTGAGGTCGAGGGAGCGGTGATGAACAAACTGTTAACAATGGGCTCCTTTAAAAGGTAAGGATTTTATGGTCCCCCGCGCCCCCTGAAAACGTTTGCCTAAATAAAATAAAACAAACCAAGGTCAAATAAAGCAAGCCCAGACTTGACCCCGTGGCTGGTTTGTACTTGCGTCCCTGCTCCAGAAGATCTTGCTGAAATTCGATGCCTCTTGCATGAGTGTTAAGAGTCACAGAAACTCAGCTCACAATGAGTTTCCTGTTCGCCCAGCACAGGGTTTATTGGAGGCCAATATTGAAGTCAGAGCCTGCCCTGGGATGCGATTATAACAGTCTTGAGCAAGTGATTGCAAAGAAGTAGGAAATGTTTTCCCCCGGCTAAAAATGAGGAGTGTATTTTGTCTCATATTAGCAAACTGGGGGAAGCTTGCTAGGAATCTGCAAATCGAGGATGAAAAGTGACATGTAGGGACCTGGCGAAATAATTTTAGAAAATCAAGTGAAAGGTCCCCAAGCCTGCTCCCAGATGGAGGGGAGTTTAAATTGCCGCCAGGAGAAAACCCAGATGGTGCCCGATGCCACTGGAAGTAGGTACTCCACACCTGGACCAGGAGAAGGAGGCTTATGTGTGATCGCTTCTTCGTGGCCCCATGCCGCTCCCAGGCAGGCCAGCCGTGCGCCTGGGGACACCAAAGCCTGTGGGGGAAGCCGTGTCCCCATGAGATCGGGATGTCAGTTATGTCCCCCCCCGCCCCAAGGAGTCAACATGTCTCCCCTCCCCTGGCCTCCCAGGAAACAGCAGCCTTTGAAGTGCTGCTTGGGTGGACATATTTGATGCTGTTCCGTACAGAATAACAGGCACGACTATGGACCGGGCTCGCCCGTGAGAACTGCTGCTGCTGGTGGGAACGGCAGGCCCCTCACGGCTCAATGGCCAGGAAGTGTTAGCTCAGGAAATCGGACTTTTAAGCCAGTGAACAAGACCCACTGAGGGCCGTGCTGAAAGCAGGGAATTCAAAAATGATGACCCAATTTTTGAGATTCCATAGCTTGTTTGTGCCAGAAGGAGGGGGAAAAAAAAAGAAATGATATTAAAAAAACTTGGCCTCACTCCAGCCGTTCTGCAATCTCTGACACACTCGCCTACCCCCCAGCCCGCCCGCAGCAGTGTGTGCAATTCCCTTTTTAAAATTCAAGTGCAGTTTTGTCTTTTTTTTTTTTTTTCCCCCGCCAGGAGTCATTGGACGCGTGCTTGAAAACTCAGCTCGGAGCTGGGATGGGGTTGCTATGGAGTTTTCCACGACCTCTTTAGGCTTCCCAGGGCAGCTTCTGGATTGTCTGCCGTCCGGGGCTCCCCTGGCCGTTCCTATCTATACATGGTTGTGTGCCTTTGTACCTCGTTCGCTTGTTTTCGACTCAGTGGTGGGGGGAGACAAAAGACCAGAAGAATCACACACGTGTTTCTCATTCGAAAGCGTATTTTCCAACTTCTTTGACAAAATCAGCGGGGGTTTTTGTGTTTTTTTTTTTCTTTTCTTTTCCCTCTCGGACAGTCCTTTCAAACAGCTTGGTGGGAGAAGGAGGAAGGTTGTAGTGGGACTATGGACCGGGCTCGCCTGTGAGAACTGCTGCTGCTGGTAGGAACGGCAGGCCCTCATTAGAGTCTTCTCCTTGATGTGAGCGAAGTGTGGCTGGCATGAATCTAGAACTTTCTAGAACTTTCTTTGACTCTGAGAATAGGTAACATATTTGAGGAAAGGGAAGGACCGGGGACTTGACTCAAGTTTAAAAGCATCTGTTGTCGTTGTGGGAATTGGCCGACAATGCTCATGGGCCTCTTCGAAGGGGGCCATTGCTGGGGCCACGAGAGCAATGAGGGTTTACGTTTTGGAGTCAGATGGTTTGGATTCAAATTCAGACTCCGACAATTGCTAGCTTCGTGCCTGAGAATGAGTCAAGTGACCTCTCTGAGCTTCGGTTTCCTTACGTGGAAAATGAAGGTGATAATTACAGTTGCTTCCACGGGCTGCCGTCGGAGTTAATGAGATAATAATGAGCAGAAAGTTCGTACATAGTGCCTGGCATACATTAAGGGCTCAATGATTGCTAGCTACTTGCTGTGATTCACATTGTTGGAGGTCTTCACTCGGGCTTGGCTTTGCTGTCTGTCTGGCACCAGGTGGTGCTCCTTCTGCATTCCCATACCTCCCAGCAGGCTTCCCATGAGGGACATCTGGCCAGGGGGTCTCCAGTGTTGGGGCCCTGCGGTGCAGCCTCAGAGCCCAAAGGTGACAGTCCTTTCATTCAGAGAAGACCTGTATTTCAGAAGTACTGAAAGGAGGTAGCCAAAAGTACCTGGCGGTGCACTGGGATGGAAGTCATTCCCAGAACACAGGATGCCTGGAGGCCGAGTTGCTCTGGGGACATGGTTGAGCCCAGGGAAAGCTCAGGACTGGTTCCCTGCAGTGCCCTCATCTCTCCTCCCACTGTCTTGGACACTGCTGGAATGGCACCAGGTTTCTTAATTTGATCTGCTTATATCCAGTCTTCAAGAATGAGTTTTTAGAGATAAGAACCCTCCAAACCATCTTCTCCAGAAAGAGCTCACAGAGAACAGCCTCTCTGTCCTTTTTCCTTTCTCCCTCTCCCGTGGTCCAGATTTGCTGCCCCTCTCTCTAAAGCAAGATGGTGCTTGTTTACATGGCAGTGGACCCTTTCCTGGATTGGCTGACCTGATGGTCATTTTACTTAGCAAGGGAGGGAGGGACAGAATATCCACTTCTAGGTCTATAGTGCCATGGGGAAGAGAGGGAAGCCAAAGACTTGTGCCAATCACCAACTTGAGGGACCTTTGAGAAAGTTCTGCTGCAGTGTGTGCAAACAATCTAAGAGACAAGATGGTTTCTCTTGGTGACTAGCTCAGTCTTCGACTTGACTGTGTTTACCCTGCTTACCTGTGACATTAGTATCCAGGGTCCAAATAACATACCAATAGCTTCAGCAATGTGAAAGCAATGATCACAATGGCTCCTTCCCTGAGCCACCTACCCCACACCAGGCCTGGGCTGCCCCTGACACATCTTAACCTCTTGCCGTACTTTCCAGCAACTCCGTGGGACAGGTATAAACAGGATCAGCTGCATAACTTGCAGGGCCCAGTGCAAACTGAAAATATAGGGTCCCTTGTTCAGAACGTTTTAAGAATTTCAAGGCAGTGACAGCAGAGCCTTCCACCAAGTATGAGGTTCTGTGAAATTACACAGGCTGCATGCCCGTGACCCTGGCCCTGGGTGTAAATATACCCATTTTATAGATGGTAGTGATGAGGCTTGGAAAGGTTAAGAACTTGCCCTAAGTCTCTGTGTAAGAGAGCTGTACTCTGAGCACAGAGAGAATGTCTAGCTCTGCCCTTCACCTGGTTCAGTGCACGATGGCACTGTGCTGTGGTTGGGGCTTCTTCCAGTTCTGTTTGAGAAGGGAAAGGTAGCTGAGGAAGATGATGGCTCAGCAGTGTCTTATCTGGGCGAGCAGAACTTGCGGGAGGGGAGGCCAACCATGCGATAACATCGCCCAGATTTCCTCCAGCGGAAGCTGATACCTCTTTGAACCAAGCCGCGTTCCCAGGCTCCCTGTGATTTCTCATGAGATTCCGTCTGCCCGGTCAGCTTTCTGGGTTTCTCAAACCGAGAGCTCCAAGTGCTTCTTCATTCTTACAACGAGAGTAAGTGGACTCCCTGGGTGGTGATTCATTTAGGGTTTTTCAGTTTAGCTATTTTTCTTTCTCACTCGCATTCACATCCCGGAAGAGTCTTGTTTTCATATTTCTCAAAATCCACACTCCACGGGCTCTCTCTGCTGTCATTGGCAGTGACATCACCCCTCTCATGATTACTAAGAGAACATCGAGTTTCAAAATATTTTTCTTAGAGTTCTTGTAAGAGCAATTTCTTAGAATTCATTTATCTCCCCCCCCCCACCTTGCTTGTCCCTAGTGATTCAAATTCAATGTCAAATATCCAGGAAAAGTGAAAATCTATGTATGTATGTTTTAATATATATAAAGTGAAAAACGTGTGTGTGTGTGTAGCCAGTCACAGGAGAGTATCCACGGTTCCTGAGAGGGTCTCCTTAATAGACTGGGCTTAAGCTATGGGCACTCCGGGTTGGGCACCAGAATCGTACTGTGTGGCTTTGCACAGACTTCCCATCTCTCCCAGCCTCCTTTTCTTCCTCACCCAAATATGGACCGCAGGATTTTGTGAGAATTAGCTAAAACAAAGTATAGGGAACTGCTCTGCACATGGCAAAGTTAGTGCAGTTAGAAGGTGAGATTAGCTCTTGGATAAGAGCTCCAAATGTCTGAGATCTTTTTTTTTTCTTTTCATTTTCTTCTTTTCTTTATTTTAATCCCTAAGGAACCCCCCCCAAAGTGGTTCCTTAGCAACAGTTACCTCCACGGCACAGCCTTGGGGGTGGGCCCGGGGGCCTGGGCTCAACCAGCATCCCTGGAGAGCTTTTAAAACATGCCTGTGCTCAGGCGGCAACCCCAGGAGATTCATGGGAAATCCGGCTGGGGTTTTTAA